>NW_007578142.1:51939-434045 GCF_000690725.1 Stegastes partitus | reverse complement strand
TACTACTTGTTTTGCTCTGTTAAACTGTATTTCTGTTTTACTACTTCGCTGACAGTGAAGTTGACTCCACCGGAGAGGCCGCCGCGGTTTGCTCCTCCCCGGTGCCGTCGCGCCTCCCATTCACCAGGAACCCTCCGCCGTCCTGTGCCGATGCCGTCCATCCGGTCCTCCGTCTGCGGAATATAAAACGTTCAACTTTTTTTTTTTCTTTTTTCTTTTTTTCTTTTTTCAATTTAGCGAAGCTGCTGCGACCATGGCTTACACGACAGCGGGTGGGACCAAGAAGAAGGTGTGCTACTACTACGACGGTACGGGACATCCTGAGCCTGTGGTCTGGAAGCATCTGTCAGGCTAACGTTAGCCGCTAGCTCCGCTCCTGCTGCTGGTGCTGCTGGTGAATGTAATAGTGTTAAACAGCAGCTAAGCTAACCGCCGCTAGCGTTAATAACCATCGTTTGAATGGCCTCCACGGTATTAACTCTTTCCACCCTGTTTGTTAACAGTTACATACGTGTGTAGCTAACATTTTTTAGCACTTTGCATTTAACGAAGAAACGTAAAAATGCTATCATTAATATGAACGATAATTAGCAAGAGTGAGAGCTTAACTAACACCATCAACACTCATTAGCATTGAGCCGTAATTGAATCCCGGAACAAAGCACCGAGATATTTCTATGAACCTGAATGAATAAATGGAAAATAATCAGCAGTAACTGTAGTTCAGAAGTTAAAGTTTCAGTCGTGAAACTCCAATTTCACCCACAATCTACGTTGGGCCTAATTAATGCGTTTCTTTGAGCCCAGATGAGCAGCTTTTTCACCGTCCTGACCCACAAACGGTGTCTCCCCCGGAGGATTCTTTATTTTTACGCTCAGCACTTCAGGTCAATGAGGACTTAATTAATCAAGGTATCTGCTGAGCTGGCTTTCCTGTTAATTTAACGTGGAGCAGCGCCAGAAAGAGTCACTTGATGGCATCACAATGATCTGGCACGGATAGAAGTGTTTATATACACCTAATATTGAGTTTTTCAGGAGCTCAGAGCTGCGTGTTTGTTGGCACGTAGTCCTTCATTCATCTGGCCTGCTAGACAGCCATGTGGCACAGGTCTGTTTACAGGCAGTTTTCTTCTTGATGTTGTAATGAATGAACAGCAGCTGCCATATTGTATTTGATATGGCTTATGTGTATTTTTCACCAGTGACAACAAACCAGTTGAACATATGTAAGCCAATTATTGTTTTAGGGCTAAGTGATTTTGGGAAAATATTTTTAAGTGCAAGCTTTCTGTCAGATACTGCGATTTGATTTGCGATATAAATTTATAAAGCTTGAATTCAATGTTTACTGTGTAATAGATTGTACACGTGTGATTATGTGAGTATTACCTCATGAGATACCATCAACAGCATGGCTGTCACACAAGGAGGATGCATGGATTTGTAAAACTGTTGAAGCAACAGTATAAATCCCAGATACACTGTAAAACTGTCAGTCGGACCCCAGCGTTCGTGCCTCGCGTGTACCCTTACATCCATAGTTTTTGGTCTCCATAAGTTGTGACAGGATATGTTTCATTTCTGTTCTTTCTCCTTAAGCTGAAGTAAATAATGCTGCCATTATTTCACCAGTTGCCCCTTGAAATGTCACATTCCCATTTTTTGTACAGTCAATTGTTTTGTGTTAATTATTGTTTTTATTATCAGTGCTGGAATTTTGTTATATAACTTCAACCAATTGTCTTTGCAGGTGACATAGGAAATTATTACTACGGACAAGGACACCCCATGAAACCGCATCGCATCCGGATGACTCACAACCTGCTTCTGAACTATGGACTGTACAGGAAAATGGAGATCTACGTATGTTTCCAACAACTTTAAGTTACTTAACCATATCGTTTGACCTTATGTGTCCCAGTGTCCACCTAACTTTTTTTCTTTTGTTTTTCAGAGACCACACAAAGCCACTGCAGATGAGATGACAAAATACCACAGTGATGACTACATCAAGTTCCTACGATCCATACGGCCAGACAACATGTCTGAGTTCAGCAAGCAAATGCAGCGGTGTAAGTTGTCATGGCTTCTTTGGGAAATGAAAGACGATTGAAATGTGTCTTAAAAAGTTCGAGGAGCTCCCCAGTGATCCTATTTTTATTGCTTTTACTGAAACTAATTGCTATGCTGCTCTATTTGAATTACCTGAGCTGCAAAAACACTCAGTCAAATCTGGAAACATTAAAACTTTAGGTTGTGGAAACACCCTTTTTTAGTAAGAAAAGGCATTGAATGTTGTCCAGTAGGAATTTTGAACGCTCAAAACAAGCTATTGTTCCTGCTTTTTTCATTGTCATAGTTTGAAAGTAATTATTTGTTGTTGGTGTCATCTTGCAGTCAACGTCGGGGAGGACTGTCCTGTGTTTGATGGCTTGTTTGAATTCTGCCAACTGTCCGCCGGTGGCTCTGCTGGTAAGTTAGAAGGAGACGAATTACACAGATAAAAGTTTGAAGACTTTGTTTGAAATATACCTGCCGAGCGCCTGACCACATCTCTTGTGTCAAACTCAAGCAAGCGTGGCAAAAAGGTCAAAAAGTTACAGGCAGTAGCAGCAGCAGCAGTAAAGTTAGCTCTGCAATGGAACCAAATACAGCAATGGTGCTTCGTTTGATGTGGATGCTTTGTGGTTGTTGACAAGTCAGCCCAACTAATTTACATACTGAGACTGGCTCAGTTGCTTCTAAATGTGGCCACTATAAAGATATCAAGAGAGCAAATACCAGTGGACCAGATATCATTATCCAGATGCAGATCACATGTTAGTACAAGTTAGAAATGGGTCACACATGTCTTTTATGGGCAGTTCAAAGTCCCTGCCTCACCTCACCTGCATGTCTTTGTGCTGTCGGCGGAAAAGTCTGCCATGTTTCATGACATTCTGGCCACATCCATTTCACATCCCGATGTTTTTACCAAAGCTGGCACGCTACAGATTTTTTTCATCACTGTGTTACAGCCAACATTTTTATATAGCTTGTGAGAAAAATATCTGATATGAAAGGTTAAAGCCCCTGAAAATGTGGTGTTGCCATCAATGTTTCTAGCATTAAATAATCATAAGTAATTAAACTACAGTGTTAAAATAAGAAAATAAAAAAATGTTCATGTCTGTCATAATCCATTAAGAGTTTTATGCCAATAATTAGCTTCTTTAGATCTTTGTGAGTGGACAGCGGCCAGACAGCATCAGCAAGCATCCCCATAGCGACCGTTGCTAAGTCCTTACTGGTGCAGGGACATATGTATCTTTACACTACATACAACCAGGGAGGATGACACTCTTTACTTCCAGTAAAAAGCTGATGAGGAAATGTGTTTTCACAGTCTTTAAATGAGGAAGCATGATTGATTAGCTAGCTGGCTAACTTTAAAAGTCCTTCAGAATGGAAGTCTGCTTTTGCAGAACTGCTACCCTCCAGCTTCGACTGTCAGAATACTCAAGCTGTAAATACTTTGTAATCTCACCTGCAGTTGGCTGGACTCCACACAGCAAAAACAAGCTGTTTAAAGTCTCATCTTTGTACAGTGTTTGCAATTACAGACATATCATCAACTTACCAGAGTCTGACAACTCATCTTGTGTATTTCTTTAAATGAAAGCAAATCCAACATGTTTTTGGTTGTGCACAGCTGGTTCTGTGAAACTCAACCGACAACAGACGGACATCGCAGTGAACTGGGCAGGAGGACTCCACCACGCAAAGAAGTCTGAAGCCTCTGGGTTCTGCTACGTCAACGACATTGTGCTGGCCATCCTGGAGCTACTCAAGTGAGAGAGTTTTCCTTTTTAATTGCCATCCATGTGTATTAAAATGCACTAAAAGGCATGTTGGCAAAATACCATTCTACGTCAGAGCAGAGACATAGTCGTTCAGTCCTGATTGCAGCTTATTTCTCTTCAGAGTTGACTACACTTTGTGTTTTTTGCACTTTTCCCAGCTCTGTCTTTGGTGTCCCTTTTTCCCAGGTACCACCAGAGGGTGCTGTACATTGACATAGACATCCACCATGGAGATGGAGTGGAGGAGGCCTTCTACACCACAGACAGAGTCATGACTGTTTCCTTCCATAAATATGGGGAGTACTTCCCTGGAACTGGAGACCTCAGGGTGAGCCTTGGCCTTTTTCCTCGTTCAGTTACTTGTAGAAGTCATAATTACTAAATGTAAACAGACAAACATCAGATTGTTCAAGTGGGGAATTCTAATGCATTGAGGTAGAAGGAGATAATTTAATGGTTATAAAACAAACCATTTTGAATGTGTTTGAATATTGGTTGATATTTTTTTTATTCATAAAAATGCGCAGTGGTCTTGTTGATTTGCTGCAGCCAACATTTGGATTCATGAACTGATGAAGCCTGCGTGTTCTGTTGCATTATTCAGTGATCTGATTCTCTGTGTTCTACTACAGGATATTGGAGCTGGAAAAGGCAAATATTACGCTGTCAACTTCCCACTGCGGGATGGCATTGATGATGAGTCATACGAGCAAATCTTCAAGCCTGTGAGTATAAACGGTGATCACAAATATGTTGAAACTTCTTTTAATATTCCACTGCAAGTATTTTCGACCTTTTCAAAATGCACAGAAGCTGGTTTATACATTTCTCATCGTAGACATCTGTCATGTTCGGTCAAAAGCTTATACCAGGAAACTGTTTCATACCTGAATGACCTTGACTATCACTTTTGCTGGACATTACCATTTGCACTTTATATTATATAGTTATAGTTACATGTAGGCTTAGTCTGGCGACTTAAAGGTGCACTATTATTTCAACAATGAGCAACTGCACTGTCTGCTATTTAAAGATATTGTCACAAGAAAACCAGAGACAGTTATTGTGTCTCCACTAACAGAGCATCTTTTAGCTCACTGTTTTCATTTCTGGTACACAAATTCAGCTTCTATTTCCAGCAGCAACAGGAAGCTCTTGACCAACAGGCCCTATTAAGGCCACTGTGCAACATCTGCTCAGCACCACATAGCAGACAGTCAAAATGAGCAATCAACCAGGAAACATACTGAAGCAGTGGATGGCTAGAGCCAAATTTTACTTAATAGATGGAGGAGGCCAAAAACAGAGCTAAAAGGAGAGTGAATATTGGATTTCCATTCACAAGGGATGTAGAATCACAGAATCCAAATAAATGCGAGTGTTTCTCCAAATTTGCTAGACGTGGACAACTGTCCACTCACGTGTTCACAATAATAACTTTATGTCAGACATTGTATTGCCAGGTTTATCTGCTGCCTCTAATGGGCCAGAAAATCTATAAATACAGCTTTCAGAGGTTCCAAAAAAAAAAAATCCAACCAAGCAGCTGACAAGCAGTTCTGACAGAGCATAATGGCTCTGATACTAACACAGGGACACACTTATGGGACTGAAAAGCATGTAGATATTTATTCAAATCTTCTTTAGAGCTTCATTAGGTAACACAAAAAACTCACATTGTGACTGTACCAATAGCTGGTAGTTGTTGTTTTTTTTTCAGTTTTAGGGATTATCTAGATGTCACACTGGACATGGGCCAGTACAGTAGAATGTCAGTGAACTGACAGCAGTGGTACTGACTGCTGAGTGTGATTTTCTGCTTTGGTTCTGCAGGTGATGGCCAAAGTGATGGAGATGTACCAGCCCAGCGCTGTAGTTCTTCAGTGCGGTGCAGACTCTCTCTCAGGAGACCGCCTCGGCTGCTTTAACCTCACCATCCGTGGTACAGATACACAGTACATGATACTATATGAATGATGAATGGGGGTCATAAATCATACAGCGAGTGTTGAATTGTGCTTCTCGTTCCCACCAGGGCACGCCAAGTGTGTGGAGTACATGAAGTCCTTCAACCTCCCGCTGCTCATGCTGGGTGGAGGAGGGTACACCATCCGCAACGTGGCCCGGTGCTGGACCTACGAGACGGCCGTGGCTCTGGACACAGACATCCCTGACGGTTCGTCTCTCATTAATGAATGCTGTTATCACCCAGCTCGCTATGGGAAACAAATGAACCAATCAAATCATAAACCACCAAAAGTAGGTCGCAAACAAAAATGAAACAGAGATTATACAGAAGAAGGAACTGAGAGTAGAGAATGCTACTCAAAGAATAAATCAATATAAATTAAAGGAGGACTTCTACAAGGAGTTAGGACCCCACTTACCTAATCTGTGATAATAAAATAAAAGCTTCTACTCAAGTCCTGCTCAGCCTTGCTAGCACACTCTATCCAAAATAGAGGATGCAAATGTGAGAAGCAACCCCAACACTTTTCCAAACTACATCTTCTCCCAAATCAAAGAAAATGCTCTAAAACTAACCCAACCTCCTGCCAGAAGACGAGAAGTCTCACAGAATAGTAAACCAGTGTAGCAAACAAAGAGACGCGTGGGCAATCTGTCAGCCACACAAACCAGCTGCCACCAAATGACAGCTAGACAGCGCTTTTAAACAGATGAGAAGATGATTGATGTGGCTGGATTTCACCTAAGCTTAGGTGCTCTTCCAGTCAAATGAGTCTGAGGATGAGGAGGTGGGATGATAAGAAGGAGCAGAGCGTCTGAACACAGCCACCAACCTGCAGCAGGGACTTGCAGATGGAATTTGTGTACAAGCCAGAACGTTTTCGAGAAAAAGTGCAACGGTCCAGGATTGTAATAATGGCAAAAATAGCATTGGTGGCGTCATGTTGTTGTGAAGCTAGACAGTTGCTGCCAGAGAAGCAAATCTGAACCTTGTTGGTTTAGGAGCCTGATAGGGAAACGCTTTACTTCCCAGGCTTTAGAGGAGCATTTTTGTCTTTTTCGTCGTCGACCATAATACCCTACATGTGGTAAAACCGTTAACTGTTGTGCCAGTTGCCCATAATTGGTCCCAATGCCATGAGTAATCTTTGGGCTGGTATCATTTAATCTGAACCTGGCATAGGTGTACATAAGGCCCTGAGCGTAACACACTACGTCTTTTCTTGACGTGGAAATGTTAATTTACAGAACAAAACAGTATTAACAGTCAAGTCAGCCAGTTTGGAACCATTGAATTTAAACGATGCATTCCTTGTACGTCTCATTTGCATAGTAGCATTACCACTATATGGAAATGAGTAAAAAGTTTTTAACTCCTGACCTTTTAAAATGATCATCAGTGTTTGATATTCAGTGGACCACTTCCTGGTGTAGAACAGGTGGAGCATTTCAAACAGTGAAGCCGATAATTTAACGTATAACGCGCGCCTGTGTGTGTGCAGCCTTGGGTAGATGGAGGGTGGGAGGTGATGAGGTATCTGGTTAATGTTATATGACTTCACCTCTGGAAAAGACCGGCCTGCTTCCTACCTTTCCTCACAGGGAGCTGAATCAGCAGACTGTCTGTTCCACTGAGTGTGTGCAACATAAAGAGAGGGGGATGTAATCAGAGGCTGTCGAATGGGCCAGCAGTTCTCTTAATGGGATTTCAGGACATTAACTGAACTCCCGACTCATTTCAATTCATCCTGCCTTCAGTGAGGATCAGCGCAGGTTATAAAGCCTCAGTAAATCATATTAACAGGTGTGTTAGTGCTGCTTTTTCATTCCAAACGACTGATAATTTGACACTTAGTTTTATCTCCAGAGTGTAAATCTTCTCCAGCTGTGTTCATCTCAACTCACTTTGTTACGGTTTGCTTACTCTTTCCGATGATGTTTCTATTGCAGAGCTGCCGTACAACGACTACTTTGAGTACTTTGGTCCCGACTTCAAGCTGCACATCAGCCCCTCAAACATGACCAACCAGAACACGCAGGAGTACATGGACAAGATCAAGTATGTAAAATATAGCACATAACCAAAGTACAATGTAGTTCAGCAGTGTAAGGAACGATTGTCGTCAACAAAGATGCAAACATATGGTTACATTTATATCATCAGCATTATAAATACTTGAAGTCTGGTGAGACGGCAGATTGCACTAAAAAACTTGTGTTGAACATCTGGATTTTATAGCCAAACAGCAGCTCGTTTCTCCTTTGGAAAGAGAAACATTCTGTCTAAATTGGATTATGGGGATAGTCTGTATGCTGCTGCTGCCTACACTCCTTATCACAGTGCAATTGGATTCATTACTGCAGACATCTGTCAGAGGTTGGATGGTAATCGCTGGCGTCTAGTAAGCTTCAGAATACCCGTGTCGTCATTTAGAACGCCTTCTACCTAAGCTGCCTGGATATTGACGGTGTCGAGCTGAGTTCGGAGTTAGTCACCAAAACACCAGATCACAGAGGGGACTGGCTCTGACAGTTTCACAGCTCAGTTTTTCCTATTCTAGTTGGTTCTCGGGTCTGTAATGTAAAACAGGTGTAGTTCTCAATCACAATTTCTGAATATATAAAGTTAAACAAAGCAACTACGTAGTAAAACTTGACCTGGACGCTGTAGATAAGTGTTGGTGACTGTAGGTGGATATGCATCAATGAGGTTTTTTTTTTATTTTGGAAATAAAAACTATCTCTGCATAAGAAAATACAGTAAGCACAAACATTTTATTTTATGAATGTTTTAAAAAGTTCTATTTCCTCTTCTTAGTTGTATTTGACAGTCTTTTGTCTATCGTTACCTTATTCTATAATCTTTAGTTTGTGTTTGTTTCTTTATTCTTAAAACTGGTTTAATGATTCATTATCCACCATTTTTATTTCTTGTGTCCTTTGGAATCCTTTACCATTAGTTTTCTGATTACTTTTACAGCTGAAGGGTCTTGTTATTAGCCTGTCAGCCATCTGTAAAGCACTTTGAATTGCTCTCAGCTGTATGAAAAGTGCTTTATTAGTAGAGTGATTAAGGGACTGATAAAGAAAATGTAATGCAGTTGAAGCCACAGTAACTTTTTAACCTCATGAGTTGCTCTCGTCTCTACGAAAGGTGCTGGACCAATAAAGTTTAGTGTTGAAGAATATGCAACGCAGGTTAATATGCACTAACTATATGTATGTGTCTCTTCAGGCAGCGGCTGTTTGAGAACCTGCGGATGCTGCCTCACGCTCCTGGAGTCCAGATGCAGGCCATCCCCGAGGACGCCATCCCAGACGACACGGTGGACGAGGACACGGAGGATCCTGACAAACGCTTGTCCAGTAAGACTGACGACCACTTTCACCCAACATCCCTTATTTTGTAGGCAGTAAACATTAGTGTGGAAAAGCTTGCTTCTATTTCAACATGACAGCGTTACATTCCTGTTAGCAACTGACAAGCAACAATTACCTGCTAAAAAGTTAGCAGAGGTAAGACTTAGGATCTGGGTTGTCATGTTCCCTTCAACCACAGATCTTCTGAGTGTGTCCTTGGGCATCAGAGTGTATCTCCAGGCTGTCCATAGGATGTTTTACTCATGATAGCACTTTGTTGTGCGATTGCAGTCCGCGCCACAGATAAGAGGATAGCCTGTGACGAAGAGTTCTCCGACTCCGAGGACGAGGGGGACGGAGGCCGGAGGAACACAGCCAATCACAAGAAGGGAGTCAAGCGACCCAAAGTGGACGAGGACAAGAAGGAAGGAGAGGAGAAGAAAGCCGGTTGGTTAATGTGAACCTGGACACTCAGCTCTTTGTCACCATTGATTCGATGATCCTGGATGTGAGTTAAAGGCTCTTTTTTCCCCTCTAGATATAAAAGAAGAAGAGAAGACGAAGGACATCAGCCCTGAGAAGACTGACTCAAAAAGGTGACACATCTTGTTTGTTAATTTTTGACTAACAGCTGATTTTATTTATTCAGTGTTGACATCGTGAATTGTCTCACCTGCTTTTAACATCCAGGGACTGAATGCGTTTCATCAGTAGTATCATACTTTAACATCTACTAGACCGACTGCAGGATCTTCTGCAGTCATACTTTCTGTCAACCTAAAAACCAAGTTCCTGGAAATGTCGAAAACTGGTTTATTTGTTTTATATATGCTTCCAAACAACTTTTTACATGTGTTCAGAAACAAAGTGGAAAGTTGGAGCATTAAAGCGTTCATCGTTTCATCATCATCTTTATCATGGATACCATAATTGGACAAATTTTTTAAAAAGAATCAGTTCACAAGTCAGTGTGAAACTTTTGTCTCCCCTTTGTTAGAGTAAATACACAAACACTGTCGATTTGCTCATGACACGTCTGTCAGTTCTTTGCGTTTTAGACTGCAGTCTGAGTTCCTCTTTGATTGGAAGCATCAGAAACTTTTCTCGGACTCTCCTGGTTTTTCCGTCTTAGACTCTTAGTTGCTGTAGCTCTACTTTGTCTCCGTTGCTGCCGTTTCAGCTCTGGTAAACCAACCGTTGCCGCTATACCAGTACACCAGCTTGGGATTGTTTCCACAGAAAGCGCTTTAAAAACTCTTGTGTACTTCAAAATGCAGACAGATTTACCTGGCATTGATGGGCGTCATCAGCATTGTTTGAACTTATTTGGCAAGGGATTGAGTGTAACAGAAGTTCATTTATGTGTACAAGTTTACAGCTTTAACTAACTAGTGTTGGCCAAAAATTAACAAATCAGCAGTTTTGCAGGTTTGATATGAATTTAGTTTACACTGGTACACACTGCCTCTGGGAAATAGCCATATGCTCACAGTCTATAGATAAATGTGACAAAAGCTCCCAGCTTTATATATTTCTGTACCTTTCTCATCCTCCCAAAAGCTCTTTGACTGTGCGACAGTGTTTGTCTACATACTTAGATTTCTGCTGCTGTCAGATCACCTGTTACTGTAGTCGATTTGTCTCTTTGAATCCATTCATCAGACAGTTGACGATTTCTGGACTCTCTTTGATTCTGCAGTAAAGATGTGTGGAGGACTCTGTTGACCTTGTTTACACTTGCATAAGTGTATTTACTCCACGGGAGCGAAACATGTTGCACATATGTTTTGGTAATTAGAAATAAAACTGGGCCGATCAAACACTTCTTCTATGGCTGATTATCTCTAAAATACTCACTATAACTTATAATCTCTCCATTTCAAATGAATATCTGTAATTGGCTAGTCGCCAAATATAAGACGAAAGCGGTAAAGAACTCTCTACATTGTATTTTCCAATTGTTTTCTTAGGTGCTGCATTCCATCATGGTAGGAAAAAGCCTTTATGTGTTCAGTTAAGATACATAACGTTTCATGTGTGTCAGGATTAATGAATGTTTTTTATTTAGGGAATTTCATTTTCACAGGTTATTTCATAGATCTGTTATTGCTGTAGTTCATCACAGTAATTTCAATACATGTTCAGCTATATGTAGCCTGCAGCTAATGAAGCATTTTGTTTCACTTGCAGTATTCTGTTAGTATGATTTGCTCATTATCCAGTACTTGAAATACTACGTACATTTAAAGATCGTAACCTACTGGAGGCCAAAGGGGAAAAGTAACACATCCAAGTTCTACAACTGTTGCTTGATTTGCACAGTTAAAATGTTTAAAGTAAATAGATCCCGCTACAGCTGTAGCTTGTCACACATGACTTCTGTAATGACATTTTGAAAGTCTTTTGTGCAAAATTGTATCTAAATAGTAACTGTTTCAATCTTGTGTAAGGATCACAATGCAACAGGTGTATTGGCCTGTCCATCAAAATGATCTGAACTAAATACATGATTTGTGGTTAAAGTATATCAAACAATATATTTAAAATGAAAATGAGGTATTGCAATTAAAGAAAAAACTTGGATACCCATCCAGTTGGCATGAGGAGACGAGGAAATCTCCCACCTGCTGCATGTAAAGGCAGACTTTGTAGCAACAAGGTGACCACAGCGAGTGCAAACTTATATGAATGTTGATCTTTTTTTTAGGATGGTATGTTGTGTTTACTATTACAACGTACAGTAGCTGTTGGATCGATGTTATTGTTGTGTAATCATTGCATTGGGAATACATTTCAGATGTTTGATTTGACTGATGTGAACTGATTTTCCCAGCAGTGTGAAGACTGAGCAGACCAGCAGTGCCTGAAACCTTCTCCTCCACACCCGACTTCTACTGGTGCTGTCGCCCTCCAGGATCCGACTCTTCACTGAAACGCAGCCAGAAGCATTATATTTATTACGACTCTCCGTTTTCTACTTGTAAATCTCTTGTGAATTGCCCGCTTGTGTTGTGCGTCCGTGGTTTTCTTGAATCTACCACTTGAAGTTGCCGGATTACATTCCTTTGATGCTCCTTATGTGATTCCAATGTGCTTGATCTTCTGAAGGAAACATCAGTGTGTTTTTGGTTTTTAGATTTAAAAACTGGGTGAATCAGTGGATGAACCCACAATGATGTCTAGGGTATTTTTATTTTTTTTTTTTAATATTTTGCATTTGTCAATAAAAAGTTTTTATACCGTTTCCTTGAGATTGTGTCGCTTTTGTGTAATAAATGTGTTGAGCCACACGGGGGCGCTGTGAGCCAACACATGGCGTCTCAACATAAACAGACGCAGGTGGAAAGAAGCGTGTTAGCATATATTAATGTGCTGGTATTTTGTTTTTTAATCACCCTAAGTATAATTTAAAGCACAATATAAATAATATCCAACACCAATATTAAATCATGGTTAATTCGGCAAGCGAAAAGCCAAGCAATGACCTCTCAAATGGCATTTATCGGTTAGACCGTCCACCATCGCTGGTGTGACGGAGACAGATCTCGGAGGAACAAGCGTATAAATATTAAAAATGGCCTCAAGTTACGGCTTCTTTATCCGTTTCAGATACGCCGAATGATAGGTAAGCCCTGTTTATTTGCAAATATCCGTTTGTGAAGCTGTGTCACGGATATTGTCTACGTGGCTAAGAAACAAACTTTAACCTATTGGGAGTTCTGAATGGAGTCTGCTCTGTGTAGCAAGCAGCCCGTACAGGCATGCACAAACTGAAAGGTAAGGTAACTAGTTAACGAGCTAACAGCATCATCATCGTAATTTAAGGTACTTCCAGCGTGAATATCTTCTTGTGGTTAATTCGGCATACAGAAAACCCCATTGGGGACTACTAAAATGTGATAAAATTAGATTTATTGGGCTGAATGCTCTTGGTTTTCGCGTCCACCATCACTGTTCAGATGGAGGCAGACCGAAATTTAATTAAGGTTATGCCTTTTTCGTAAGTTTAAGATGTGCCGAATTAACAACTATCGCTAAACGAATTGCTCGTGTCATAAGTTCGGACATATGTGAAATGTTTTTTTCTTGTAGCTTGCGAACAAATGTAGAATTGCGGGAATTTTCAATGGAGTCCGGTCTGCGCATCAGGCGGCCTCGTGAAGGGCTCCCCAGAAAAGCTCCGGGCTAAAAACATGCACAAACTATGCGCTAACCTAACCAGTCAAAACAACCTTTAGTTGTAGCCTTCAGCTTAATGCTTGTTCTTTCTACCTGCTGATATTTCTGCTCAGTCAACCTGGAAGCCACACATGATGAACAGCAGCCATGACTCAGGTAGGATGATGTTAAGAAATGTCGGAAAAGTGACATTGAAGGATTTGAATTCAGTGACTGGGATTTCTTAGCTCACACTTGTGGCTCCACGGTGGCAGATTTGAAAGCTGACTTGTGAAATCTCTCCTTTCTACCTGAGCTTCTATGACTGATTGTTTGCTTGACAGGCTCACGTTGTGTCTGCTGTGTGTTGTACCCATGAAGCATATGCATCCCAGTCTGTTTTATACATTGCTCAGCATGAAACAAAGCTTTGTTTTGGTCCCATCTGGCAGTCAGGGTGAAAAAAAAAAACTGGACTCAATTCTCTTACAAAAGAGGAAACTCCCTCCTTTCCAAACCTGTTATCACTGAGGATGAGTCATGCTTGGCAGCAGATGACATGTAATGAGAGGAGGAGGATGTAAAGGGACCATCACAATCCACTTTGCTCCTGTAAATAAAAGTTTGACTGTGCAGCAAATGCCCGTGTTGCAAGCATGCTTTCGTGCATCACTTCCAATGCTACGTCATACAGATGGACAACACTGATCTCCCATGTTTGTCCCAACATGGCTGCCCGTGTGCACAAGCCACCTACATAAAAACATTTGTTTTTCTATTTTGCAGTGTAAGAACCTGACTGGTGTTGGCCTCTACCTCATCCAGCACACTGAAACCAGACTAGTATTATTACAGTTATCACGTTTGGGAGCTATGTTAGTGTTTCCACTTAATTTTGGCTATGCAGAGTGAATTAAATTGAAGCTTTAATCCATGTTTGAGTCAAAATAAATGTTTTGCACCCTCGATTTTGTCTTGAAGGCACAGACAACTAAAAATGCAACAATCCATTTAAAGCCTAATATCAATCAGTATGAAATAACATCTGTATACTTTTGGGTGCATCTGGGCTGTTTATCATCACATCTTTAATTGCAATGTTACATCACACTTATTTTAGACAAAAGTGTTGCTTTAGTTCTGAGTCGGTGGTTTGTATTTGTCCCCTTTCTGTGCAACCATAAATAGATGGTTTTCCCAGTTTGCTGTGGAAGAACCTCACTATTCTGCACAAAGCCCTGACCTCAACCCCATCCAAAGGCAGTCTCCGCAGCCAGGTTCTGGTTAAAAAAAAAAACCCCAAGCAGCACATCAGTGAATGTGGCTTTAGAATGACAACTAGCAAATATGGGCGCTGTGTTCGGGTGTCTGCATACTTTTGGCCACGTAGTTGGGATTCATGTTAAGCTTTCATGCAACCCGTTTCCTGATTTTCCTTTACATGCTCTTATATTTGTTTGTATGGGTTAAAATACATGATTTTACCCTGAGTTTGGTCTTGAAGGCAGAGACCAAATCAAACCACATTTGCAGCTACTCTGTAAAATACACAAATAATGACAGATGCAGCTCAAATTTTATTCACATTTATTTTTGCTTTTAGTGTGCTCACAGAAAATTAGAACACCTTAAGCAGAGGAGTTTAATAGCAATTGTTTTGTAAGCAAAGTTACATTCCATCTCTAAGTCAAATTGGTCAAAGCTTCTCCAGTATTTACAAAAGGAAAAAGAGAGAGAGATAGAGAGAGAGAGACAAGATGCTACACAAACATTTGCATCTGATAGATTCCTTAAATTTAGTCAAAGACCACTGGTAAAAGAACTGCCTGCTGGAATCAAAAAACATACCACAGTATATAAACAGTTAACCATTCCACTTATCACAGCTTGGTTGTTGAGTTCAAAATTGCTTAAGAAGGTCTTCCAGGATGACTTTTTTTTTCTTTTCTCGTTTGTCTGTGTGTGTGTTTGTGTTGGTATCTTACAAAAATGAGCGGGTGGAAAAAAGAGCTGCAAACTTCATGTGCTTCTTGAGATCAAGATTTCATTTTGTACAATAATCACAGTTAAAAACACCTCGCCTATACATACTTACATTTTTATTAAGGTCATAAAATCAACAATAAACAATAAAGCCTATACAACTTGTATTTCTACTGAATCACCGACTGGTACAGCTAATGAGAAGTGAAAAGCTCCTATGAGTTTATATGACTTCCTAAAAATCTAACTCTGGGACTCGTTGTCGTCTTCTTGTAAAAATGACTTAGTGTTGTAAACCGTATGGTGTGTATAGATGTTGGTCTCATAGTTTGTTTGTTTTTTAAGACTACTTTTTTTCCATAATAGTCTGTGGCATATTTCCCAGGCTCCCCTCCCCCCCTTTGCCCTCCCTGAACTCACCCCTCTGTCACCCTTCATTTACAGCTCAACCCCCGCCTCCTTCATACCATGGGCATGTCCATACTATTTTGTTTACATTTTGTATAAAAATTAAAAAAAAAAAAAAAAAAACTTAATACTGATGTAAAAATATATGGCAGAGTGTGGATGTATTTAATCACTTGTACATATTGAAGCCACCCACCTCCCTAGCCCGTTGGAATGCTAGTATCATTGGACTGAGATGGGTTTTGTGTAAGGGGGGAATGGAAACCAAAAATAAAAAATAAAGAAAAGCTTTAAAATATCCCTGGTTGTAGACAAGTTCTTCAAAGCCAGGAACTGGCATCACTCCAACGTACAAACAGGGAAATGTTCTTTGATTATCTTTTTCTCTCCTTTTTAAAAATTTCTTCCTCTTTCAGATCTTATTCTGCAGCCTCTGTGGCAGCAGCTGGGGCCTCCGCTGACGCTGCCTCCTGTGAGGCTGGGGCAGCCTCCTCTGTTTTGGGCGCCTCCTCGGCCGCGGGCTCGGCCGGCTTCTCCTCAGCCTTTGGCTCCTCTGCGGCTGAAGCCTCCTTGACCTCCTCGGCAGGTTTCTCTGCCGCTGGTGCTGCTGCTGCCGCCTCCTCTGGCTTGGCCTCTACCTCCTCCTTGGCCTGCTCTGCAGCAGGTGCAGCCTCCCCCTCGGTGGGCTTGGCCTCCTCACCAGCAGCAGCAGCCGGTGCTTCCTCTGCGCCCTCGGCCTTGGCCTCCTCTGTGGGTGCTGCAGCAGCGGCGCCCTCCTCATTCTCGGCACCATCGCCTGTCTCCTTTTTGGTCTTCTTGAAGGAAAAGCCGCTGAGCTTGAACGACTTCTTGAAGGAGAATCTCTTCTTCTTCTTCTTGGGGGTCTCGTTGCTGGTGGAAGGTGTGGCGCCGTCCTCGGCCTTTGCTGCAGCCTCTCCCTCGGCAGGAGCAGGAGACGCCGCCTCTACCTTCTCCCCATCTGCAGCCTCCTTCTCAGCAGGGGCAGCCTCGGCCTTCTCTGCCTCCTCCTTGGGGGCCTCCTCAGCGGTGGCGCTGCCGTTGGCCTGCACCTCCTCTTTGCCGTTCTCAGCTGCTGCGGGAGAGGCGTCCCCGTTGGCTTTAACGTGTCCGTTTTCCTAAAAAGAGAAACAGTGGCTGTTAGTGCCATGCACACAGCTGGCATGGTTTCAACACAGGATCCGGACGGTGCCACCGGTGGACACCAGGGGCAGCAGACACCGTCAGATCAACAGCGACAAAAGCTGACTCTCACTTTGGAATGAGCTCACTTTCTACTTTCCACAGCAAACAGAGGGGACACTCGGATATGGTCACACACACAGAAAAACAGCAATGCACTCGACTCAAGAAACAAACAAAAAAAGCAACATGCTTCCACATCTTCTCGCTCTGGATTTCCATTCACATCCTGAACCACAGTGAGCGCAGTGCCCCAAATGGATCGCAAGGGGTCGGTGCCTGGCCGCTCCGAAGCAAAGCAGCTGCTCATTAAAACAGCAGATGCTCATTAGTTCCGAAGATCACTGAGAGCAGAGTTCAGATGCATTTCCTAAATATATAGAACAACTAAACCAGGTTCAGATTTTTTGTCGCCTTCCTGCTTCTCCACAAATCCAAACTCTTAAGAAAAGGAGCGACTATAAGAGCAGCAGCAGCCCGTTTCTCTCCGGGGCGCACCGCTGGCTCCCAAACCTCTGTCTTCTCCCCTCCTGTGTGATAGCAGGCTGCCATCTCCTCTTTCTAGTCGAGCATCTGTAACAAAAGGCGTGGTGCTCCGAGCGCACACTGCCTTTGTTGGCCGTCGTGCATCTTGTCTTATTCAGCAACTTCCAAATTGCGCTTAAGCAGCTCATTATCATCCTAAAATCACCAGTTGAAGCGAAATCACCAACCAGACCCTCGACAAATCACTTCATTCTAATCTTTTCATTCACTTTATCACCGAAAGCCTAAACCAAACCGATTTTCTCCTCACAAAATGCTTATTTTCTCCGGTTATCTTCCAAACACCCCCCCTCAATATTGCGCCCTGTTTTCCATGAAAAACAAAAATGGAAATATCAAATGATCAACAGTTGCTCATGAAGTGTAATCTATTCAGAATTTTAAAACGACATTTTTCATTTAGTTTGATCTCGTACCGCGGATCTCCATTCAATCTATCCACAATTACGCACGGATTGCGCCCTCAGAGCGCAGCCGCCTCCACAACGACCAGCTTCTCCCCCTGATGGATGCAAAGAGCTGGATGTTAAAATATCATTTACCTGTCCGTTGGTCTTGGTGGGTGAAGCAGCAGCCTCCCCGGGCTTTTCAGCCGCGGTTTCAGCCTTTCCAGCTGTCTTGGTCAATTGCGCTCCCATGCTTTTCGCTCCAACAAAGAAACTCAACCGATCCAAAAAACGAACAAAGACCCACAAGCCTCTTTGTTGAAACGCAAAGCTCTTCGCTGCTGGCCCCTCTCTCTCTCTCTCTCTCTCTCTCTCTCTGCTTCTCTCTCTCTCTCTCTCTCTCTCTCTGTGTGCACAAAGAAAAAGTTCACAGGGAAAATGGAAAAGCAAAGTCCAGCAAGAGTGAAGAGGATTTTTCAGAATAGCAGGAAAAAGGCTGGCAGGTGAAGGAGAAGTAATAAAATCCCAGATTGGTGGTCGTGTCGCCGTAGACAGGCTGCAAAATGGAGAAATTTCCCTTGTTGCTAATAAGATGCGGAGTCCAACGCCCAAGTGCAGAGATGAATGGGCGCTCCGAGCGATGACGGCACCGCACACAGATTCAGCCAATCGCAGCGTCCACTCGGGGCGTGGGCGGGGCTTAGGGAAGGGAGTGAACAATAGATTGTAGCGCCGCGTTTAAGGTGCGTAGGAATAATTGAAATTAGCAACATTCGTCTTGAAACTCGCTGGATGACATCTTCCTGAACCCAAAGCAGTTTGCTTTGCAGTGAAATGGAAAATATGAGAACTCGATGAAAATGAAGAAATATTGCATGAAAGTGTGTTTTAGCACTAAAGATAGAGATATTATTGTACTTAAGCTAAGTAGGATCAAGAAAAAAATACTTTCCCAGACTTGAGTGGCTCCAAAATCCAACCAATCAATGATATTTTTCAAAATATGTACAATCAATACTCAGTTTAAAAATATATATGTATTGCAGTCTGTTTGATGTTATTGGATGTCAACACAACAGTTAGCCCAGATTCCGTTGAACCCACACAAAAATGGCAAATCTTAATTTGAGTTGAGTTTAGACCTGAGGTGATACACATGTATTCTGATTTGTTGCTACAAAAGTTACAGTTTAATTCAAGTCAGTTGAATTTAAGATATTGGGACCCTTCACCTTTGCATTGTGACTGAATTGGGCGGCTGTGGCACAGGTGGTCGAGCAGGTTGTCCTCTAATCACAAGGTTGGTGGTTCGATCCGTTGCCCGTCCACAGTCGAAGTGTCCTTTGCAAGACACTGAACCTGAAGTTCCTCCCAATGGCAGGCAGGCACCTTGCATGGCAGCTCTGTCGCCATTGGTGTATGAATGTGATCTACTGTCAGATGTAAGACACTTTGGATAAAAGCGTCTGCCAAATTAAATTGTAAATATAAATTGTTGTTTGGAGCTGGTGCAAACTGGAATCTTGTAGTGGTAAATAAAAGCAATGAAAACCCTTAAACTAGATATCTGTTCAGCTCTATTTCACCGTCATTAAATCTGTTATGTTGTGCAATCACAAATATCCAAATACAGCAAAAAGGTTGTTTCACATCACATTTTGTTAAGGTCAGAGATCATAAATAGTCTCTGTGATGAAATAATTCATCCTGTGGCTTCATGTGCACAATCAGCACTTCAGTGAATGACACAGAAGTCTTTTCCAGTCAGAAAGTACTTTTGATCCTTAGTCCCAGTGAGATACTTGTATCTACAACTTTTTTGCGTGTGCCTTGAATGCAACACTGAAGATGTAGAGTCAGTTTGTTGTGGTCTCCACTGTTCTGATTTACAAACCATGTATTTAAATGGAATTGATGGATTTGCCAGGATTTTTTAATGTCTTTTGATTCTTTCTTTGGGTTAAATACAATAAGTGATATATTTATCCAGATGTAATCACTTCTAATATTGCTGGTGTAGTGATTTATCTGGGCACCTTTTCCAGGATGGATCTTTAATGTAGTTAGTTTAAATGGGTACATTGTAAGCCACAATTTGCCTCAAGTTTGTTCAGCATCACTTGCATCCACATGTGATAACTGAAACTCAAAGTGATTACCAAAACACAGTGTCTGTTAAAAGATGATGATCCGGTTTGGGTGGGTTCAGAAACTCTCCTAACAAAACAGCTACTGTACTTGTGTGAGTGTGTGTAGCGGTAGTAGAGGGGGTTGGCGGGGGAAGCAAACCCGGTGCAGCCTTGTTGATGACCATGTGATGTGCCCCATGGGGAAGGTTGGAGTGTTCAAACAGGTCCCTCAGCCCACATTTGCAATGCAAATCCATCACAGAGGCAGAGTCAACTGTCCTCCGCTGCACCCAGGCAGTAACACAGCCAACACAGCCACTTCTGTACAGGCACAGGTGGGCTTCCTGGAGGAGTTTCAGTCTTTCAGCTTTTAAATGTTATCAGTAGCAATGCAAAGCAGACCTGCTGGGCCACCGTCACCTGCGATGCAAATCGTTAAGTCAGTCATTCAGAGGGTCAGTGAGCTGGTATCAGAGTCCTAATAGCTGCTTTTACATGGGAAATATTTGATAGTGTAATATAGGGCTGCAAGTAATGATTATTTTCATTCTTCTTCTTCTTAATAATAATAATAATAATATTAACCACCTATATTATTAAGTTTAGCTTGAAGATGTTAGAAACAGTGAAGGGTCTCTGATATAATTTCTTAAAAACCAAAATACCCAAATCAAGACACTTCAATCAGCCGATGTTTGGAATCTTTACTTTAAGAAATGATTATTTGGTTATCAGGATAGTTGCCATATACATTTCTGCTAATTAAATTATTGGTTTATCAACTCTCCACATAAAGTTTGTCTTAAAAGAAAACAGACGCAAAAATGGACTGTTTATTTTGGTGCTTCCAGTCATCTTCACACTCCATTTGCAGCTAAAGACTATAAGGTTGGGCTGAAAGCACTGAAAAAGTAAAGTAAGCGGACCTTGGTTTTGTTTTATCTCCCTCTTTTTTTTGGTTTTGGTAGAGTGAATATGAGTTAAACCCCGCTAACACACTCTGATTTTGTAATCTGTAGTATAACTTAAATCATTATAGACAAAACAGTGTAAATCTTCAAAAATAATTTAAACAATCTTGAATAAAACCAGGTTTCAGCTACTGCATTGACAGTTTTTTTGTTTGTTTGTTTGTTTGTTTTTTACCTTCTCTAACAGTGAGTAGACTGTGTTGAGGGTTTTGTACAGCTGATTAAACAGAACACTTAGTTTGAAGACATCATCTGTGTCACTGGGAATTTTGGTGACATAGTATACACACAACACGAACAATCGGAACGTTCAAATATGGGATCAGAGGTGTTCTGGGGAAACCTACAAAAACCATGATGGTGGTTAGGGGATTATCAAACTCTCCTTCTGTGGAGACATTTGCACTATAAAGGGGAATCACGAGGAGTTTGAAAAGATGTGAGGTACATTCACAGGCAGCCTGATAAATAACCTCACAAACCCCTGAAACAGGAACTGAATCTGTTACACAGAACTGTCTGAAGTTGTGCAGCCTCTCTGATTCTTGCTTTACTGTTGCTGTTTACTTTTTTTTTTTTATTCAAGTCTTTTAGACAAAATAATCTGAACTGTCCCTTTTCTGTTTTTAGGCTTTTAGTGCCATAGCTGAGCCGTTGGATGCGAAGTAGTTGACTTCTAGGACGCTGATAATAATCAATTATTCTTCTGTTTAGCTTTCTGATGAAGCAAATACGTATTTACTTTAGTCCCTTACAGTTTCCTGGAGCTCAAAGTAAATTTCAAACCGGACTTAAACCCTAGAAGTATTAGTTGTCATTGATTTTGATGTAAGACAAAGCAAAGAAATAAAACAAGGAACAATAAGGAAGCTGGAAATTTTGCCTCAAAAAGGATCAATCCTTTATAATTTATTGTCACAATAGCAAGTGAATATTTATCCATTGAAACGTTTGACTTATTGTTTCAGATTTGTGGATAGTAGCCTGGCTAGTAAAGTTAAACATGGCTTGTAGCCTAGCTAATAACCCTAAAGTGGCTTTAAAGTAGCAAGTAACATGGCTGATAACCTCCCTGTGGCTAGTAATGTGCTAATAACTTTGACCTGGTTTGCAATGTAGCTAATAAACTTAATGTTGATAGTAACTCTGCGGGTAACCTTAGCATGACTAGTAACCTGATTAATAACCTTAACCTGACTAACAACCTTTAAAATCTAGTAACGCAAACCGTTAATGCCCTAAAGCTAGTTAGCACCTTGGCTAATAGCCATAATGTGGCTAGTAATACAGCAAATTACCAAATGTGGCTGGTAACCTTAATGGAAGTAGTAATCTGGCTAATAACGGTAGCAATTTGGTTATGTAGCAAGTAACCTTAACGTGACTAGTAGCCCTAACAGAAGCACTTATAGGCCAATATTTTGATTGTTGTATTTTCTATCAATACGCAGCTTTAAGCCAGAGTGTGTTGATTTTCAGTGGTCATACTCAAATTTGTCTAAAGTTGACGTATACAGACACAGAATCGCAGAAAAAGTTCAACATCTGTGAATATTCTCAATCCTAACACCGGCATTAGATTTTATTGTATGTGGTTGTGTCCCAACATTTTCTCTCTTAATAGAATTTTTGGTGTTGAGCTTTAGAAAAAAGCACTGGCCTCGGAGACAGAGATGTACCACAATAACAGCATTAGCTTGTCCCAGGCAAAAAAAAAACAACAGCCTCCAGCAGCGGTTCAGCTGATTCATGTTTGCTGCGTGCACTTCCTTTTACTTCTACAGTAACACGACGTTTGAGGAGCACGTTCGGTCGCTTTCTCCGGGGCAGTTTCGCTCTCATTGATCTTCATGTGACTGTTCTGTTGCAAATCCAGAGTTTCAGAGCAATTAGAATTTTTCTTACAAGCCAAACTCGCGACGGAAGCAAGGAGGTGCAGTTTTCAAAGGAAATGTGCGGATAATGACTTATTGTTGTGCTAATTAGAGGATATTCAGTTTCAGATAGAAAGGAGATGAGCTGCTGTTCAGCTGCTTAACAAGCTCTGTGATGCTGAGACACCTGGCTGTCATTGTGCACTGAGACGGTGAGCAGCAATCACCGACATCAGATGATGAGATTCGCCAACTCCACGTTCGGTGTGTTTCCATCCACCTGTTTTTATGTGTATTTTTAATTTTTAAAAGAAAGCTGAAAGGAATCGATGGGGGGGGAAAAAAAACAAAGCATCAGGCTTGGTTGAGGTATTGATGTATGATTATTGATGAAAAGCAAAATATGACAAAGTGTGATGGAAGCGAACGGAGTGAATAAATGATGACATAGGTGAAGCATGTGACTTCAATGTGCTGCTCAAAAATAGATAAAACCGTCAGATGTATGCGTAGACTGCAACCGTCCTCGCATTAACACCTGAAACTAACATGCTTTCGACATTCATTTTCACCGTTTGAGTTTTGCTCAGAGCTCTTTCAGTTTCATCATCTTCTTAGTGCCACCATCTGTTCATCTCACGTAGCAGTAGTAGATGGAAATTAATTCAAATTTTTAGTAGAGTTTCTTAATATTTGGTTGAAATACGTATAGAATCCTCGTCATAATGGTCCACAGAGTGATCCACCTTTGCATTTAGCTGTTACATTTCCAGACTTAGACAGACTTAGAAACAAGCTTGTGTATCTGGATCCAGATGTTGCTTGATTATATTCTGCTCTCTAGTCTGCTTGGAGAATGCATTTCTGCGCAATAGATTGATGTCTACGTATTGCATGCTTGCACACTTCTACCCTTCTGATGTAGTTGCCGTGCAGATTTTCTAATTTATGCCACCATTTTCTTACTCACAGATGTGGAAGTCACATTCCCAAATGAATATCCCTAATGGAGGTAGCAAAAATTCCATGCCAGGCTGTGTAAATGAACTTTTAAAATGGCTCTCGTCCTTTGTCTCTTTAATGACAAGCTACAGGAAGTGCTCTTTTCGCTCTAATATAGGCTGTTTTGTGCGACTGCAGAGTGCTGTTAGCGTGACCCATAAAGCCGAAATAGCTGCATTAATGGGAAATACACCAGGTTGGAAGAGACCAAAATCATCCTTTAATACTTGACAGGGAAGTAGGATGAAGAAAACATTGTTAGAGGTCAACGATTTTGATACATTGCTTCTGTTATGATGCTTTGGAAACGATTCCTGGATGTCTGGAGCAGTTACTGGTGTTATCACTCAGGAGCAGCCATGTTCTCCGCATCACAATTATAATGATGTAATAACAAAACATAGTATTTACCATCTTAACACCACTTTTAGTACACACAGATTTGTTTTTTGATTTTTGAGAAAGTTCAGCGTCTCTCAGTAGCTCCGACATAAATCCCAGTAGGAGGAGGAACCATCATTTGACAAACTTTAAAACTTTAACAAACTTTGCAAATGAGATGAGTCCACTGTCCACATTATTTTCACAGTGAGCTCTGCCTGCCGTGGAACACCTGAACAACACTTCTTTTAGTTGGCAAACAGTGAATCTGCAGCACAGTCAGCATCTTGTGGAGTCAGACAGACAGCTGGCTGAGCAAATTCTATTCCATGGCTTCCTGGCACAAATACAGGTTAATGACAACAGCTGTGGTTCATCATTAAATCTATCGACATTCAAAATAAAAGCTCAAGGCGACTAAAAGTTGCCTTCATAACTTTTCTGACACTCAAACCCTGAATCTGTTTTGGAAATTTACTGTTTGGGATAAAAAAAAATAAAAATTCCCAGCTTTCATCAGGACAGAGGGATGAAAAAGAGAAAAGAACAGGTGTTTAGAAACTTCACCAGTGAAATATGAGCACGTTTACACTGTGAGTGTTGGTGGTGCAGAGTTTGATAAGGAACTGATAATAAAACCTGAGCTGGCATGTAAGACTGACTTTCTGTATGAGAAGACAGTCTTTTGATAGTGAATTTAGTTTGATTTTGTGGTGATGAAATATAACCGTACTTCACTGCTATTTGATGCTATTTAGCACTTTGAATTCTGTAGACAAATATTGTACCTTTTTCCCATGTCTGTACTTCACACCTCTTCATGCTGTTACCAGTTATTTTTTCCATTTAATTTTTTATTTTTTATTGTCTTTACAGATGAAAATATCCTATAAATTATAAAGCAGTGTCCCTGAAACTGTATCAGGGCTTTAGAGTGCCACCCTTTTGGATACACAGGTGACCAAAAATATAACTAAAGATTTACATTGGTCGCACTGACGCTCTCAGTGCATGTATGGGTGTAGCATTTAGTGTTTTTTTTTTTTTCTTTTTCCCCACCTGCGTTCTGCAGATCTGCTCTGCGAGTTTGCTGCAGCTGATTCCTCCTCTGGGTGCTGTGATCTCCTCCTGACTGCTTCGTTAATCTGCTCCACTGTGTCCTGTGATTTGACTCACAGGTGTGTCTGGAGTTTGTGGTTGGCCCGCAAGATTAAATCACTGCAGTTTGGTGTTCTATTTTAGCTTCATGGTGCTGCGTGTGCAAATTGAGGACCGCATATATTAGTGGTGTTTGTTCATGCTGGTTTGGCAGAACCATTTTTCTTTAACTGTTTGCTTTAACAGAGATAATAGTGAATTACACAATGTGTGCTTTTGGATGTTTTAAAGTCTTTTATGCACATTATTGCTGCTATTATATTCTGGTAATGGTGTTTACTTTTATTTGCTAACCTCTGGTGCTCTGGTGGTTTTCTGCTCTCGTGCAGTATTATCTCATTTTATTTGATATGCTCGTTATGAACACAGCTGACCTACTGTCAATGCACTTTCTAAGTTATTTTTTTTCACTGTTCTCCTGAGGGAGAGGAGCTGGAACAGGCTAACTGATTACATAGTGTTTTTGCTTTATCATTTGTCCTTGTCAGAATGAATAGAGATCACCTCCAAGACATCTTGACTTTTTCATTTAGAGGCCCAGTGCTTTTGGATGCACCCAAATAATGGGACTGTTGCACATAAATTAAAAAGTCAGTCCTGAGCCGTGATGGTGTTAATACGAGTATTTCTTTATTTCTGAATAATTATATTTTTGATACCTCATTTTCACAGATTTCTTTCAATGTAATGGTAAGAAAAGCTCAGGTGTAACTAATAAAAAGGCCTGAATTCCATTTAGCTGCTTCGGTTTTGGGGTCCTGGTGCTGGAACACTTCCACCTGTTTTGTCACAGGTTATTTTTGTCGTAAGCCCTTTTAATCTTCGTTGGGTATCCAATAACTGGTGACACACCCTGTTCAGAGTTGCATTCAAACACAGTGTAATGCATTGTAGAGGAGGCCCAGACCTCTCGAAGCAGCTGCAATACTAGACTGTGCTTTGAGTGCAACACAAAATGCCTGTGAACCACAAGAAGATTTAGGTTTTATGTGCACCTTTTTAATTGAAAGCATCAGGAGGAACTTGCCTGCTGGAGACTCTGTTGAAAGTCTCTCTTGGAGCTAGTGGTAGTCGCAAAGGATAAACAAAAGACTTATTTGTGCTGTTTTTCTGACTACAAACATCACTGCCAGCATGTTGTGTAGATTACATACTGGTAAAGCTCAGCTGATACATGATATATAGGCAGATCACCTGGAATAGGAGCCGACCCATGCCCCCGTGTCCTTAGATGACATAAACAGTACACTGGCGCTCGCTCTGTATTGTGATCACTCCTCTGTTTTGTCACCACCAGAAGACGGCATGTTTTCGATCCTGACAGCCCATCCCAGTCCCTTTCTTCTGGATTTATTTCCCCAGGCAGTATCACTCACTGCCATTTATCTCCACTGCCTTCCTCGTCCCTTCATGTTGCAGCTCATCGAGTATTTCACTTCAATACAGAAAATGTTTAACCTGAAAGGAGAATGGGACAAGCAGCCATGAGCTGTATTTATCTAGCCACGTATTTTACTTGCAGTGTGTTTAGTGTGGATGGCAGAGTGGATGGTTGGACGTCGACAAGCAGCCAGTATGAATCTCTGTATGTTAAGATTAGATGACTAAACCACTTGAAATTGGTTTTGAATTTCATTTTTCTATCTCTGACCACCACTTGTGTCAGTTTTAAAACTATTTTACTAAGTTTGATTTACACAGAAATTCCAAACTAGCTGATGTAAATGCAAATATTGTTCAGTTTAGACTATCGCAAGGATTATAGAGGATGACCAGAGCAATGAAAATTCTCCTGATTTGGATTTTATCACTCCATTCAGTAGGAATCATCATCACTCATCGTTACCATCCATATGGACCAGTAGAGATCTTCTCTACATTCTGATAGACTCAGGGGCCACTTATCACCTTATTCAATGACTATCCATTATCACCTCATTTAATGTTGATGCTGCAGTTTTGTACTTACAGAGACACCAAAGTCTGCGTTTAGCGGACTTTAATCCAGCAGACCAAAGTTGGATTCCTGCCTGGGATCATTTTAGTGTTTTACGGCCAGTGTCCTATTTTATTTAGTTTCATTTTCACTTGTGTTTGTTGTCACAGTTTGGTTAAGTTTTGTCACCAAATGCATCTAACACAGGTTTAGAACAATATCATGGTTTGGGTTAAAGTAGACCATTTCTCTTTACCAGATGTTATAAATGTCAATTTAGTATGTGGGTGTCAACTACACTACATATTTTTCTGTTTATGAATGATCAAAATGGATGATAACATACTGTTTAGCTGATTAGAAGGTGGAGGAGGCAGTTTTATTTTGAGGTTAGGAAACAATTGGGACTTTTGTTAAACATCAAGTCAGGTAATTACGAAAAAGGTCCCCTAACCGTAACAATGCTATCCACTTTTACCAAACCTTTGTCAAGCTCAGCTTTCAATGATCAGAAATTTGTAATGATTTTTGAAGGCACAGCTGAATGGTGTTGTTCTGCCATCAGAAAACATAGTGTGTTATCTTCTAGAGCAGGGGTGTCCAATCCTGGTCTTCGAGGGCCCCTATCTTGCATGTTTTAGATGTTTCTCTCTTCCAACACACCTGATTCACATGATCAGGATCGTTATCAGGCTTCTGCAGAGCTTGATGATGAGCTGATCATTTGAATCAGGTGTGTTGGAAGAGAGAAAACATCTAAAACATGCTGGACTGTGGCCCTCGAGGACCAGGATTGGAGACCCCTGTTCTAGAGGAACAGAATAATATTTGGTGGTTTCACTTTGAAAGACTTTCTGTACTTAACCAGGACGCCATCAAGTCTTTTAATTGGGCGCATTGAGACGTCCGAGTGTCCAGTTGTTCTAAAATTGGAGAAAACAAGTAAAATAAGATGACATCTATGAATGTTTGATTTTTATTCTCGTCATTTAGAAGACAAGTTCAACAAAACTTAGTTGCTGATGCAAATTAGTTTAATACAAAGGTCACTTTTAGGCTCATGGAACTGGTGGCGAGGTTTCGTTAAATTCGTTAAAAACGTTGACATGGACATTGTTTCTTTCTCCCACTCCTTTTTTTTTTTTTTTTGACATTTCAGTCCTCCGTTGCTGCCCAGAAGCCTCGCTCCAAACACTTTCCCTTGCTGAGGAATGCCAGAGTGCATTTGCCCAGGGTCAGGGCTGTCCGACTCACTGAGCAGAGGACAGGGGAGAGAGTTTGAGGTACTGAGTGATGGAACGCTGTGAATGGCATCGCACAAAACACCAGGGAGGAGCCCACTGACCTGCCTGAATGGGACAAGGACAGGGGGGAGAAAAGAGGCTCTTTAAAACTCAATCTGGCCAAGCGTAAATGTTTGTCCACAGCTTTCTCTGCTGCCATTACAGGAATGCTATTAGCCAGGTCCATTGTGCCTTGTGGGAATAGTCTGACTCAACCTGGCTGCTAAGACTGGAGATTTGTCTATGTGCTTTCTATACAAAAGGTATAGGAACCAAACACTCTGGGCTGCACAAAAGCTGCAGAAACGTGATCTTCTTTTTCATAAGGCTGAGTTTTGTGTGAGAGGGGAGAGGTAGCTGCTTCCGCTGGCTTGTATAATTGCAGGTCTCCACTCCCCACTGTGGATCTGGCCCCTGTTCCTGCTCCCGTCGCTTTGTTTCTTCCTCAGCTCAGGTCCCCCACCCTTGCTGGGAGCGTTGAGGGAATATCTCCTTCTGTTTTGGGTGTGCCTCTGTACCCACACAGATGGCGATTCAGGCACCCTGCATGTCAAACACCACACCGGGCTTATCGCTAACGGTGACTTCACTGGCAGTGACTTCATGCTCCACACGGCAGGTTTTTTATTTGCATATACCATGTGTTTGAACAGAACAGGGGCTGTTTTGCCAAAGGGGGTTGGTGGGGGGAGAATCTGATAAGAAATCGGGAGGGTTTGTGTTCCCACTCTACCTCTCTGCTGTGACTGTTCACTCATGATTAACCAGCTAACAAGCAGCCTCTCAACACTCACACAGACGCTCGTACCAAACCAAGCCCACCCTCACCACATCTGTCAGTGCAAACAACCACATACGTACTTGTTTAGAAATCATGATGCATTTAGTTTTATCATTACCTAATAGCATTATTTTTATGCCGAGTCAGCTTAAATTTTCAGACTCATTTCACACCTAAAATTAGGACTTTTAAGGGCAGGGACACACATAATAGATTATTTTGCATATAATGGGTCAGGCTGGGACAAGTTTGGTTGCATCTATTTTCATCTAGATCAGCTAGTCTTCACAACAAGTGACTCTCACAAAGTGTTTTACAAAGTTCACTCTCCTTTAGTTCACTCTTTAGATTCTGCAGTCCTACATGTTTCTTCATCATCAACTCTGATTTTATTTTCCTCCTTCTTTGGCCTTTTCAGGACCCATACATAAAATGTGCAAGCTAGGGCGCCACAATTACCCAAAAGTTAGTCACAATCACGGCTTTTACTTTCTACATTAGCAAAAGGATCGACCATGATATTGATGTTTTAAATGCACTTTCTTTGTATATTTAAAAAAAAAAATCACATTGTTTCAAGTTTGGTAAAGGACATTCAATTGGCATATTTCATTCTTTTCAGAGTAACCTTTAGTTTTAGTGGAGACTAGAGGCTTCTTGCTGCACAACTGGCAAGAACATCGATGAATCTTGGTGTCAGTCAATAAGCAGATGAGGTGTTTTTGGAATATTCATATTCTAGAAGATGCATGGAAGACTTGTGAAAGAAAAACCGCAGTTTAAGTGCATGCAGATTCTCAGTCAACCAGGTCTTTGTAATCTGTTTCTTGTAATCTTTTTCGCTAAAGTCCAAGTCTGAATCATCATTTTCAAGTTTTAATCGGATGAAGTTATTTGTACATTAGCAGGAATGAAGCACAACATAGAAATAAAGACAGCGACTTGTTTATTTTAATATCAAACTACAATAAAAACGTGTTTAGTAGTAATGCATCGATTATCTATACACCGCTTAATCCTCACTAGGGTCGTGGGGGGCTGGAGTCTATCCCCGCTGACTTAGGGCGAAGGCCGGGGACACCTGGACAGGTCACCAGTCTATCACAGGGCTACACTTAGAGACAGACAACCAAGCACACTCACATTCACACCTATGGAAAATTTAGAACCATCAGTTAACCTTAGCATGTTTTTGGACTGTGGGAGGAAGCCAGAGAAGCCTGCACAGGGAGAACATGCAAACTCCACGCAAAAGGATCCTGGGTGTCTTCTAGCTGCAAGGCAATGGTGCTAACCACCTCTCTATCTTGCAGCCCTGTTTAGTGTTAATAATTATGATAAATAATTAGGATCTGAATATTGATTTGACTAATCGCGAGTATCCTTTTGTCTATAATCATGCAGCCCTAGTGCAAAACTACCTCTTGCCCTGCTCGTTTGGTTCTGTACAAAAACATGTGATGTCTTGTGGGATTTGCAGGGTCATTTACCATCAGTACTCCAGTCATTACTTTATTACTGTTGTTTGTCAAAACTGGTGAAAACTTTATGCGTCATTTGTCCAGTCTTTGTGGATTGTGAACAGATTTGCAATCTTAAAATTTTATTGTTGTTGTCGAAATACCTTGTGCTAACCCTGTATTGAGCTGTGAAATAACTGATCACTGAACAGATAAAGAACGTAGTACTTTAGTTGTCTCTAAAGTGAGGATTTGCTACTTTTCTTTGACATATCCATAAGATAAATAGCTTTTTTCACTCACTCTAAATCTCATTAAAATGTGATGTGTTGCTGACCTGCCCAGGGTGTCCCCTGCCTTCGCTGGGATAGGCTCCAGCCACCCCGCGACCCCAGTGAGGATTAAGCAGTGTATAGATAATGGATGGATGGATGGATGTTGCTTGTTTAACCTGCAGAAAAAATGAAGCATTAAAATGTTGTTTTACAGGGGGTAACGTCTCAGACCATTTCTTGGCTGTAACCAGGAACTTCCTGGAATCAATGCCAAGAAACTGTCTGGCACATGAGTCTCATAAAACAGGCTATGCACTTCACAGTTCTGTGAATTAAACAAACAAGACATCACATGTAAAGTGACGAGTGTCGGAGGAGCTGGTTGTCAGATTATGTTGCTTGATGCTTGTTGTCAACCGTCTCCCAGTATTTACAGTCTTCATGCTAAACTATGCTACCTTGCTATTCGTGGAAGTTTCATTTTGTAATATATAAAGCAAAAATATTTTAGAAGTTTTGTTTTGTTTTATTGCAACATGCAACTACATATGGTTCAGGAAATATCATGAGTTGATCTGTGCATTGGGAATTTCTTTGTGTGCTCAAAGAGAGGACTTTTCATGACATTTTGTATTTTAACTCACCCACAATCACAGACTGTCTGATCTACGTGTCCAATATTGCAGATTCTGAATCAATGACATGATGATTGTCCGGCTCTTTTTCTAAAATAGTTCTTCAGATATTATCATTGAAACTTTAAATCCAAAATTTCAATGTGTGAAAAAAGGTGCTGAAAGTGAGTCCTTTTAAAGCAAAAATGATCATGGAAAGTACTTGATATGGCAAACTGAAATTTCACATTTACCATTTGAAGCCTCCATAGTTTAGGATTAAAAAGCTTCGAGCAGAAAGCCCTCAATGTTTTGAGATGGAACAACCCTAATACAGTGAGGCGGTCTTTGCCTTCTCTTCCAAACAAGTAAATGTCTGTTTTTATGTGAACCATCATTTTAACAAGATTTTCACTTTATCACTAGAAATTATAGCCCAAACAACAAAACCAAGACCCAAGATGTGATAAACCAGAAATCTCCTTAAAACACACCTTCAGGTCAGCCAAGTGTCTTTTGGAAGACAAATCAGAGTTGATTGCCAAAACTGCAAGACTAAGAGCCAAGATGTAATAAACTACAAATTCTCTTTAACAAGCAGCCTCTGCTCATCATTCCTGCATCTGTGAGTGGGAGCAGCTACATCAGTTTTACTGCGGACACTGTATACCTCCTAAATCTATTCTGTGAATGCGCTCATGAGCTCGAGCGTATCAGCTGGAAGTAATAGTAGCCCCACATTCCAACACTGCTGTTAAGTGTTTCTCATTAGTGAGGGGAAAAGTCCCTCATGTTTTGAGAGTGGGCACGGCTGCATTCCTTCAGCCCATCCTCGGGCTAAACACCTACTCCTTTCTTTTTTTCCGCCTCCACCTGCAGTGCACAGCCTCCCTCTGAACCTTCCGTCTGAACGGCGTTATCGCCCGAACAGCAGGTCCTAGATTTGTAAAAAAAAACAACCTATGTTGCACTTCACTGATTGAGGACACTTGGGCTTTGAAGAAGTGATTAAAAGCAGAGAGAGTAAACATACGATGTGAAAGATGCTGAAGTCATCACCTGTTGTGATAAGTTTGCATGTTGATTCGACGTTCCCCTTTTTTTTTTTTCGGGATTTGATTGAAAGCAGGCCCATAGGCAGAGGCAGACAGACAGTGAATAGCGGCTTGTGTCTGTGTTCTGCTCGGTTTCGAAGGGGGGAGGGAGGGGGAGGTCAGACTGTTGTTTGTGCACGTTGATAAGACTTTTGTTTGGGCAGATTGCTGTCTCAGCACAGGCTGCAGCCAAAGGGATGCCACTGGCTGACAGATGCAGCAGGAGCAGCATGTGTCTCGCAGAGTGGATCTTTAGTCTGCCAGCGCGCCACATGCCGAGCACGTACGCCGCAAAAATAAATAAATCTGTCGGGCTCACGTTTGACAGTGTCTTGTTTTTTATAATTTAAAGCGAACAAAAGTCATTTCGGTTCTCGCTATCCCATTCATAAAATTCAATTCTCTTGTTGCGGTGGAGAAGTTAACCCACATGCTTCACAGATTGATGCTCTTTACTTCTGGCGCCAGTGCAGCAGGACAGTGTGGCTTAATGAGTCATTTGGAACTGCATCTCTTTTAAAGGCATTTTTGTCACTGACTCAATAGATGGGATGATAATAGTCACAGATGTTTTTATCGAAGCGAATCCTCTAAGTCGTGACTTAACCACCGTCCTCAGAACAGACATCCTGTACGTCAGCTGAGTGTCTGTATTCGTAGGATGTGACTTGCATTGCAAGTATTTGGCAGTTTGTGGGGAAAAAGTGGCAGGTTTCAATGAATTGTATACCTTTTAAGAAAATGGTAATATGACATTTAATTGTTAGGGTCTGTCATTCTAATCACAAAGTTGCTTTATCGGGCTCCATTGACCTGGATGTCATTCACAAAATCTGAAATATTGCAGTTACTTTTGTTAAATACTACAGTTGCACAGAGCCGACCTCAGAATTGATCCTAAACTCAAATTTCTTCAATATTTACGAAATACAGTGCACGTTATAGACTTAATTGTAAACATATTTTTTGTTAATCAAACTGGATTTTTTTGCTGCACCACTTTCAAAGGCAACATAACATGAAAAAAAAACAAATGTTATCCTATGCAGCTATGCATAGACTGTCCGTATCAATTCCTCAACTGAGCAAAGACATTCACTGTAGTGATAAGACATCTGGCTAGCGAGCATTTGCTACCTTGTGGGGACTAACTGTTCTCTAGACTGTATTCCGTCAACAGACAAACAAACTCAAATCAATGTGCACCATCTTTCTTCAGTCCATCACTCGTATACAGGTGTTCTTTGGATCAACTACGAGATTGTCAGAATCAGTTAACCGTCCATATCAGAATTTGCAGTGACAAGACGTCTGGATTAGCTGCCTTGAGTCACAGTGAATCAATGCGTATTACGATAAGTGTAAGTGTATTGATAAGGGTATTGACAAGTTTTCAGTTAGCATCACAGCTCTTCACCAAAGTAAGCCGCTGCACATTTTGTAGTTGTAAGGCAGAGCTGGTTTCTCCGATCTGTCTGTGGTGCTGTCAAGTCACAGGACCTCATAAATGTTCCCAACATTAAGGACTGTGTAGTAGGATGTGTGAACCACTCAGGAGAACCAGCAATAGAAACCAAAAGGTAAGACACTAAACAAGAAATAAGAAAATGTGCATGAAGTCAGTTCTTGGACGACGCATTAATCCAGCCAGTTTGATTTGAAAATATTTGTTATATTGACCTTCAAAACCCTTTAAACCGTAGTTCTTGGGTAACCTTGTAATTATGAAGTAATTGTACGGCTGCAATTCAAGTTTACTTTCAACGTGTCCCGTCCTGACAGCACTTCAATCAGGTCACACCTAAGACATCCTGAAGATCAGATTACCAAGTTTGCAGGTAGCAGTTAATCCATCCAGCGTTATCACCTGGGTCTTCATTCACTCTCAGCTACACTGAGCTTCTTTAATGTCACTGTAGCCCACAAACGCTGCTATCATCTGTGTTCAGTTCAGCTGTTTTCAGCAAAAATAAACCCACTGTTCGCTGCATGCCCAGTAACAATTGACAGAAATAGGCACCTGCTTGCCAACACACTCTTTAAAAAGTGACTTGGTAAGACTTGTCCAAAACGCATTATGGAATGGAAACCAGTAATTTTGAGACTCTATGAAGTCTTGATATAGTCCTTGATTTGATACGAGGGCCTTGAATTGTCAGTGTGGTGTTCCAACCCCGTGCAGTTTTCCTTCTCAAAGGCCTGGACAGTGTTTAAACGTCTACAGCCGGTCCTTTGATCATCCTTTCGGCCAGTTGCTCCCAATTAATGACAAATGCATGGTGAGAATCTCTGACCCCTGGCTTCAGTAAACAGGACTGCCGCTGAGTGTGTTGCGTCAGATCAGCAGCGTTTAAAAGCAGGAATTTAAGGGCTAACAGGAACCGGACCAACATCGCAACTGTGAAGCACCTCCCGGTTCATTTTAACTACATGGAATTCCTACAGCGTCAGGCCATCAGTTAGAGCTGTTATTAGATTCCTTGAGGGCCTGTTCCCCTTTAATGGCTCTTCTGATTGATCTAAATATGCCTCATCCATCACTGTTAACGATCACATTCATTTTACTGATGTATTACATTTGTCCAGGGGTACCAGGAAGCGTGGCAGCCTGTGTGGGGACGGCATATAATAGCCATGCAGCAAATATTCAAAGTTGCTGCTCTAATGGGGAAGCATTTGTGTGTCTTTTACAGTGTCATTTATCCCTGATTCCTGTGTGAAACCCCACTCTGACAGCTCTGACAACTCTCTGTCTTCATTTAACCTGCTCTCGGATATCCAAAGCCGGCCTTGAACTAGATGGGTTCTGTAAATCCTGCAGAGCTTTCTGCATCTATCTTAAGGTATTATATCATGTCTTCTAGAGGTGAGCATCCTAATTAGATGCCCCACACCACTTCACTTACCTTTCAGTGTAAAGCTGCAGTGGTTTTACTCATGAAAAGAAGAGTCCATGTGATGATGATTTTTCAGTATCCAGTATCTCGCTTGGGTTGGTGAGCTTAAGTTGGGTTACATCCAGGGAGTAGCTGGAGCTCAGCAGGTAGAGTAGTTTGCCAACTAGTTGCAGAGTTGATCCCAATCCTGTTGTCGAATACGGCGGTAACCATGGTAGTTTGCTGGCATTGGTGGATGTCTGTCTTTTTGTATAGTGTGTGTAGGATCCTGCCATGGGTCTACAAATACATGAAGTAGGCATAGGCTGTCAGTTTCATTGAAGAATTACATATATGGCCACTTTTTGAGTTTCACTTGTGGGTACATGGTATTCATTCGTCTGATTAGGTGCCCCTCCAGACAGCACAGGTAGCTACTGTGCTAGCCATTGTGACTGAAAGTAGTGCTTTTTTCTTCTAAGGCTCTGCTGGCCTCCCCCTTTCTGAAACAGCCCATTCAGCTGTTGCCATCTTCCACAGTTGAAACTGTCTATTGCTGATTATTTTATGAAGCAAAATGAGGAGAGCAAGATGGAGGATGGTAGAAACAGAGAGATCTTGACTCAGACACACCTGACAAGGACGGTGCAGGTGCCAGTGTAGCAGAAAAAGTTTACTTTCCCACAGTTAAAGGTTGGAAAATGCACACCTTTAAAGACCTCAACTCAGAGATCTTATTAGTTGTCCAGTTCTCCCCTCCCTGTCTGTCAGACACCAGGTGAAGGAAACTATTCAAATCATTTTATTTCGGTTTGAAGGTAAATTTTACCATTAGAGTTGGGTACCACACCCCTTCCCTCAACCATCTAACACCTCTCCTTACCTGTTCTTGTGACGACGTCCCCAATATGAATGAGTCTTGAATTGTTCAAAATAGTTTCTTCTTGCAGTTTTTCACGATTCACATGAGTATGTATGATGTCAGTGCCAAAGCCTGGAAGATCAGAATAGGACTCTCAGATTTGATTTGTCCTCAGCAAAATATGCTGTTTACTCAGCTGTTGTGTTGTGGTGCTTGAGGTCTTCCACCTCTTTTATTTATGTGAGACACAAAAGCTCTGAGTAAACATGCAGCAGGTGAAGCCACAGTGTCCAAATCTGTGCTGTTATAGTACAAAAGGAATATTTGTTCTCTTGAATATTTTAGAAAGTTCAAATATTTAACTGTTGGCACAGTCATTGTTCGACTGCTACAGCGAAGACAACTGAACTTAACCATGTTTTACGACAAACCTTGGCATGACTGGATCACAGATTATCTCTTGCTTTGTGTACTTTGTAATTTTGCATTGTACCAACACTGCTGCTAGTGAGGATTTTAAGTTAGCCACAGTATAATATGGTAGATCATTAACTGACATACTGTAGATAGCATATAATGGCACACAAACACAATGTGGCAAAGCAGCATAAAATAATAAAAACCTTTATCCATTTATAGGGAAGTCTGGATGTTTAACAGTTCACAAGGAGTGGCTATTTACAACACCAGTGAAATTGATCCATGGAGGTAGCCTGCCAACCTGGAAAAAACAAGCATGTCCACTTTGGCCAAGAGAAATGTATAATATAGTGCTGACAAAGTCCACTAATCAGTTTCCATGTGGTGAACCGGTGAGGCGGGAAGATCATAGATTGGACTTTGGGGATTCTTGATGTATTTCAATGTCTAGTTTCCACCACTTGTTTTTGCATTTTTGTCTTTGTTGGATAGAAAACATCAAGAAAAAAGACATGCAAACAAGCTTAGAACCAGGATTCTGCAACAATGGACAATTACATATTCATATTCACTCCAGCTGACTACTCCAGGTCACTACTGTGTGGTCTGTGATTAGCTTGAAGTTGAAGTGCAATTCAATTTCACATTTTCGGTCTTCATCCCAGCGGTCTACCCCAAAGTGTTGACACAAACAGAACATTTACCTGTTTCGCAGTTAAAGCCTGATGCGTGCTGGCATCACCCATTACCCGTCCCTTCATCTGTTTACAGTGGATTCACAGCTGGAGAGAGCAACGGTCCTCCTACAAAGTGCAATTACCGACTAAATTATGCTCCGAAAGAGTGTCTTTCTTGTTGAGAGCATTTTGGAGCAGTGGTGTATAGGTAGGTAATTGAAGCTGAAAAGTGACTCTGTTTTTTCCCTTATGGCAGAAAAAAGAAAATGCTGTAATGATATCTAATGGACGTCTTCATCATGATGTGGGGAGAGGAGACCAGCAGCACCGGCATTGTGTTTGTCTTTGTGTGGAAACAGCAGTGCCGATAACAGAAAGCAGATCATCTTTTATCATGTAAAAGGAAGTGGCCTTAGGTTTTTATTTCAACACCAACATGAAAATGTTCACTGATAGTTTTGTGTTTCATATCCTCCCACATGGACTACACTAAGTAGATAAAAAAAAAAAAAATTCAGGCCATCTGATTTTTCTCCACTGCCAGCTCCGAATGGAGGTGGAGATGAGGAAGTAGCAAGTATGCTCAAGTCTTACAAAACACAGAAATTGTTTTCAAGGTTTCTCCAAGGCAATATGAGGCTTCCTTTTAATTTAATCATCTGATGCTGGCAGTCCTAATTCCATGTGATGCCTCTTTTGAAAAACAGAGAAACCAGCAGAACTTGTTTTTTAATTCTCAGATCGTTGTTTGGAAAATGATTAATTTCACGTTAATAGGTATTTGTAGGACTGATTGGATTTTGGTTGCGGCTTTCATTGGCCTACAAACCTTCTGTTTCATCTTCTGCTCTGGAAAAGGTTTGATTCAAATGTTTTTTTTTTTTAAATGGACACCAAACCAAAGACACCGTTCCATCTGGTCTTTAGGAGTGTTGAGGCCACTACAAATGTTTAAAAGTGCATTTTTAAGTTGCACATTAAAACAACTGCAGAAAATGACTGAAATGACAAGGAATCTGTAATCATTCTCAATTCATACATGGAACATATGTCACATTTTCACAGATTTTTCTGTAAATCAGTTTAAAATTTGAGTCACATTTGGAAAGTACATGGAACTCCATATTTTTACTTGTATGACAATGACACATGACTCTCGTCTGTAACGCTGCCATCCATCCATCCATCCATCTATACACCGTTTAATCCTCACTTTGGTCATGGGGGGCTGGAGTCTATCCCAGCTGACTCAGGGGGAAGGCAGGGGACACCCTGGACGGGTCTATCGCAGGGCTACACTTGGAGACAGACAGCTAAGCACACAAACATTCACACCTACAGACAATTTAGACTCACCAATTAATCTCAACACGTTTTTGGACATGTGGGAGGAAGCCAGAGAACCCAGAGAGAACCCATGTTGCAAGGCGGGAACACACAAACTCCATGCCGAAAGATCCGAAGATTCCGGTGCCCTCACTGGGATGCGAACCGGTGACCTTCTATCTGTGAGGCGACGGTGCTAGCCACCTAGCCACCTTGCAGCCCGTAATGCTGCTAGTTATCTGTAATATAGTGAACAGTGAAGGTGGCTATGGTGACTCTGAAAGGCTTCCTGACCATTTCTCTCTCAGTATAGCTGAGGCATCACTGTCTCTGTAAAAAGCTGATTGGATGGTGTGATGTAAAGTATTTGGGCTCAACTGTGCGGATCGTGAATTCCACAGTTCTCCACAATGCTGCAGAAGCACCAAAATTTATGTGGCATTTATAGTTTGGTGCTCATTTGCTAATGTTAACATCTAAGGTTATAACCAAAATTCTCCAGCTTTATCTTGCAAAGTTTGCGTGCCATATGAGTCACTTTAAGCCCCATCTTCAAGGGACACCATTAAATCCAATGCCTGTCTTTATTTAAGACACTGCTTGTTAAAAGTTCTTTTCCACACAAGAGATTGTGCTGTAATGCCACCAAGAAGACCCCCTCATTATGCCGCTGTTGCTTGTTCAAACTGAACCAGACAAGCTGGCATAATGCCACTGTAGTGTGTGCTTTCATGTAGCACGCCAGAGTCAGAGGTTTGACGTGTAGCACAATGGTGTATAGTGTTCCATGTACCACCATGCCAGCTCTCCTTTTCACACATATGTTGATTTGGCACTGCGACTACGTCCGCTACCGGTTTAAAGGTGTAACAACAATGCCGTCCAATTCCGTCTTTGCCCCTTGTAAAAAGAACAGCAACGTGGAATAACAGTGCAACAATTCCACTTAAACCAAGCTGTGTGCTTTAGTTCCTGACTTTTTGTTCCCTAAAATTAGCTCTATAAAAAGCTGGCATTAACAGTGTACAAAAATACATTTTCGGAAACTGTAAATTGATTCAAGAACTTAAAAGAATCACAATCCACAATGTAGGGTCTTTGCAACGGTGGTTTTTCAGTCACCTTATTTTGCTACTATGCACTCGGAGCAAATATTCAAAGCCAACCAAAGGCATAATCGTGTACATCCTCTGCCGTTGCCCTCTGTTAGGCCAGCCCGTCTGCTGGGGGCGGCTGGGGAGGCAGCTGAGTGGGTTGATGCGATCCAGGTAGGTCAGAGTGGTGGGTGTCGGAGCTCCTGAGCAGGTCCGTGTGTTTTTTTCATCGGCTGCTGATAATCACAGAGAGGCCAGCTGGGGGGATCTGAGAGGGAAGGGAAGGCTCGATGGCTGCGGGCCAGCTGGCAGCGTGCTAACCTTGGAGGGGTTGTTTTGGGTGTTGGAGGCAGCAGTTCCTGGATATCTGCTCCAGGCCTCAGCACTGCCCTGCTGCACCTGGTATTTTTACACCAACAGTGATTGTGGCTGTAATTCAGCTCAGCCCACACCACATCCACAGCCCACCATGTTGTTAGTCCTGTCTTTGCTAAATGATTAAGAGGAAAATGATATAATAACAAAAATCTCGCGGATCATTTGAGTTGCTATCTGTTGGCAGATTGTTGCGGAGAAGGCAAGTTTTTGGAGATTTTCAAAGAAATTCCACACAATTCTCATCATGTAGCTCATCTTAGAGAGCAAATCCAAACAGAAAATTGTTCTGTGGTAATGGCCTGTGTTGAATGACGCAGGTTACAATGAAAAGTGGAAATAGGGACAACGTCTATAGACAGTGGGAAAGGTCAGGGCGAATCAGGGCAGCTTCTCTTTTTGTCTGAACTTCGTCACCATAGAAACTGAAAGAAGTCAAGCAAGTCGCTCCAAAGCCTGTTGCACAGTACAAAGACACCTTTTCTTATGTGTAGTTCAATGAATATTACTGGTGTAAATCCAGTTTTTCAGGCATGGACCTTGAACAAAATGAAGTAAGATGAATTTCTATGATTTCTCTTTCCACCTGCCAGACTGGGTGAAAGATTATTGGGGGCATTTAACAAAACCAAGGATGAAACAAAGATCTAGTCACCCAAAACCACATAATGGACTGTCACAGTAAACATGTGCAGAACAACAAGTGAGATGATAAATCTGTTGTCAGTTCCAATGGGAACAAAAAAACAAAACAAGACAAGAAGTCATTTAGGGAAAGACATGACATTTCGGTGTCACATCTAGAAATAAGACCCCAGGTGTACATGTGTTTTAGCTAAATCATATCCAGCCCGTGTGGGACCTATTTGTTCCACATGTTGGGAGTGCCTATAGGTTCTGGTGTACATTACCAGGAGACTCTTCTCTATGAATCATTTCTTCCTGTCTTATACAATTACTTGTGGAGATAGCTGACATAGAGAAGTATTAAGTCGATGCGGTTTTATCCTGTTTTTTTCTGGATGACACCAGCTGCAAGGCAGGAGTGTCCTCCGTATGGAAAAGTTTTATAAGAAGCTGAAGTGAGACGAATCTAAACACAAGTGTTTTTGTCTAAACAAAGGGATGTCCCACAGGGAAGATAGTTATGCAATCAGAATAGGCCAAGAATGCTGACTAGACTGACAAATACAATACATAAGATGCAGTCCATTGGATTGGTTTTGACTCAGGTATCTGCCAGTTTTCAGAAGTACCTGCACTTTCTTCTTTCGTGTCACAGTAATAATCTGTTTCTGCTACCAGTTACATTCATTTAGTTATGGCAGTTTCTGTGGCAATAAATATCCTGCAGTGTGGCATGGGATTTAACATTTTTGGGAAAAAGTAAGGATCTAAAAAAAAACACAACCCCCCAACTTTATACGTTTGTGGGCTTGAGCCAGAGCTTTGTATAAAAATGACAAGGTAGTTCTCTCATTTTCATCGACTGTCATCAACATGGCTGCGTTTCATAATTGCTTGCGATGACGGCGTACATCACTTCCACAGATCCATCTACTTAGTTCATGTCATGACTTCATTATGAAACAACCTGCTTCATTTGAGGCGTACTTTGTTTCTGAGCTGAAAGCTTCTTCTTCATCATGGAGTGTCAGCTTTAGAGAGCCAGGAAAGGGTTGCATTTAACATCTGTGTCTTTGTGGCAGCATCTCTTCACAAGTTATGCTCTCTGCTCAAAGATCTCTGGAGTTGCTTTCTGTCAATCAGGGTGTGGTTTGAGATATTTCAGTGACCTCCTCATACTGTATGAATGTGCAGCAAAATATGAAAAGAGCTTAAAATGATATAAAACACCCCAAACCACAACATGTTCACAATATGTTGACGCTCTGACCCGTGAGTAATTAGTGGTCATTAGCACAATCTGACAGTATTCATGGGTCATACCACCAATCTTCAAATATGGGCTTCATTTGGATGCCAACAAAATCTTTATATCCGTGTTAGTTCCTGCTGTAGCAGGTGTCTCGAGGACAAACAATGCTTTTATGCAGCGTCATTTTGTCTTGAAGCAAATTAATTTCTCACCTTAGACACAGCAATAAATGTTTTCAGTTTCAAAGAGCTGTAAAATTCTCCTATGTAGGTCAGAGGTGTGGATGGAGGCGTCGCCCAACAATTGGACTTTCATCCAGGAGACCAGGGACCTTTATTTATACACTTAGGGTTTGTTTTCACTGTTTGGTCGGATTTAGGCACCAAAACTATTTGGTTAGGTCCAGACGAATGTCACGCTTTGGTTGACACTTTCACAACGATAACTACTTGCTTGGAGCTTGGTTAATAAGGCATCAAAACTACTAGATTAGGTTTAGGAAAGTAGCACAACTTCAATTAAAATATGATCCTCTTATAACATGTTTGACCCTTCTCCTCCAGTTATTTTGTTACCAAGGTGACAAGTCCTGCCCAACCATAATATACTAAGATTGGTTGGCTGGAAAGCAACTACAGTAAGGCAATAAAAAATAGCAGAAGTATGTAGATTTGAAATGTGATACGTGACCAACAAAGGTAAACCCTTAAAATGTAATGTAGACTGCAGTTTAGTTGCATAGAAACATTGTTTTTGTTGCAGGGTTGCCCCACTGCCTCAATTACACACACAAACACACACAGACAGACACAAGGTGACACAACACCAGCCTATGCAGTCACGGCTGGTTGTCCAAATAGAATCCACACATTGTTCACCCGAATTCCACGACTTCTTATCTCTGAGCCAGAGATGATATCTCAACAGCAAAAACAAACAGAGTTCAGATCAGCATGAGTCTGTCTTCAGTTTATTTATCTCATAAATGCAACCTCTGGCTCAACCACAAGATAGATAGAGTTGGCTGACACTCTTGTAAACTGCAGCAGGTCCACACAGACTGTAACTATTAACCCCGCAGATTACATTGCTGTTGTGACTCAAGGTGGTTATTACAGTCGACTATCATCTATGTTGCTTTGAAACAAAACAAAAACTTTAGCAAGCACATTTTTATAATTTGATTCCTATAGTGTAGATGCCTTCTCTGAACCACTTAAGAGTATCCACTGCATACACAAACAAGATATATCATATATTTAACACAATCACAGAGTCAAAGATACAAATTTCAGGACTTTAAGAATTGACGTTGCGTCCTTCAAATGAAAGTTGGGATTAATTGCAGCCGTATACCATTCAGTGGATGCTTTAATCCAAAACGCTTCTTAGCACCATCAATGCATGCATGAACTCCAGACTTGACACTGTTCTTTCCAATTTCCTCCAATATCACATGCCAACTGTTCATTTATCTTTAGTCAAAATAAATAAAACGTTAATCTAGAATCATTCTATGTTTACCAGAAGGCACCAAGGTTTCGAACCAAAATAACCATGTCAAAGCTTTATGATAGTGCTTAAGACACAGTAGACGTGGTGCTTATTAGGCATCACATCAGCAGACAGTAGGTTGGATCTTTCATACCTGCAGTGGCCAGCAAGTCTGCCAAATTAAACAAAACAGAAAGAATAAATCAATTTTCTCACGCCTCTGTTATTCAAACTGTTCCATTTAGGTTTGTCACAAAGCATGTTCGAGATTGCGTACTTGTTTTTAGACATATGATACTTGTGGTGATGCCTTTGCTGTCACACAGACAGGCAAATGCTACTTCCTCTAACTCAAAAACAGCAGTGTAAAAACACTCTGACTGACTGCGCAATGATCCACAGCATGTTTCCTGATTAGTGTTTTTTAAGGCATATTCTATGAAGAACTACAGGGAGGGATCAAAGAGATCCTGACAGTACAGCACACTGTATATTCATGTTCTGTTCAACACACTTTAACAAGCCGGGACATACATTCAGGATGTACAGAGCTCACCAGCAGAGTGTCTGTCGATAACATAAATAATGAATACAAAACCAAGATTAAGCAGAATTTTAGATAACAGTAGGCACCGGAGGAAGTGATTTCCTTCCACAGACTGAAATCAATGTGTTTCTCTGCATTAGATTCTGCAGAGAGGTTTTGTTTGCAGGTGAACAAACAAGATTAAAGATGCAACTGAGGAATGCTTCATTAGACTGCTCTTGTTCCTTATTGTAGTTTGTGTTTAGGCATTCTGTTGAATATTTATTAATGAAGCAAAGTTTTGTTGTATAGAAACAGCCTGAAGCAAAAAAATCAAACAAGTGTAGATTAAGAATGGAATCCAGTTGGACCAATACTGGATTTTTGAGGACTTAAAACTTCTGAAATTGACATATTGGCTGGTATTACTTATATATACATATACAATATTTATGTTATATTGAAAAAGGTATCTCACAAGGTAGTCAGCAACCCACTGTGACTCCACACCACTGTCTGCTTGGCTGTGATACGTGCTGTGTGCTGCAGATGAGAAAATGGCCTCATCACTAGAATATAAAATGACAGCCTTTTGGAGTCGGTTTATTCCAATAGAGTCGCCACAATCAACGTATTTGTTCACAAGAAACCTTTTCCTTAGGAGATAAACTTGTAAAGCTGAGACTTCTCATGTTATACCATGTAAGAAAGTAATCGCTCCAATACACTTAAAAGCAAGTTGTGCCCCCTTTAGCAGCAACAACTGCAACCAAACACTTTTGATAACCGAAGGTCAGTCTCTGATGTTACTGTGCTGCAATTTTGGCCCCTTCTTCATGAACTGCTCCGTTCAGGTCCCTTCATTGTACATTAGTGGTGTTCAGTCCACTTCAAACCTTTATTTTTGCTCCTTTTGAACCATTTGGAGGTAAACAACTTTGGGGTTAGGGATGTGAGATATTGGATTTTTTTGCCGATGTCTGATTTAAACTTCACATTTTGGCCAATACCAAAATATGCACGTATTTTCCAATAGCAGAAAACATAACGTCTCTGCTTTAGTGGAATTAACCAATTATCTTAAAATGATGGACCACTGACAGCCAGATGTTTTTCAAATGTACAAATTCACTGGACAAAAACCATTTCACCTTACATGTCCAATGTGCCACATTTATTTTATGGCACATTTTGAACCAAACTATTAATGTTTAGCCAGACAGGTATTATCTGCCTGTCAGTGTTTACTTTGGGTTGATGCCAGTGTTTCATTTGAAAACCTTTAATCGGCTGATACTGATGATGATGCCAATACCGTGCATCCCTCCTTGGGATCCTTGTCTTGCTGTGTAATCCTACTGCTCTCGAGATTCAGCTCATAGACAGGTGACCTATCGTCCTGCTTCGAAAAGAGAATTATTTATAGCACGAAAGGCATGATCTGCACACAGTTGTACTCCTTCCATCAGATAATACGGGTCTTGCAAATTACAATCTCACAGAAAAAAGCATTGCAATTTAATAAAAAGCTGTCTCTGGTCACGAGTATTTCAAACTAGACATTTTTAAAGGCTGATTAGCTCTTGTTGTTCTCCCGTTTGTCTCGGTTTAGGAACATTGTAGGCTTCTCCTGCATGGACATGATACAGTATCAGCTCATTCATTCAGTAAAAAATGTGGTGTCTGCCTTAACAAGTCCATGTTATCACGCTGCATACCAAACAAATATTTATTGTGCTTGAGCTTTTGATGATGTTCGCGGCACCTGAATGCAGTGATTCACACAGTATGTAATTATTATGGAGTTTACTGCAGCAATCATACATGTTTTTGTGTGTCTTTGTTTGGATTTTGGGTAATCCTTCCAAACAAAAACACTCAAAAGTGCCAAATGTGGTGTTGGCCTGAAGTCTGATTCGTAAATAATGAATGTGGAGTATGACAGCGCTCTCAGTTGAATGTAAATTTAGCAGAGGCACGGAGTATAAGATTACATTTTGGATGATGCTCCCAAATTTCAATCTGACATGTGTTTACAAATGTTTGGCATATTCAGATTCAGGAGCAGAGGTGTTCCTCACAGACCTCTGATTTCATACATCTGTCTACGTGTGTGACATCAAAATTGCAGGTAATGATTGTGACTTTATCGTGAGTTATGGCACTCATAAGCAGATGAATATAGAAGGCTTCTTTAGGCTGAGCGCTGGGCTATAAATCATACCATTTACAGTACGTGTGTGGGTTTTAGATGTACTAGGACATCAGCAGCTCACCTCAGAGCAAGTCTAAAGAGAATTTAGAGAAAGCTCTTTTTGAGGTCAGTTTAGAATGGGTTTGGCATTTTGTGCAAAACTTAAGATAGTCATGAAAATATAAAAAACTAATAATCAAAAACTAATTTGATGCGAAACAGAGATAAGTGGCAATTCTATCACTTTAGGCGTGGACAGAAATGTCAGCTATGATTTCTGACTTTTCGTGATGGAGCCTGTTGTTATGAATCTAAACTGAAAAGATTAGTTTTGTTTCACCTTGACGGAGTGCAACAAGGCTTCATCTTTACAGCTATTGTCCAAATCGATGAAGTCATGCGTTCTTTCTCAAGGGATCACTTAATGGCGTTGTTTTCTCGCCAGTTGCCTCATGTTGACTGCTTTTAAGATGCATCTGTACCAACTTTTGAGGCCTTTCGCTCAAACAACAGCAAAACCTGCATGCTGTAACTCTCTAAACTCCTCTTTGGCATTCCTCTTGCCGAAGATAAGAAGTGATGCTGTAGAGCACAATGAGCACATTATGTCCCGTCACGCTTGTAATTCTCTTTTGACGGATAGAAGGAAATTCTTCGTTATGTGACACACATGCACTGCTGCCCATGCCTGGATTTAATCCCACGTCTGGAGCTACTTATTCTGCGTCGGGTTTATGGGAAACAGGCTGAACATGTGCCCCATGCTCTACACATCACCGGAACTCATTCAGTTGACTAGAATTAAACAGTTAATCTCAATTGGGCTTTTTCATCCTCGACAAGACCTCTTAGACCTCTTTCTGTCGTACTCCATCAGTGGCTAATTGTGGGCCCTGTACGACCGGGAATGTGAGCTCTCCCCCTTCTTGCTTCAGGGCATATGTACATATTCTCTGTGGAATGCCGGAAAGGCATTGTTGTCTTCTTTTGAAAGTTCTTCCGAGGTCTATGAATGTTATGTTCCCAAGCCCTCTGCATACACTGCTACACTAATTGCTGGAGTTGGGAGTTTTCAGGGGAAGAATGGCGAGGATGTGGTCACAGTTGCTTGGGATTTGTCTGGAGGGATAAAGGCATCAGTGGGCACGTGAACAATGTTGAAGAGGGATACAAAAGGAGCAGCTATGAATTAGGGATGATTACAAAATACCATGGCTACTGAGCTGTTCCGAAAAGTCTTCAGTCATGCACGCAGAACTGTAAAAGCAGTTGACCTGACTGTATTGTTTACTTATAACTTTTGGTTATAGTTTAGCCATTTTGCTGTGCAGTACCCAAGACCAAAAGCCAAGCTGTGTTTCACTGGACTTTTTTGAAAAGTCAAGTCCAAAAGAATTGAAACAGGCATTTAAGTTATTCCAACTAATTTGAACACGAACAATATTGCATATTACCCCCACCCCAAGGTGCATGTCTTTGCTAACTAGTGTCGTCTTCCAGTTTTATTTATTAGCATAGCTGATGAGAATTCAAAGTGATCCCTACAGCTTGAATGAATTCTCATGTTCAAGAGAATGTTTTAAATCCCTTTGCTTTCCAAAATCTGACAGTCAATATTCAGTCAATTTGTATTGATGCATTCAGAAATAAAATGTTTATCAAACATGGAATTGGCGACATCACGTATGTGTTGCTCTAGTTAGCAGCAAGATGTCACAGAAAAACAAATGTTGATTTTAAACCACCAAAGGATGTCATGTGGCATCACTAAAAACAATGGACAATTTACATTGGTCATTATGTTTTAGTCACAGAAGTAGGTGCAGCTTTACTTCTTAAAGAAAGTAAAACAACCAAGAAACAGATTGTCTAACAAATTGTAACTCATGCCAGTCTCACACGACAAGAGCTATGGATGGAATTTCCCGTTTCATCCCTCCTGACAGTAATAGGGGAAACAATTTCTTGAGACCTTGATCTGAACCACTGTCAAGTGATGTGAGGGTTTTACAGATCTTGTCTGAAACCTCCCGAACTCCTTGCATACCCATTCGGGCTGCTCTGACAATATCAAACATGTTATATGTTTAATAGTTACAATCCTGGTAGATTATCGTACTAGACATTGGAGAAGCCATTGCTGTTGCCAAGCAGTGCTAAACATTGTAGCCACTGAGTCTATCGTTAGCTACTGATGTAAAAACTCATACCTAAAATCTCACTTCTACTTCTCACGAAAGAATAGCCAACCTGTGTTTACCACACATTCCCAACCATATTCTCATTTTCTTTGTTTTTTTCACTGGAAAATACTATTATTGTTGTTGTTGAACTGCAGTCTCCATTTTGTTTACACCTGTTTCCCCATAAAAAGGTGCGCTGCTCCCTCACTGCTCCCTCTGGCACTATAGCCTTAATAATGTGTTGTGTTGTGTGATGCACCATTATTTTCAAGTCTTGTAGTGAGCATGTCTGGGATTAGACAGAATATCTGTGAAGTTTCTCTTGTGTGTGTGATTTTACAAGATGTTGTAAATGCTCCTCAAACATCACATAGTTTGCTTCCCCACTAATTACAGCATAAGTGGTCAAGCAAAGGTGACAGAAAGTGGTTCACTAATATCTCTAGCTGCCTCCTTGCTAGTCTGTGCGACTTTGTACCACCCTGCAAGAATGTTTTGATTTAGGCTAGTTTAAGTTTAATAATTCAAACTTTACTTTGGCTTATTCAAGACATGACAGAGGGATAGATGTACAGAATAATGTGTAGCGATGCATAAGGTCCTGGACTGTATTTCAACTCAGGCTGTCAGTATGTCGTTATGCAGCAAAGTTATTGGAGCATCCCAGATTCCCAAAAACTCTGGGTACAGCAGTACCACAGTGGCACTAAAACCTGGTGCAGCCTGATGGTGGACATAAATGGCTTCAACTTTTTTCGATAATCATACTTTAATGAAAGGCATTTAAGTTGCGTCCTGTGTCAAATGAATGAAAGCAGCAATAATTTGATTCTAATGCTGCTTTTCTTGAGTTATTCAGAGCTTCTGTAAGGTTTTCAATGAAAGAATCATAATGACCGAAGCCTTTCAATAATATAATAATAAATTATTACCTATTTTCAGAAATTGCCCTTTCTTCCTTTATCAAGGCTTTTAGAAACACTCACATTAAATAGCAAAATCATTACTCACATCACATCCAGTGTATTTGGAAAAATGAGGACATTTTAATGCCAGGCAGTGAACTAATTAGCCTTTGTGTCAAATGAATAGACTCTTTATCTCGGCTAATTTTGTTGTGATTCTCTTCTCTTGTTTAGAATAAAAAGTCTCCAGGTTCCCCCAGAGATAGAGTCGGTGGTTACACAGTCATCTTGTGTGAATGGGGAATTCAGTTAGAAATGACAACAGTGTTGGCCCAGAGTCCCTGGCTTGTGCGTCAGCACCGTCTTTGAAAGAGAAAAGACAATTTTAAAACAGCAGGAGCAGCCTATGGCTGCCACAGCCGCTCATCCATCCCTATTAAAGAGATAATACAGCTGACATTTTCTCAGTTTGGTCTTGGTGCAGTTTACAGCTCTGATCTTATTTATAACGTTAGATGCTGTGATGTAGCCAGATTCTTTAATACTATTTGGTTTAGTCGTGTTGTTTGTTGTAACCATGGAAACGGTAGTCAGCCTTTTTTATATTTACATGTGCTTGACATATTCAAATACTGAACTCTTTAACCTGTTGCTTCATACAATGTTATGCAAATGACACTGCTGTAGTGAACGATGACATCAGTGGTTTTGCATGTTTAGTCTATTTTCTGCAAATCACGTGCACTTCACATTACAGATTACATTAATGTGGATCTGGTTTTTCCACTGCGGTATGAAAATCCATTTGCAGCTAATTTAAACCTACTTAACACAAACATTCATTAATGTGTGGTTTTAATGTTGTCACCCTCATTTATTGTGTCATAGTGTAAATGTAAAGCTGTGTATTAACAGCTTTAATGTCTGTCCATAAATAAGACTCAAAAAATCTATTTTGCAATTTTCTCCTGTTTGATTTTATAACATCACAATTAAACTCTTTACTCAAGCATGACAGAACGGTTCTTTTTTTATACAGACTTGCATGCAGAGAGCTACTGATTGTAAATCCCCACTGGCTTTGAGGTCACTCTACACTCTTGGGTGAATCACAGTCGTTCTGCCGTAATGTAAAAGGGACTGTGTACATCTCATCAGACCAGTTTTGTAAATGTATTAAGATTTATGGTCCTTTTACATTACGGCAGAAAGCAAATGGACTCTGGAATCACTGACTGATGTATGTTGATTTATGTGCCCCTCTGAGTGTGGCTTAAATGGATCAAGGGATCCATCGGTATTATGACTTTTATTTTATTAATGTAACAAAAAAAAAAAATCAAAACTTAACCAAGTGGGGTCCAATTAAAACCTGCAAGTAATGAAGATTTGAAGGTATACTAACATTTTACTTATTAAGAATGGAAAACTCTTTGTTATGCAAATGTGGTCACTTCTGGTGTAGGTTACTTGAACTCTGTTTAAGCTCTATGTGTCATTAGCTTGTGTTTTTTGTTTTACAGTAACACCACCCTCATCAACATGTTCATGAGCACCGAAACAGACTAAATTTACTTACCAGCAGCTGAAGAGCCAGATGTTTTTGCCTAGAGTTGGTGGGGACCAAAAACTGAACTAAAATGAGTTAAAGTCATGAGCCAAACCATTCTGACCGCCCAGATTATCTTGTAGCAACACTGCATGTCAACGTCTGGGTGTATTACATAAAAAATGCACAATCAGTTCTTACAGCTCTTAAGACCAAATTGCCATATAAATGTATATTTAACAGATAGTCTCCAAAAATTTCTCAGAAATTTTCAATACTGAAGTTTCTTGAAGCAAGTTTAGTTGGCAGAAACCTTCATTCCAGTGTTATCTTTCTCCCTGTGTTTAAAGGAACAAAGATTTTAAGCCTTTTCATGTCATGAATGGCAGCATTGATGTACTTTTTATGAAACCTGGTCAGTGACTCAGTTCTACTCCGTCCTCTCTGTAAAGAAGTTGGTCAATTATTTCTCCTGTCAAGGTTGTGAATCAGTATGACAATAGCAACACCACACCAGTTCTACTGTTTCCCCGTTTGCTTTCCAGCAACTCATTAGCATTTCCTTTGAACGGAGCGACACACTAAAGGAAGGGATAGCAATCCATCTCTCATTGAGGCCTTTTGTCTGCCTGTGGTGCTGCGGAGTGAATGGGAGGAATTGTTTCTTACACTGTCAAAGGTTCACCGGGGGTTTGAAATAAGTTTTGCTGATGTAGGTGTAAGAAGCTCTGTGTTGTCGAAAGCCTTTTCAGACAGGAGATATGTAACATCGCTGGCTTCATCAATCTGTTCAAGTGCTGGCTTTCTGACGTTCCGACACACTTTTATGTTATTGTTCTTCATGGCTACGGTTTGCCCTGCAATATTAGTCTTACAATTTATCAAGTGATGTATAATGCATGAGGTCAGAATTTTTTAACTACAACACAGCAGACAAATTGTCATGTGTTCCAGGTGGGGTTTTTTTCTCATGTTATTTTCTGTTTGGGGCAATCTACAAAATAATAAAAGGAATTAGGTTACAGCTTTTATGACTAGTTTCATGAGTGCGACTCCATGTAGTTCAGATTTGTGCCGTAATAAAAGTGATATGTCGCTTGGTGTAGACCAGCAAGATCGCTATCACGTCTTTTAAGGTACAATGATGGAAGATGACGGGTTCGGGTGCCATCAGATTAATGGAAAGGAGTTGATGTCTGAAAGGGGCTTAAGTGGCTGGGAAGGTTTGCCTTTTCTGACAGATAGCTGAATTATGACCACAGTCTTTGCTTATTTGAACATTGTGCTTTTAGTGTTTTGATTATATTGGCAAAGAAATAGATTTAACTAGTATTAGCTGATGTAAGTTTAATTAACTTTGAATAAACTCTTTGGGTCTCCTTGATGACATGTAAATTCACTGGAGATGATGTTTATTGCGTTCCTGTTTGAGAATATATTATTCGTATGTGGACATTTAACGTGTCCATCTGCATACCACAGTGCGCATGCAGTTAAATAATAGGAGTGTAGCAGTTAACAAATGGGCCAGCTGAAAAATAAAAGAAAGTAAAAGACAGCAATTGCATTGTATACCAATAAAAGACATGGCTGAGAACTATAAAATGGCATGTTTTCGAGGTCCTGTTTGTTTGCTTTCTCTTTTATAAAGTCATAAAAGCACAGATGATAACGTCACCTCTCCTTGAACTCAGTCATTAAATAATATTACCGCCAAAGTTCTGTCCAGAGGTTTTGATGTCTTCAGTGTTGGTGCACTGTAGAAAGTAGCATAACAATGAAAAACCCTTGAATGTGTATTTGTGTCCAAACATTTGATTGGTGTCTGTTTGTCATTTTCATATTTCTTTAATTGAATATGTCTCAGTCGTTGGGCCGTTTCTGATTTGGTTTCTGATCTACTCCTGTTGTGAACGGTTTCATGCTCAAATTGCATGTTTGCTCAGAAGTCCCATGTGAAACAAGGAATGTTTCATTATTTTGTCGAACACAGTTAGTTGATTCCTCGTGTCCAGAGACAGGGGCAGAAAAGGGAGGACCAGGAAGTCAACAAAAGAAACAAGCCGAGTTCCTGAGAAGTTAAACAGTAACCGGTATGAGCTGTGTCTCATGCACACACACAAATGCAGAGGTGAAATTCTCACGCTTGTTAATCAATTAACATGCCAATATATGCTGTAAAAAACAGGCTCCTTGGTTTTTTACACCGTACTCGTGTTACATTAAATGTGTAAAAAGTGAGCGAGAAAGCTCATCTGGCTGCTGAAGTTACCAAATCCCAAAGTGGAAAATCCTGATTGTGATTCCGGGTATGCTATCGTTTTAATTCTTTCGAGTAAGTGCTAGCTTTTTTTTCACAACCAGTTTTGTTACAGCCGGTTGGTATTCCCCAACCCCGGCTGTCACTCCTCCCTCCCTCACCCCTCATCCTCCTCCTCCTCCCTCCTTGTACCCCCCCCTGCAGTAACTTGTGCCTCAGCCTGCCTCTGCTCTGGAGAAATCCCGGTGACCTAGATTCAGCCGGAGTTTACTGCCGGCTCCAGCCCGAGCTGTTTGCACTCCTCTGCCAGCGCCAAATCCACGCTGCGCTCGCACATCAGCGCTCTGACCCACATCTCCATGGCAACAGCTCCACAATGGCCCGGCGATGCAGCGGTGGCGGTGGCGGCGGCGGCGGCGGCTGGCGAAGGGAGGAGAAGCGTAGGGCTCCCTGACCTGCAGAGTAGCGAATGGTTGGGGCCGTACCCCCTTTCTCATATTGGTATCACCCCCTCCTCACCCCCTCACTCCATTCACTCTCACTCTCCATTCACAGCCATGCATGTCAATGAGGGGATTACCAAACACACATATGAAGATGTAATGTCCCCACGGTCTTCTATTCCCCCCCCTTTCCCAGTTTTGAGATTTTTATCACGCCAGTTAACGGTGATGTATTTTTCTCATCTGTGTCTCCTTTAAGCCACACTGATGACTCCCGTCGCTCCTCCCATCCTGTGCCATATGCTCCCATAATTCACTGCCAGTTGCTTTTTTTCCACCTCACGTGTTGAGTTGCCCTGTCAGTGGTCTTCTCTCTTTCTCCATTTTGATTTTCTGCCGTTCACGTTCAAGATCAACCGCACTCACAGACATTTTGAATTCCAAAAAGAGCTTTTTTTTTTGGTTTGATGTTTCAGTCGAACAAATTCAGATATTTATCTGCAGCAAAAGGGGTTGGAAACGAGCAGCCACATTAACAGGTTTAGCTGTTAGCTACAGCAGTTTTTACTCTGCTCACACAAAGACAAACAGGCAGTTCGGGTTCAGCTCGCATTACAAAGTTGGCCCATATCACGGTGTCCCTGTCTCTGGCCAACAAGAACCCCCTGGAATAAGGCTGGCCCCTGCTCGATTTTATCACAATAACGCACTGTCACTTCGCATTTACGCTGGGTGAAACTTACCCCGCCAACTGCCACCGCTCGGCTCAGATAACACCGGTGACAATCAGCGCTCTGTCTGTCTGTCTCTGGGTACCTGCTGCGGCAGTTTGTAATGTGGCTAATAGCCACATGGTTGCTGCCAGACAGACTCCCAGGACAAGCAGATCCCACCCCCTGTTGATGTTCACTCTAATATTCAGTTAACCATAGAAACAGTTGGCTTCATGCTGAAACTGTTGCACTGAGATAAAAACAATGGCTTTGAAAGTCTCGTCTGCATGCTACAAGTGGAATGAAAACTTTTCATTTTACTGGTGTCATCAGTTACACCTCTTGCAGAAAGAAGCAGGATCACAGATTGACCATGTTTCCGTGTATTATTAGTATCTAAAACATTGGGACCATTTCCCGGCCCCGTTGATGCTTCCCACTCTAAATCTCAGAGTCTCCATTTACATTTTATTGAAAGTATCCCACATCTCGGAAATAACGGCCCAACCAAAAGAATGCAGGGCTGCAGTAGTAGAGGAATGTTGTTTGACTTTCAGATGAGACAAATAAATATGATCCAGGAAGTTCAGTTGAAGAGGCTTTTCAGAAAAGCATAAACAAAATTGTACAACAGTTGCTCAAAAACAGGCTTTTACAGCCTGGCAGTGACTGGTTTACCCTTGGTCATGCCACTCTTCAGGTAGACCAGTACAAGTACAGAATCCCCATTACCTGTTGGCTCCCTCACTGTGTCACCAGACTGGCTCCCTTCAAATCAATAAGAGGGGTTTCATTTTTCAAGGAGGGCTACTGTAAGTCTGAACGCCACCTTAGCCACGTATTTTTATATGCTTCCATCAGCAAGATCACAGTTCTGGTCGCATTTCTCTTGCTTTCTCTGCACTACATGCAATGATGTTTGGAAATTACCTAAATACAGCACAAGAGGAATCAAGAGGAAGTAAAGCCTGGAAGGTAGTCAGAGCAGTCAGCTTGAGTCTACTGATGAAGTCACACTGCATGATTTTTATCAGGGACTTATTACCATCACTGCCCAAATCCTTAAAAGACTCCAAAATCTACGCTCTACATCTTCTATATTCATGTAAAATCCATTTCGCATTAGTTGGGTTACTGAAGTTGAGCTAATGAAGACACATGAATGACTCGTAATTAACCATCAACTATTTGTTTAAAACCAAGTATGTCTCAGTTAAGTGTGTCTTAAGGCCAGTTTCAGGTTTCCATATGACCAATGTGGACTTTAAAAGCAACAACAGACAACATCTGGTTTTATTCATGCTACATAAGCTATGTGTGATACACTGACTCTATACATAAAAGCTAGTTAAGATTGGGCTGCCACACTGTGTCAATGTGAATAATCTTGAGGCATGCCGAGCACTGTGAGTTGATGTAGCACAGGGTTTTTGGACAATTTAAAACTTCTCACTGTGTTTCAGTTCAACTATTTGTGCATTCGTGTGCTTGCAGTTTATACAGTTTGCACAGTCATACATTTTTTGGCTGCATGTGGTGTTTGACGAGGGGTCAACAAGTTGGGCGGTTGACAAAATCTACGCCGTGCATATTGTAAACCCTTGCACACATGCAGATGTGGGAAACATGAATTGACCTTTAACAAGACAAATACATTTACATTGTTTCAGCAACTGGCTTTAATGCAGTCCGTTTGTAATCATACATCAATCAGCTGCAACATTAGAACCACTGACAGGTGACATGAATAACAATAATCATCTTGTTAAAATGCAATGTTCTGCTGGGAAAACTTGCGTCCTAGAAGCTTAATGTGAATGATACTCTACGATACTCTACGACCCACCCAAACACTGTTGCAGACCAAGCTCACCTCCCATGGCAGCAGCCTTCCCCAGTGGTGGAATGTACCTAGCCTAACACATAAAAACTGATAAGAAACAGTTCGAGGAACATGACCAAGAGCCCAAGGTGTTGACCAGGCCTGCAATCTCCCCAGATCTCAATCTGAACAAGCACCTGTGGGATGTGCCAGAGAGGCCCCACTCCACAACCCACTGGAACCAAAGGATCCGCTTTCAGCATGCTAATGCCAGACTCCACAGGACACCATCAGAGGTCACGCCTCCATGCCCTGTCAGGTCAGAGGTGTTTTGGTGGCACAAGAGCACCTGCACAATATTAGGCAAGTGGATTTAATATTGTGGCAGTGTAGTGTTCTTATCCAACCAAGTCGCATGAACTTGGTTGGATAAGAGTAAATGCAAAAATAAACTATTCCTGTGATGACTGATCAGTCTACCATCCTGCAAACAATGTAGCAGCAGTGATACAAGATATGATAAACATAGATGCAGATTTCTCTTTGATTTAAGATTTCTTTATTTTTTTAGGAAGTTGTATCTTTCAAAGAAATTACAAAAACCATGCTTCAGCTTTTAAAAAAGGTTTTTTTTTTTTTTTTAGATAGCATCATTGGAGCTAAAGTGGATCTACTTGAAGTTATGATATGTCAAGATAGTTCCACAACATTCACTTTCCAGCCAGAGACTCCTTGTGTGCTAATCTAAATTTTATGGTCAAATAAATTCCAGCTTGGATCCTCAAAAAGAATCGAGTGGCTGTAAGCAGAACTCTCAAAATATTTACCCACAAAGTACAGCAATAAAGACTTGTTAATGTGATGGCTAATGTGATACGGTCTGCTTGTAGCGGCTGAAAACACAATCAAGCAACATGTGCAGCTGTTTGCTTTTGTCAATGTGTGAAATAAGATTCTTCTCACTCTTGTAATACTTAGCTGTTTCAGCCTTGTACTGGTTCACACCTGCTTTTTTTTTTTTTTTCTCTAAGTAAATTTAGTAGGAAAATCACAATGAGTCAATGTGAGGGATCCTACCCCTTCCTTGGCCTTTGGGTTACTGGTCTGATATTCCATCTCTGCCACCTTTCTCTGTCTTAAACAAGCTTTTCCAGTCTGTCAGCCTTATTGTATGGCAACTAGAGAAAAGAAGGTCAGCAAAAGAAAGGCTGCAGAAAACGTAATGCGAACTAAAAGCCTTTGGTTGTGTCAGAAACCTGAAAGAGAGGGTGGTAACTTCTCCATTGTCAGAACTACTTTAGAAATGGTTTCCTCAATTTTGGCTGAAAGCCCCCAAAATATTTTGCTAAACCAGATTTGTATATTTTTTCCCAGAATTATTTTTCAATGAGTTTGTCATACTTTACTAATGTTAGTCAATGGACAGCAGTTTAACCAGATAACCTAAACTACTAGTTTTTAGTCTAGTTTGATGTCTTTTTGATTGACCTGTTATCATTTTAACCACCCTCAAACACTATTAAGGCCAAATGTTCTTTTCTTATGTCTTCTTTTGTTTTTCCTCCTTTTGCATTTGGTTTTATCCAGCTGCACCATTTTTGCATTTGTTTTCATTTTGTAAAACCAATTTGAAACAGAAGCATTAGTGGTTAGCATTATCTTTTGACATTAGAAAGTTCTGCATTTAGTTACACCTGCAGAAGCAATGATTATATGAAATAAAACAGTTTGGGTGTTCAGTTCGTCTAATGTATCCCATTGCTTCTGAATTTGTACACAAAAGTTTTTGTGCAACCTGGCTCCAAAAGACAGGTCAATAAGACTCCTCATCTTTACTGCTAATTGAAATTAAACTTGCATAATTAATGATTTGAGAGTATTAAACAACCTCAGCCCAATGAACAAACATCTTCTGTAGGATATTACCATACACCCATTATATTTATTCTTCTTTCTGTGCTGTCAACAGATTCGGTTTCCGGACAGTATTTATTACTACTTTGCATGTGTAATTTGTTTCTCTGTGTCCATATAACCTCAAAAATGAGAAGAAGTACAAAAGCAAGGGGTATGGTTGAACGATACTGACAGTAGTTCATTCAAATTGCCTCTTCACATTCGCCTTTTTAATCCACTAAAGGCAAACGTACAGGTGTGTTCAAAATAATAGCAATGTTTTTTAAAATGTGAGTAAAGCTCAAAATCCGTATATTATTTTTATTTCCATTCAATGGGAACACTGCACATTATATTTTACATCAAAACATGAAGAAAAATGTATCAATATTTTAATTACTTTACAGAAAATGAAGGAAACAAATGACATTGGGCTGTTCACAAAAAATAGCAGTGTCTGCATTTTTCATTACAGACTCAAATATTTACTCAATTAACAGAAAAAAGGTTAAGATTCAGCATTCCTGTGAATCACTAAACTAATATTTAGTTGTATAACCAGTGTTTTTGAGAACTGCTTGACATCTGTGCTGCATGGAGTCGACCAACTTCTGGCACCTGTGAACAGGTATTCCAGCCCAGGATGATTTGACAACCTTCCACAGTTCCTCTGCATTTTTTGGTTTTTCCTCAGACACAGCATTTTTCATGTCACCCCACAACTTTTCTATTGGATTAAGGTCTGGGGATTGTGCTTGCCACTCCATAACCTTAATTTTGTTGGTCTGGAACCAAGATGTTGCTCGCTTTCTGGTGTGTTTGGGGTCGTTGTCTTGTTGAAACACCCATTTTAAGGGCATTTCCTCTTCAGCATAAGGCAGCATGACCTCTTGAAGTGTTTTGATATAAGCAAATTGATCCATGATCCCTGGTATTCGATAAATAGGCCCGACACCATAGTAAGAGAAACAGCCCCATATCATGATGCTTGCTCCACGGTGCTTCATGGTCACACAGTGTGCTGCGGTTTGAATTCAGTGTTTTGGGATCATCTAATAAACTGTCTGCGGCCCTTGGACCCAAAAAGAACAATATGACTTTCATCAGTCCACAAAATGTTTCTCCATTTCTCTTTAGGCCATACGTTCTTTGGCAAATTGTATTGGGAGAAGATGGATGGATAGATGGATGGATGGATGGATGGATGGATGGATGGGACTTCAAGGTGGCCTCTTGCCGATAGATTAGCCTCACACAAGCGTCTTCTAATTGTCACAGTACTCACAGGTAGCTTCAGATCATCTTTGATCTCCCTGGAGCTGATCATTGGCCTCGTCTTTGCCATTCTGGCTATTGTTCGATCCATTCCAATGGTAGCCTTCTGTTTTCTTCCACGTCTCTCTGGTTTTGCTTTCCATTTCAAAGCATTGGAGATCATTTCAGCTGAGCAGCCTATCATTTTGTGCACGTCTTTATACGTTTTCCCCTCTCCAATCAACATTTCAATGAAAGCACGCTCTTCTTCTGAAGTGTCTGGAACGACCTGTCTTCCTCAGGTTTTCAGAGAGAATTGCAAATACAACATGTGCTGACTTCATCCTTAAATAAGGGCCACCTGAATGACACCTGTTTCTCCACATAATGAATGACCTCACTGATTGAACTCCACACTGCTATTATTTTGAACACACCCCTTTCAATCAATTATTCAACTACACAGACTCAGGAGCATGCATGTCATGAATGTTGAGTCTGTTGGTTTCTCTGTCTCTACTACACCTACTGGTAAATTGTTTGCCATGTGTTAATATAATTTCTACCAAAAACAGTGGCTGATCTGGTTACTTATGTTGGACTGCTATTATATTGAACATAACTCTTGGGTCCATACTACCCCGGAGAAATAGCACTGTACTCTCATAGGGAAATTAGTGACATAATTTTCAAATTCGGTATCAAGACACTTTGGGTCAGTTGCTTTAGTGAAAGCACTCATAGCTTTGCACTTGGTTGCACACACAAAAATGGACACAGCTGAAAGAAAAGTTTAAACCTGTCGTACTTTCTTACCTCCTCACACCTGGATAAACACTTTGCAAAGTGGGCCAACTTATCAAGTTGTCAAACACAGCTCTTCCAATACTGAAGTTAGGACGGTGTTGAAAGGAGGGGGCGTTGAATGGTTTTCAGTGAGCTTCAAGCAAGATTCTCATCTCTTCTACATATTTGGGAGGACTTTTGGCACTAGACTGATCCCCCCACCACTCTCGGCCTCTAGTTCCCAGCACCTCTAAGCCTTATAATAAATCCAGACTCGCCAATTGTAGTCCAGCTGTTGCGTATGAGTTGTGCCATGCTCGTAGACTGATGTGTGGGCTGATGTGAGCACAGGCTGGGGTCTCAACACTCGACTTTCACACACAAAGAACCACCCAGAATCCCCCCAAGGTGTCTAGCCCTTTCCCACCATTGTTCACATATCTCTATGACTACGAATGACAACCATCATTCATTTGATTCCAATTTTTGTTGCTGGTGCTGCAGTTGAGAGTTGTGTTGACCACTCTGGTTTAGTTCCCTTAGTAATGCTGTTTGTGGCCAAGAAAATGCTGGCCTCTTTCACCCTGTGCTGTTTTTCCAAACGGTTGAGGGTTTGTCTTGATGGACTCACAAAAGTGTCTTTGATAGCAGTCCTCTCCTGCCAGGTTCTGTTCTCCTTAACAGGGTTTTGACTAACCTTAGTGCCACTGTTGTCAACGCCCAGACGTTCAAACAAGCTAAAATGTGGCCTGTGGACTTGTTAAACCGACTCAGTAACTCTCAGCTCTCCTTGTTTTGCCAAGCCGCACGCTTTTCGAGGAAATCTTGTGTATTTGTCAACCTGTGTCACTGTTCAAATTAACTGGCCTAAACAGACACTGGATCCATATAGATGAGCTCATTGTTTGCTTTGGGATTAGCCTGCTCACATCTTTTTCCAAATGGATGATTGTGACCAAACAGGAGCTTGTCACATTGGATCACTGCCCAAGATCACAGAAGGCAGTATTAAAACATTGAACAGAGTTATTTTCAGCACAATCCATGAATTATTTCTGCAGCTGTCCGACTTCTTTTTTTTTTTTTTCTCCTTCTTCTTGTTCTCAGACAACACATTTGCTGTCACCTGCTTGAGCTAAACACAATCTTTTCCTGTCAGACTGGTCTCAGCTTCTACTGAGAGACATGTGTGAAGAAGGGAAGAGGGGAACAAATCGGTTGAAGGACTTGATGTACCAGCCATAATGGCTCCAGCATTGTGCAGTCTTGTCCTGCACCATCAACACCTTCAATGGTGCAAAGTTAATGTGAAGAGACATTTGGCAGATGGTTGCTTTCTCTTCATGAAAAGATGTGAATAGGGATATTTTGCCTCTTTCCTTTCTCTTGTGATCTCTCCACAAGACATCAGAGACATAAGAGGAAGAGCAGAGAACACAAGAGACTGAAACACTTGATGTCAAAGTCTCTAAACTTGCATCGCTCTGTCCCTCCACCCCTGCTGTGGTCCGTGAAGTGGATTATGTTGTTTTTGGTTGTTCCTGTTAGAGAGTAGTTTCTGAAGGAGCTATGAAAGAAGTGTTTTTAGCTCAATATTGCACAACAAAACGAAGAGACGACGGCCAAAATGTGTGACTTGTGCGGCTCTTTTTATAGCAATCATTGGGTTTCTCTCTTGACCTGACTGTGCAAAGTGCCCTGAAATCACTTACAACAATAAGCCACAACATTAAAAACCACATATTGATATTGTGTAGGTCCTGCTTATGCAGGTAAAAACAGCTCTGAAACATCGAGCAATGGATACAGGACTTTCAGGGGGTGTCCTGTGGTGTTTGGTATGGGGATGTTGGCAGCATGGTCTCAATTGATCAGGCTCGTTCCGGTGCATCCCGCAAATGCTCGATCAGATTGGGATCTGGGGAATCTGGAGGTTGGCTCAATTTACCTGGACTCATTATTATGTTGCTTGAGCCATTTCTGAACAGTTTATGCATTATGACAGGGTGCATTATCTGTTAAGGAGTGCTGTTGCCGTGGAGCTGTGTGCTTGGTCTGCAACAATGTTTAGGTGGGCAGTGTGTGTCTAAGCAACATCAAATGCCAATACCTAAGGTTTCCCATCAGAAAATTGTATTGTAATGAGATGATTAAAGTGTTTTAGTTCACCTTTGAGTGGTTTTAATATTATGGCTGATTGAAGTATGTTGTGAATTGTATATGAATAAAATTCAGTTTAATTCGGACTTCTACAGCCACGAACCATTGTACCTAAGCACACCCATCAAGCTTCCAAACACTGCAGCTGACAGACTAGTGCACCATCTTCTGCTGTTTCTTTATTATATTACTTATGTATTGTTTCTATATTACATGCTTGTTAAATGTTTAACAAGTTACATTTGAATACATTATAAATCCTAAAACCATCAGACTGCATTAAAAAATCATTTGTTTTTCCTGTTGCTAATTAGAAAAAAACTGATAATCCATATAAACCAATCAATTTTACGCTCACTTTAATGTCTCATTATAACCTCACCATATTGAGAGAAACTTCATTACGGTTATTAAGGATTACTCTCCCTTTCTTTGCCACTGGGACTCACAAAGAAATGTTGCATTTTGTTGTTCTTTTAGCTTTGGTTTACACTCCACCGACTCCTGAGGAAAACTTCTGTCATCCAGCTAGTTCAGCAGCTAAATACTCCACTGTGTTCACGAAATAGTTGATAACTGTCTGTTGTTCAGGGCTGGGCAGGTAACATACAGTGGGATAATCACAGATTTTTCACTGAAAACAACTGCCTGCTAGCAGGAAATGAGCTTGATTAGAGCGGTGATAATCGCGTTAATTAGTGTAGCTTTTGTTTTGTTTTGAATTGTGGGAAAAAGACAAAAAATGTGGAGGTGACTAAGTCAAACTGGAAGGCTAATCAACCAGTCAGACAGCTGTCACTGGTGTTGATTTTGATTTGGTTGATGATTGCCAAACTTCAAATTTTGCAGGTGGTATACACGACCTAATGGCGTCTAATGGCTAGCTGTCTGATGGGTGTGTTGGGGCCCAACATCCACAACAACCACATTCCTAGAAATCTGCTGTAAATAGTTCCAAATGTTTGCTTCCTACTGCTCATGTTAATCTCCACCATCAGGGCCTTTCTGCTTGTTGAGTTATATGTGAACAGCATGCAAATGCACAGTCAAGTCTGTTACTGGGACAAGGACTTGAGTTTCTGAAGTTAAAATCTCTTAGTCATAGCTGCTGATATGTAGGTTAGCATTGTAGTGCTGCTGTGAAAAAGTGGGCAGTACCCCAGAGGAGCTCCTGGCTTTATTGGATCCCAGCTCTCCCTGCCTGCATGAGGCTGCCTGACTAATGACTGTTATCAGTACAGATCTACTCTAATTAGGCCTGACAGGGAGCGATGGGAGCTGCTACACCGTGTAATGTGAGAAAAAGTGCAGATGAGGTCAAAGAAAACAGACACACCTTGGCCTGCAACACGGGAGCCTTGATTTTCCCACACACACCAGGACTTTATCAGGATTAATGCTGAGAGCTGTTGAACCAGTGAACTTTACTGAAGCAAATGTAGTTCCCCTGATTCCCCCATATTGGTGAGGAATTAATCATCTTAAGAAATGTGTAAGAAATCTGTGGCTCATTTGAGTCATTTAATACAGTCAGTCTCCACTTTAACCCTTCTTGTTGATGATCTGGCACTATCAGCCAGTTAAAGGGCTGTTCACTTCGTCTCAGTGTCAGACAGGAATAGGCCCCAGGGCTCATTGATTAATTGATCGCTTCGTTAAGGGAGATTGGCAGGCCTTAAAACACAGGTTACAGACCAACCAGTTCCATTAGCGCCTCTTAGTTGAGCTCGTATTTACAGCAGCATCTCTTTGGGTTTGGGACAGTCGTATGAACTTGCTGAACTGGACTGGGTGTCATTTTACAGTTATTGACATGGTACCAGTAGTGATATTGAGAAGGCTCAATTTTAGGAGAAACCTTCATATTATATCAATAAATTAGGTTCTTCAACTTTGAATGTTTGCTTTCTCTCTTTAAATCAAGATGCTTGTGAAAAATGTTGTCATTAGCCTCTATTGTTATTTCAGTGCGTAAGTAACATATTTAATTGGTATTTAGGTGAATGTAAACATCAGATCTGGTCGATCAAATTGCAAGATACTGAAGATTAAAGGATTCACACTGGGATCTCAGCCAAAGAAATCAATCAGAACATCACCTATATTCTGAAATTATGAAGATCCAATACATGTTATATCAAAACGAACCCCATTTTGCTGTTACTCAGATTATTGCTCCCTGATTTCTTTCAAACTGAGTCTATAAAACAGTTTTGTGTTTTTTTTTTTTTGTACAAATGTGTAGTTTAGGGCTGCAAGGTGGAGTGGTGGTTAGCACCGTTGCCTTGCAGCAAGAACGTTGCCGGTTCGTGTCCCGGTGAGGACACCCGGGATCTTTCTATGTGGAGTTTGCATGTTCTCCCCGTGCAGCGTGGGTTCTCTCTGGGTTCTCTGGCTTCCTCCCACAAGGTCCAAATGTTGAGGTTAATTGGTGATTCTAAATTGTCCGTAGGTGTGAATGTGAGTGTGCTTGGTTGTCTTTCTCTAAGTGTAGCCCTGTGATAGACTGGCGATCTGTCCAGGGTGTCCCCTGCCTTTCCTCAGCTGAGGATTAAGTGGTGTATAGATAATGGATGGATGGATGGATGGATGGATGGATGGATGGATGGATGGATGGATGGATGGATGGATGTGTAGTTTCGTCCACATCTGGAGTTGGGTTGGGTGATATGATAAAATTTCCCAACTCGTTACCATAAGTTCACAACTGGCAAACAAAAAAAGGAGAGAGTCAGATGATATCAGATCAGTGTTTTCCATAACCGGATTTATCAACACTGACTTCCACATAATGATTTTCTAATTTTGCCCGATTTAAACTGTATAAAATTCTATTTAGAATTCCACATTTTGTAACTGGTAGGGAGGCCTCTTGTTTTAGGTTAAGTGACTTTATTCTTGCCTGGCTTGTTTTCTTGTCTCTACCAACTTTTGCGTGACAAAGACAGGCACAGAGGCACTGTAATAGCACTGCAATAACTACCTTTATTTCTGGGTCAGCCAACCCATTAGACAACATTTGGACACCTGGTATAGTGAAACTTGGGCGTATCTACATGATTTATGGCTAATGACAACAACTTAATCACCTTTGTCACCATGCACGTCGAACTCAATCAACTTTTATCGGTATTGCTACTAGTGCATGCTTTGAATTACACTTTATGGGTGAATTATTTACCAAGTTGACTTCTCGAGAAAGCAGATCATTAAATGAGCCTACCTAGATAACAAATATCACCAAAAAAAACCCAGCCTGTGATGGACTGGAGCCTTTCGCAAAAAGTTGATCTATTCATCAGTTGTTTAAAACTGTCTAAAATAGAGGTTGTTTTTTGTGGGAGAGCCATCAATTATTTATATATAATTCAGGTATTAAATGAAAAAGACACTTTAAAAAATAACAAATACAATACCAATGATTTTTGGTACCATAAAGGAACCAAGACTTGGTAAAGTAGACAAGGTACCTTTTGGAAATAAAAGGGAGAGGAAAGAAAGTAAGAAAAAGAGAGAGCAACAACAACCAAGAAAGACTTTGACTCCAACATATTGTTTTAGAAAGATTTTATTTGAGTTTCCTTGTGGTAGTTTCTGTCAGTAGTATGTGCAGTTCAGTGGTTTTGGAAGAAGCTTTTTCATCCATTTGCAGCAATCAGCATTCAGTGTATATTGCTGGAGATGAGTTTCGTGGTCACAAATTTTCTCGAATTAGTTCAGTAACTAATTGCTGCACCATCTCCATGATTCGTCGTCTAGTAGCAGGAATCCATGATGCGCCTCATGCTCATGACCCTCATGCCGCTCATGTTGCTCATGCCCATGCCCATGCCCATGCTCATCAGGTTCCTGTACTCTCCGGGCCTCATGTACATCATCCTTCCTCTGAAGTGGGGCTGCTCGTACATCAGCCACTGGCCCTCCATCACGTTGCAGGACATGCAGCTGGACATGCCGTAGCGGTCCATGACGTTCTCGCAGTCCTCCATCAGCTCGTACATCTGGCCCTGGAAGTTCTCCCTCTCGTAGATCCTCATCCTGTAGGAGCCCCTGTGCATGGGGATCATGCGGCAGGACCTGATGCAGTCGCTCATGCCCATCATGCTCATGTAGTCGGCATACTCGCCCCTCCTCATGAAGTACTGGTTGCCCATGAAGTTGCTGCGGTCGTAGACCATGAAGCAGCCCCTCTCCACCCTGCAGGAGTGGCAGCGGCTCAGGTAGGAGGACATGTCGGCGCAGTCGCTCATGCACTCGTAGGAGCGACCCTGGAAGTTCCTCTCCTCGTAGAAGACGATCTTGCTCATCATGTTCATGCCGCTGGAGCTCATCTTTGCCAGGTGTTGTCACTCGAGGTGATGTTGCTGTTGCTGTTGCTGCTGCTGCTGCTGCTCTTGGAGCTGAACTGCTTGTCTACCTGCTGGAGACCTTCCTTTTTATACCTGACAAGCAGGGGGCCCCTTTGTGAAAACTGCCTGACCCAGCAACAAACCATGGAATCCCATAGAGCACTGAGAGTTGTCTCCATTTACGGCTTTTCCCTCAAAGGACCTTAGAGAGGCGATTTCACTTCACATGCGGTCAGACAAAACCTTTTTGAAAGGGTTAACAGAAAACAATAGTACCTTTGTGACACCTGCAAAGCCTCACGCTGTCACTATAGTGCACAAAACCATCCTTAGCTTTGGAATTTTGCTTTTTGTCCTCTTATTCTTAGCAGTTTGCTAGATCATTATTATTGTCAGCAAAGGTTCAATACACATTATGTAGCCATTTCTTAACTGGCTCAACATCTAACATTTAAAATCTTTTTTATTGAATATTCCACTATGGTCACTCTTAAAATCTCTCCGCTTGTGTAATTCGGTTATGACGGTGACTGATGCTATAAAGGACTAATGGTTTGTTGGGCCTTCCCATTAATTAAGTGGCCGCAGCAGGTCAGCAGTAGGGTTGAAGATTTTCCTTTCATTTTAAAATAATTGCTTCCCAGGAATATGTCACTTTCCTTTCCTGTGATTTTTCACCATAAATGAGGCTTGATTTTAAAAACAGAACTGTGTGGTATTAATCTTTAAAAGATCTTCTAATGTACTGAGGTTTTTTTTTTTTTTCCTTTTCTTTTTTCTGTAGAATAGAACAGCAATATCAATAAATCCTCTTTAAGAACACTTACTGTCTTTGAAGTCTGGGAAAAAGTAGTAATGAGCAACCACATAGAATCATGGGATCCCATGCATCCCAGCATATAGAGTTTTATGTCCAATGGATTGTGTATTATATACACAAGTGTTTTTCCAGGTAAATGAATCATTTTTTTTCTGGAATTGCTTTGGAAATAGTGCGATCTCACTTCCCGCTTCATTCCTTGTTCGCACCACATCTGCATTAAAGTTGCAGCAGTCTGTGCTGGCACTTGTTGGAAACAAATTTACTTTAGCTCTGCAGATAAAATGTAATTTCAGTCTTTCATTAGAAAACATTGTAATACTACAGTTTTTCTTAGTGTAAGCGGCCATAACAACATGACTTTCCAACTTTTCACCTGTATGTACTGCACCTCCACTGCTGAAAAGATTTGTACAGCTCTATTCAGAACAGATCACCAGAACTACAAGGTCTCCTGCTGCAGTGTGGAGCTCTGCTTTTGCGCAATCTGCCTTTTCATTTAAGGCTACTAAAGAGTGGAACAAGCTGCTAAATAGTCAGAGAACTTTTCAGTTGATAATGTCAATGAGACACGTGGAGCATCTTTATCCCCATATCACCCTGATTATTATCTTATTTTCATAATGTTTATATATTGATGGGACAGTCTTTGTGTTGAATGAGGAAGTATGTACGTTGTTCTGTATATGTGGGTTTCATGGTGTGTACGTGCTGTGGGGTGAGACTGGGGATGTGGGATTGTGAGGCTGCGTCTGTAGATTTGATCATATAATACATTTAAACTTGTATGCTATATTTAATATTGTGCATACCTGCCCAGGGACTGCAGATGGAAATGAGCTCATAGCTAAATCCGGTACAACGCATGTCTTCTCCTGAGAGATTAATGTTTCTGTGCACAGTTCCTGAAAATGGAACAAAAAAGTAAGTATCTTATACGGTTTAACGAACACCAAAAATTGAAATAATGCAGACCTCACAGCAAGGCTCCCACAGTAATTTTAGTATGTGAAGAAAAAAGGCGAAAAACTGCTGAGATATCAGATTGTGGAAAGTTTCTAACAGGTTTAAGTGGTTCAGTTATTTGTAGAAGGTGTGACAATGGATGAATTTAAAGGGGGGGAGGTCACTGAGTCTGTTTATTTGTGTGCTGCGCTGCTGCAGAGTTTTGAAACCATTTATAACCTAATATATGATCAGTGTGATATAGGCACAAATGAAATTCATGCGTTTACGAAGCCGGTGCAGACAAATGTATTGTATAATCATAAAGCATGTCTGCTCCGTGACACAAAAGGCTTATAAAAACTTGAGTTTTGTGGTAAAATTCCCCTCTGTCAGGTCAACAAAAGTAGCTGGCAACTCCAAGAGTGTGAGAAGACCTCATTAAATAACTATTTGACATTTGTAATTACACGAATAACTAAAACTACATTTGTGGAACAGAGTCTCTCAACAGTATGTGATATGACTTGCTTCATTTGAAACTCATTTAAAATCAATCATTGTTCATTCAGTGTTTATGTTTGTTGCAATCTTAAACCAACATCAGTTCCCTTGAGGTCTGGGAAATAGAGCTCTGTGAATGAGTTGAGGGGTCATGGCTGGCTCAAGAATTTCTGTACAATGGGACAGAAAGGAGTGAACACGATGGAAGTTGCTAGAATAGATTAAAAATGTAGTTTCCTCATCAAAACTGTAGTTTATGGGTGCTCCCAAAACACTGTTTCACTCTGAGTGTGATCCAAAATACACTTCTATAAAATATAGTACACCAAAAAAGCTTTCTATGTACCAGTAAATAGCTTGTCAGATGCACTTTGTGATAAGTACCAGGATGTTCTACTACATCGAGTCACATTCTGTTGTATGCAAGCCAGCATGCTTTTGTGGTCATTTTGACCCACAATTCTCTGCACAGTGGAAGATACATGTTGTATATATCATGGTGTGTCACATGAGTATAAACAAACTTGAGTTGCAAAGACAAGAGACTTGTCACTAGAATTTGGCAGTGACTTTACTGGAGTGTAACATGGGAAAATCTGCAACATCCATTGTCTATACACCGCTTAATCCTCATTAGGGTCGCGGGGGGGCTGGAGCTTATCCCAGCCGACTTAGGGCGAAGGCAGGGGACACCCTGGACAGGTCGCCAGTCCATCGCAGGGCAAATCTGCAGCAAAAATATTGAAAATAGACTAAATGAAACTACATTAAAATATTAAATTTAATATTGAGTACCTACTCCATGTGCTGCCAAAACGGGTCAAGACATTGACCCCATATGACCTCTGATGGTGTCCAGTGGCTTTAGGCACCAAGATGTTTGTAAAAGATTGTTAAAACCTTGATTAGGGAGTTTGGAGCCAAGTCAACACCTCAACTCTTTGGAATATTCTTCAAACTATTCCTTTAACTGCTGAATAAGGCTACCAAGCCATCAAGGAATATAGTTGTCTACAACAATGTTTAGGTTGGTGGCACGGTTTAAAATAGCCACCACATGAATGCCAGGAGCCAACATTAGTCAGAGCATCACGCAGTCTTCTCTAGTTTGTCTTCTTCCAATAGTGCATCCTGCTGCCATTTCTTCTTTGAGGAAATGATGTAACGCCTACCAGGCCGAAAGAGAACATGATTAATCAGACCGGGCCACCTTTGGCTGTTGCTTCATGATCCAGTTTTGACATTTACGTGGTCTTTGCCGGTGCTTTTGGTGGTCAGTTTTGCCTGGGAGCAGCCAACAAGACTGGTCATTTTGGAGATACTCTGACCCAATTGTGTAGCCATCATAATTTGGCCCTCAGGTCCTTCGTCTTTCCATTTTTCCTGCTTCCAACGCATCTACTTTAAGAACTGACTGTTTACTTGCTCCCTAATATATTCCACCCCCTTAACAGATGAGACTGTAACAAGATAATCAATGTTTTTCATCTCGCCTGTCGTCGACTGGTGTATGCACCGTATCTGTGCCATGCAGCCACCTTTGCTGCAGTTTGACATGAAAACTTAAAAATTCTCATTCTACAATTTTGTATCAATAATGAATTGAATTCTTAAAAAGCGCTATTATATAAATGAGTTGCAGCATAAGAGGAAAATACTACAGTGTTGGAATGGAATGTTTAAAGGTGTGTATGATTGGCTCTCTGTACATGACGTGTCAGTTGTTGTAGACATTTTTATTTCTTATGAATTTACTGCATTTAAACTATCACTTTAGCAGAAAGGATTATAAGATGTTGTGGCCTAAAGGAGTCTGAAAGATCTGACATTTGACAGACTGAGCCTCAAAAGTGATTATAGTAAAATCTTAAAACCACCACAAAGTATGAAGTAGCTAGAATAAAGACAATAAACATAACTACCAATGTACAAAGTTGAAAATGCCTGGCATTAACACAGAAGAAGTTGTGGGTGACTGAAACAGACAGCAGTTTCATGTAAACTGTGACCATATCACTTTCACTTCTTGTTGGTTCCAGTATTGCTTCACTCAGCATACCACTCTGTTTTATTTCTCTGTAGCTTCGCGGTTTGGATGTTTTCTTTCCTCAGCCATGACAGCGAAGATGAAAGCGTTTACACCCTCGGTCATGCAGGACTTGGCTCCAAATGAGGCTGATTGTGTTTTTTTTAAAAATGTTTTAGTGGAGATAAAGACTCCCTGAAGCCCCTATAAGCTCAGCGGCTCAGCTGTATGGAGAAAGACGGGGATGTTGCAATCAGCTGACTGAACCATAACGCTGGTTGTTATCACACTGCCAGCATCAGTTTGCAGTGGGGCCAATCCATTAAACTCAACATGGTAGTTAAACTGAGTTATGGCATCTGCGGCTGCTGTTTCAGGTTGAGCAAACGGCGAATGTCAGCACAAAGCACTCGTATTCTCCTGCGGTGTTTGTCCACAGAAAGTCGAGGGTGTGGAGGTGGAGGAGATTGAACTTGGAGCGGCCGAGGAATTCCTGTGTTTTTGCTTTGGGGAATGTGCCTGGACTCCTAATGCCAACGGTGCGGAGTGAATGGATGTAGAATTAGAATAGAGAAGGGAACAGAATACCTCGATTATTTACTTCAAAATCCCTTCAAACCTTGTTAACATTTGAATAAGGTGAAATTTGCATCTAATAAGACACAGAAAAGGGGAAACAACAATAAAACTTCAATTTGTACACAAAGGTAGTTTAAAATTCTGTGTACTTTGAATGACTGGGTTTAACGACTTAATTCGAAGCACATTTGAGCTTCCTGTTCCAGTGTTTACAAAGTGCTGGAAAACAGAAGTGAGAAAAAGAAGTGAACTAAGGGATCCTCAGATTGTGTTACAGTGTGTGTGTAGGTTGAACCGAGATCATGTAACTTTTGAAAAAAACAAGAAATACCACATTCCTTCTCTTAGGATAAAAAAAAAAAGTTCAACTTAAGAGCAGTAAAAGACCCTCTTGTTTGGGTTTCAAAACAGTTAGCTTTTGTTGCTACAACTACAGTTGGTCAAGCCATCGATCTATGGTAGCTTATGCAAGTTGAAGCTAGCAAAAATGTCACTGACTTCATCACCTTACTCTACTTGTGCTACTTTTAAACTGCATTTGAGCATTTTGCATACGCAGTTTAATGGTTTTATCCCCAATGACCACCAGAATGTTCTTCAAATTTGATAAGTTTGGTGTTGGTTTTAGCATTTACTGCTATCCTGTAGTACCTACTTGCAGCCACAGTGGCCGCTATTCAGTAAAAGTTACACATGCTTTCTTTAAAAAATTATTGACATGTTTTCATTGCAATCTTTAAAATTTCATTTGCGCTATCAAAACTATAGCATCTTCCCCAATAGCCTCTTATAAATCATATATTCTGTTCCCATGCACAAGATTTTATTCATAGTTTCATATTATTTTTTAGGCAATGCCAGCATCTGACTATGGAAACATTTAACCTTAAACAACATGCTTTGCTGAAACCACAGATGGGAGTCTGGATGTTAAATCTGGTCTCTAGCGGGAGAGTCGGCTGCTTTATATGCCCAGCATCCACCCTGACCTCCTCCTGCCGACACTAATGCTGTTCACATTTGTACTGTTTCATTCATTTATTCTAAATGAATCCACGTAGCGTAACTGGATGATCGGATTATGTTGACCTAAACATCATTGGGAGAATTTAGTGTAGAGAAAAAGTAATATCTAGAAGACAAAGTTGAAAGTTGTGTGGCAATCCTAACACTCAGAACAGTTAGAAAAACTTCATGTACTCATCCAACAATCTGGTGTTTTCTCCACCAACTCCTTCGAAAAAATATTTGGCTCTTTAGCTGCTGAAACGCCTGTATAGTCACCAGCTAACTTTATGCTCCATTTGGCACTGGACAGTAACTTTTTATAGCGTTCGTTGAAGCTGTCCTTGCCGGAAAAAAGAGGTTGATAAGAGAAAACCAAAACAGGAGGTGAAAGAGTGTAAGGGATCTGGAAAGTTAGGTAACTGTTGCTCAGTGGCTTTGTCATTATGAACATCACCTTTTATATGACACATGATCATTTAGTAGATTATTATTTATTAAGAAGTGATTATTGGTAATTGGTTTATCCAGACAACGCACAGTCCTGACCTGTTGCACTGATGATTTTGACATAGTGCTTCCCTGCTGTGGCGGATAGGTGTTAAATGAGTTGTTTCTACATTCCAGTGTGGGGTGAGGTCGAGGACTATATGCTCATTTACAGGATTTATTTTACAAAAAATATATTAAAGGAATGAAGAAAAACAGACATTCGAACATGTGGTGCAGATAAAAGTTCTGTTATTACAAGTAATTATTTTCAATGTGTTGCCTTTTTACAACCGAACCCAGTGGTTTGACAAAGTATTTAATTTTGCTCATTCAGTGTGAGACAAACTCATCTTTTTGGATTTGAAGATTTTATTTTGCAGTTATGAACAAAATTAGATGCAGGTGAAAGAAAAGAAGAGGTGAAAAGGTCAAGGTTTTATAATGGATTTCACCCAGATTCCTTAACTGTGAAAAATCCGAGACAGACACAAACAATGAACAAAAAATAGACGAATAAGGATGGAATTATAAGAAGTTAAGTTCTTATAATAATGACAGTACTGTTGAATTGATAAATGATTGTGAAAGGTTAAATGCAAATAGTGATGCTGGGATAACAACAGTTTTTCCACAGTCTTTTGGAACCCATGGAGCTCAATCATTCAAGCAAAAGTAGGACAAAAAATACTGAGATATTCTAAAATTCATGTGCATTTTTCAGAGATTTGGTGCTTCACTGTAATTGTTAGCTAATATTTTAATTTGGAATAAACCATTTTGCATGAAATTTAAATACAAATGCAAAATAATATATTTTTTTCTCTGTGGTCTCATAGTTAAGGACTCCACTGTTTGGAGTCTCAAAGAATCCTGCAAACAACTGTTTTAAGGCCATGAGCCAAAAAGGTTAAGCGGCATAGCTGTTGATCCAGGATCTGATCACTGATTAACTGAGCTCTGATAAGGAGTTCACATGCTACTTTCTCAGGGTGCAGCGACAGTGCCGCAGTGGTCACAGGCCCGATGTTAAGTTGACATACAGAGTAATTGCTACTCATTACGCTGCACACAGCAGGAGGTCAGTCCAGTCGGCCTCACTACTTTTAACCGCTGCTCTTTGTGCAGGAAATCAGCAAAGTGTGCTCCGTGTCAATCGGTTAACTTTGGCGATCAGCGGGAAATGTTCTACAAGAAACTTTAAACTACTCCAAAATGGGTGTACAGAAAGCAGAAACGAGTTCTGGTGCTCATGTTTGTTTGCATGTCTGTAGCTATTTATAGTGGAAAAGGAAGGAGAGCAGAGATCTGAGCGGTTGTGTTATTGAGAGATGTCTCCAAGTGCTTTGACTTCTCATCAAGCTGCAAAAAAAAAAAAAAAAAAAAAGGAACTTAAATGCAGTGAAAGCGCTTCCTTCAAATGGCCCTTTGGATACTTTCAGAATTGCTTTAACTGCAAACGAAACTCAACACTCACAAGTGTAAAGGTACTTTTACTGTATATTTAATGTATTTGGTAGTTAAAGGTTTCTCTTCACCAGTGGTAGAAAGTAACTAAGTACAGCTGATACTCTAGTGCGGTTCCAAAGTACAAATTTGAGGCACAACAGTTATTTTCTCTTCATTCTACTTGTTCTTCTATTTTCACGCCACTGAAATTCAGAAGCACGTGAAACTTTTTAGTCCACGATGCTGTATTTGTCAAAAATAGAACTGGTACTACAGGGAATTTATATTTTTTTAAGGTGATTTTTCACGTAAGAATTCCTGAAACATTTTGTGGCTTCGCCCACTTAAGATTGATTATTTGCTGCTTATCCTTTTTAGTTAATTGGTTGCCATGGTGATGGTGGTGAGCATAGACGCAGCGGCCCCTTCAGGAGACAACAAAAGTGAACGTTTTAAATGACGTTTTAAACTTGATTTGATTTGATTAATTACACAAAGAACCGACTGATTCATTGGAAGAATAATCAGCTGATGATGAGTCATGAAAATATCCATTAGTGGAAGTATTGTAGAAATCAGTTCACCAGCTGCTCCAGTAAAATGCTGTTTACTCATGAGTGATAATAATCTAGCAATAATAATCTAAGAATGGTGTATCTTTCTGTACATTTATTTTATTATTATACTTACATGCTTCAACCTAGGCAACATTCCAAGTGCAGGACTTTTACTCAGAGTATGTTATGGTGTGTTATGAGGACTTTAAAGACTGAGCTTTCTTCTAGCAAAACAGCTGATTATATATGAGAACAATATAAAGCAGATGACATTTTTCTTCAACAAGTAATGCCACTTAAGTGCTTCATTAGATACATGATGGTAAAAAAAAGTTGTTCTTCTGTGTTTTGATATGGTATTTGTTTATAGGTATGTTTCCAACCATGTTTTTGTGCCTATTTTCTATTAAGAGCAACTAACAGAACTGCAGAAAATTCACAAAAAAAATCTTGAAAATTTCTTTTTTTTTCTACTCAAGTCTAGTAAAAAGTTGCTGTATTGATGAAAGCAAAATTAAAACAGAAAACTTAATTGAAGCTACAGATGATGCACAGACTGTTTGAGGTGCTCACATGAACTCTTTCAATTATATCATCCTGTTGCACCTTTTTCTCCCAACTAGCATTTTCCTTTACTGCTTTTCTCAAAAAATCTGTTCCTGCTTCATTAGGATGGAAACCCAACTGGTGAAAATTAGAAGTTATTCTTTTTCAGGCTGGTATCTTTTGTGTCCTGTAAAGTTTCTTTCTTGAAACTACCAGAAACTATGAGATAATGAGGTCATTGGATTTTAGGTCTTTGGTTTAACCATGCCATTTCCATTGTCTAGATACCAAGATACCATTATCAGGTGCTGTTTTAATAGTTTCTGCTCGCTATAACCTGTGTTCAAAGGGAAACAGGAGCGTTTTCTGATGTGTGCTTGCTGCTAAAAGACAAACATTGTCTTAAAAGTTTTTAAAACTGACTTTTTATGACATCATAACCTGAAGTTGTTGATATTAATGGATGAATTGTGTTGTACTTGAGGTTGAAGCACTAAATCATGACACGAAGGCAGTTAAAAGAACTGTTCAGATGCTAGAATGGCAGTTTAGTGGAGTGTTAATGGGAGCTGAGGTTTCAGTTGAGGCTGAAAAGAGATGAAGTGATGAAAGAAAGATGGAAGCACCAGTTAAAGTGCAAGTTTGTGCCAGTTTAGTCGCTGTTTTAGTGATGAAAGAATTTCTGGTATCAGTTGAAGTGTAAACACTGAAATCTGAAGTGGAGCCAAAGTAGAAAAGTCTCCATTTCAAATGTCCAGTCTGCATTATCAGGACCTTTGTGTGCAGCTTCTACTGATAGCTGTGTTTTCAATAGAGACAAACAAAATAAAGGCAGGAGTGGTTTGTGTGCACAAGTTGGGGAATTGGCAGTCTCGATCGTGGGGTTTTAGTCCAGAATTTCTGCCTAAAAAGCTGTAACTTAACATGACGTTTAGGAGTTACTGATGTCATAGTGGTCAGTGAGCATTTCAAATGACAGGATAACAAGGCTGCAAAATAGCAGATTTTTTCGACCTACGTGTGCTCGCTGGAGAGCATATGGGATTTATCCTAATGTGTTTCAGATTACCACATTCGCAACCGCATTGATTAATTGAACTTTAACTGATGGCTTTTGCTCCAGGCGCGTACTCGGAGAGATAAATTACAACCCTGAGCACGATATAACGCTCCAGACTGTAGGAAAGGGAGTTCCAGCACACGAGCAGACACCATTATTAACTGCGTGCGTCAGTCGAGGCTAAATTCTGACTGCAAAAATGACTCCCCTGCACAAGAAGACGGCTATTCAGTGCACCGTTGAATTTTTAATGCTCATTTTCAGTTTGAGCACTTCTGCCTGCACCTTTGAGTAAGATGCTTGAATAAGACTCTGCTTTATCTGCAAGAAACATAAATCCCCCGATGTTGGTTTCTTCACATCACACACGTCAAACTAAGTTTTTTCCTCTCGGGCCGTGATGTGGAACAGCTCCGCGGCAGAACAAACGGGTTTCAGCATGACAGGCGCTTTCTCTGGGTCCCGGCGTTTGCGGAGGTCACGGCGCAGCAGCGGCAGCCGGGCGCGCTGATGTGTTCGGTGTCGGCTCGGCCATAGAGGCTCAGCCAGCCGTTCCTAATGGCGTCGCTCGGTGACGACGGCGCTGATTATGTGGCGCTTCTCCCCGTCAGGCCGGGGAATGAGTGTTGACAGTCGCATTGTGCCGTGAATGCAGGTTGACCCCGCGGAGGTCAGGGGGAAGAGTTGCACTATGATGTCACAGGTCAGCACGTGTTGCACTGCAAAGTGTGAGAGAACATGGAAGCAACATTTAGTTTGCTTTTTAGCTGAAGAGAGCAGCAATGAACTGCTCAGACCTTCACCATGGAGCTGATTGCATCTGTAAACACTGGCTGGTGAAACAACAAGGGATTTGCTAGTTGTGTTTCTTTTCATTAAAACGCATATTTTTTCTTTAAGTACAGATTAAATCGGAGAGCTGCTGGCAGTTTCTACTACCCAGAAGTCTGCGATCAGAATAGAGATTGTGTAATTTAATGTTTTTCTGACTTTCTCCCTAATTTCCCCTCTCAGAGGCCTGAGGTGTGAAAAACCTACATTTGTATTTCCAAATAAAACCTCCACAATTCCCACTGAGCTCCATTAATCACATACCAGCTTTGCCAAATGGATAGATATCTGGCAGCAGTGGGGTTTGACTGGCGCTCCTTCAATTTCCTTTTCTGGTTGCGCCTTCTTCTGTAGTGTTTTAATGGCACCCGACTAGAGAATTAGCTTCACCAGCTGTTTATCTTAACAAACTCGTAATGGCAGTTGATGGAATGAGGCATAATTAGCGTTTTCCTTTACTGATTTCTCTGTTAAAATGTCTGTTTTTATGTGGGTGGAAATGTAGCTTATAAAAAGCGTACATTGCTCTGCTGAGATCAGGTTATGTTGCTTTTTCTGTTGTCGATTTTCTCAAACTTTAGTTAAAAGTTGTGCTTCATTTGAAGGGAAACTTGGCTCCTGCAACTTTTGCACTGTAGTCGCTGTAACGTAAAGTATGAAACAATTATAAGATGATGCTTTAAATGCACGTTAGCAAAAGCACAAGTTAGGAAGAAATAAAAAAATCATCAGTGATTCAGTCATTAAAAATCTATGTTGAGTTTTCTTCAATTAACTAACTGGTGCTGGTCACCATAATTTAGCAGTCATAACTGACGTGTCTTGGATTAGGGAGTGTTTTATTACATATGAATTTATATTTTAGTGTTGAAGAGAAAGAATCAGATGTAATAATGTCATGTATTGTTTTTTAAAAGTTGCATACTGTGTTTTTAATTTCTTTTTTTTATTTTATTTTTTACATACACTGAAAAAAACAAACGAAAAAATTACATTTCAGCAGCTCGGGCACCAAAAAGATGCTATAAAATAGAACAATCGAATTAAAATAGTCATTTTCTCTTAAATAAATACATTTTCCAGTCCTACTTTTGTAAGATCATATCTATCTTTTGGCCTTTTAAGTGTTTTTTAAGGATATTTGGTGATGGATGGATAGTAAAAACTATATTTTGATGCCAGTGCATAATATGCTTATAAAAACATCATACACTTATAAAAACACATTTATTCAACATTTTTGTTGTGAAACCATATATATCTACACAAGATGTCTCCCATTAAACAAACAAATCCATACTAAGGAGAAATTTACTTCCATTAGTCATATTTAATATTTTAGTAATTGTATCCAGAGTGAAGAGCCACCAGTAAAGTCCCTCTCACATAACAGCTGATTACATTAACATCAGCAACTTGATAAGCGAGTCTGAGAGAGGACATCAGATATAAATCAGATTCCTTTGTTCACAGTGACAGTGAACACAACGCAGAGTTTAGGTCTGATGAACAGCACTTTAACTATGATACACAGCAGGGCTATGGCTATGTACTGGCACAGTTCCATGGACACACACACCAGAGAAAAACTCGTTCAAAGGGCCATAAATGTGCTTGGAGTCCCAGCAGAGACATTTGTATGACAGAAGCTGCTCATGAACGTCAGTGGAAGTAAGCCTTGACTACAAGTTCGGTGTCTCCAAACATGCACTTTAGTATTTCCATTTTCTGATATGGGCTGCAAGGTGGCGCAGTTGGTGGCACTGTAGCAGCAAGAAGGTTCACGTCCCGATGAGGACACCCGGAATCTTTCTGCGTAGAGTTTGCATGTTCTCAGCGTGGGTCCAAAAACATGTTGAGGTTAATTGGTGATTGTAAATTGTCCTTAGGTGTGAATGTGAGTGTGCTTGGTTGTCTGTCTCTAAGTGTAGCCCTGTGATAGACTGGTGACCTGTCCAGGTGTCCCCTGCCTTCACCCTAAGTCAGCTGGGATAGACTCCAGCCCCGCGATTAGGTGGTGTGTAGCTAATGGATGGATGGGTGGATTTTCTGATATTTCAATACTATACTTACATACTTCCACTGCATTGTACTGTACTGTACTGCAGATATATGTTGTACTTTTTCTCCATTATATGTATTAAACAGCTCTAGCTAGTTTTAATATCGTGATTTTTCACAATAGAAAATGTAATACGCTTTTTAAATACAATGCCTTGTCCAAATTTTACCCGTTTTTCAACCTTTTTGGCTTTGTACAAAATCAGTGTGTAGTTGGAGTCACGTTTCAAATGTCTTCACTGTTTCATTTTCACCAAACAAGGATTTTTCCTTCGTAGTTTTAATTTCAATTAATGTTCAAATGATCCAACGTCCAACCAAAAGTCAAAGATTATAGAAAATGCTTGAAAACTTAAAACAGAACTTTTTTCCTTTCTTTTCTCTCTAATTAACTTCTCACAGCCCTTCAGATTTATCAGGTATCTTTGTATGTAAAACTATATATAAAGTAGTTTCAACTAACTCCACCTATATGTTGCTGATTTACTGAAGCTTCCACACTGATATTCTAATGACGACACATATAATATATCAGTCAGAATGACCAAAACAGTAACTTTAATACTTTAACTTGATTTTGCTGCTCGAACTTTTCACATAGGATTTCTTTTTGTAATGTGAGACTTTTACTTGTATTTTTGCACTGCTGCGTTGGTACTTATATTTAAGTAAAGTATCTGAATACTTACTTTCCTGTTCCCTCTGAGCCTCCACATCACACACTTGCTCCATCGCTCCTCTTGTTTCATTTTTTATTCATTTTTTTCAATATGTTGAAAACTTGGTTCGAGCAGAATTCGAGGGTGCAGTTACTCCTTAAAGCTAAAGTGTGTAATTTCCGCTGAAGTGGCAATTACAGGATAATGCTATGTTGAATTACCCTAAATTCAATGCAGCAGCAACGGATTATTTCTTTTTTCATAAGTCACGCAGACTATAGTATTTAAAAAGAAGGCGAACCGTCTGTCCCATGAGAGCCGTCAGTGGACTCAGCTCGTGGATGAAGATAAGCGTCCCGTCAGCTGGCACAGCTCATTACACTGCAGGTATTGTTTACATGTCTTTGCATATGAACACGAGCATGAATACACGTACATGTACTAAGGAATGCATGTTCACCACTGACGAGACCTATAACGTAGCGATAAGGTCTCTTACCAGAAATTTTCGCCAACATCTTGAGTCACTCTTGACACGGCAGATTCATATCGTTTGTTGGTGAGTTCTGGGTTGTCAGTGGGCCTTGTGCACTGTAGTCAAATTCTGAAGCTCCCCATCAGTCAGTTAGAACTCAACAAGTCTCTTGGATGAGAGGTGGAACATCTTCCTTAAAGAGAAGTCCAGTTGATTTCTACTGAAGATCCAAGGATCACCATGACCTGGGTGACTGAGAATCTAACATTGACGTCCAGAGCCATGACTAGTGATGTGGACATTAATAGTCTCTACAGGATGATTCTTAAACATGTGTAAAAAGGCGATGTGTCACTAAGTAATAATGAGTCCGATTTTCTTGGAATTCTCTGGAGGCATCCATGTTCCCAAACAGGGTGAATCCTTCTAAGCATGTTTGATTTACACAACATTATGAGCACTCCTGTCTCATACGACACTGGTTCTTTACTTATTCCAAGGTGTCCTGTGGTATCAGGCACAGACACATTAGCAGCACATCCTTTAAGTCCTGAAAGTCGTCCGTTGGAGCCAAATCCGGCTTGTTCCAGCAACACACTGTGGCTGGTTTGTTCCTCCATGAAACAACGTCAGTAGATACTCACCAGAGCTGACCCGGAGCATCCCACAAACCCCTCTGAATGCTCCATCGATTTTTACAGCTGCTGGCTTTGTTGAAAATGCCAGCTATGTACCAATAGTGGAGAAGACTTGGTTTAGCAAAAAAAGAAAAATATGCCAAAATATTTCTTTTGCAGATAGTTACTGTAAGATATTTCACTTGTAGGTTCTTCGTAATTAATTTGTAATGCATAGTTGAATGGCTTTAAGTCTATACTTTTGTCTCTAATTTTGAGAGAAATTATAACAAAAAAAAGGGCAAAATAACAATACACACTAATGTTATAGCTTACACACACCCGCAATTCTGTTTTTGGTTGCAGTTCTAGTAAAAAAAAAAACATTAGCTCATTTTTATTTGAAGTCCCACTGCTTGGTCTGCAACAACGTTTAGGTGGGAGGTGCATGTTAAAGAAAGGCTTCCTGGCAGTACTCGGCTTTGTAATGAAAAGATCAGTGTGCACTTCATCTATCAGCGGTTTTTTAATGTTGTTGCTGATCAGTATATATATCAATATGTATCAACAGACACTTTGTTGGCTTAGGAGAAGGATTACATACAGTGATGTGTTGAAATCAGCATGTTCACAGCAAAATATTGTTAACTTACTCCTGAAACCTGAATTCAATATCAGTTATTGATAGTGAGTGACTGATATTAGTGTTATCAAGTAAGGATGCTTTTGATTCAGTAGTTTTTTAACCACTTTAACTGCTTTAAACCACTATTCATTCATTCAGACTACTGCTGCAGCGAGCCAACAGTGTAGTATTGCTCACAGGTGATAAAATTTCCACCGGTGTCTTCCTCTTATCACCCCCATAACACCAAACCTAGTTCCACAATTGTGCTTTAAACAGCCAACTTTCGGACCCAACTCCCTCCCTCTGACTTCAGTGCAGTATAAAGATTATCATGGATTGAAAAAAAATCTAGGTAGCAATTACATCTCTTGGAAAGCAGTTCACCCCAAAAACACAAGCTCCTAAACATGGGAGTAAACTCAAACTGGGCTGACTAATTAGTTCAAAAGTCACCTTAAGAGTTCTAGAAACTGAATCAGGTAAGTGAACTTGAAAAAGTTAGCTTAGTTAATAAACTTAGGTTGAATCAATAAGTTCACATTGTTTACAGTCACTCTCTCTCAAACATTACAGAAAGATTTCTCTGACATTCCATTAAATTTAAATAATTTAAGTGCATGTGTACAGGAACTGAAAACAGCATGACTTACTTTTATATGTACCAAATGTACCAAACAGCAAATTTCAACAATGAAAAATAGTCGCTGCTGAATTTTAACTCTCAATCAATGCATGCTGGGAAATCTGTGTCGTACTATTTTTTAGAAACTTGAAGTGGAATTTATAATATTTAAACAATGTACATCAAGTTAAAGTAACTCTCTGTTTATTGACTGAACGCCACAAATTTAAGTTATTTCCATGAAAAAAAATCACTTAATGCCTCAAAATGGCTTATTTGTAAGTAGAAAGTACAGAACTTTTTTCTCCATCTTCCCCTCTGCTACTTGCTACACTTCGAGCACACCAGCTCACCAAAGACTTTCCTCAAACACTGTAAAACTTTGGAGAAGTTCAGCCGTATCTGTCCAAACTGGATCCCTGATTCTGAGGAACCTGCTCAGCCATGACGCTGGCTGCTTATTTCGCTCATGATGTGCCTTCCAGCATGTTAGAAACACCACATGGACATGTTAACGAGCTAAAAAAACAGGATTTTTCTTGATTCTGATGGAGTCTGAGAAAGACAGAGAAACAAGTTTAGCTGATTTGACTACATTCCTGTACGATGTTTTACAGCGTAGGAAGCACGAGAGCATGAAGTCATGCATGTTTTATTAGCTCCATATTTCCTAAAGAAAAATCACTGTTTAAAGCTGGTGATGAAGCTCTTCAGAGTGAGTACTGTGTAGAAAATGCCGAGTATTTTGGTGGCTAGAACCGGCAGCCCAGCAGTTCCATGCTGGCACAGGAGGGGCGGCAGTGGAAAAAAACCAAGCTGCGTTGCGCTCTTCTGCTGTTCCTCATCCTTTACTTGGTAACAGTAATTACATCCCCACATCCTGATGTGAAGCAGATATGCACCAGCAGCTTTTAATAGGCTGTGCAAAGAGCAGGAGCAACAGCTATTCATCCGAGGTGCTGAGTGTGCGGGAAAACGTCCACCGCAGGTTCTGGTGCACCTCATGTTGCAGAGATGCTTTTTACATGGTGCACTTTCTCTGTTACAAAGTCTGCTCAAGTTGAACGAGGAAACACAAGTTCTGTGTAATTAATATTTATTTTATTGCTCTTAAGCACCTTTTAACTTTCCTGCCAGCTGTTCTGAAATCTTTTTTTTTGTCTGTTTCCTTTTCAAACCTGGAATCACTTTCCTGCCAACATCTGATTGTTTGCTGACTTGCAAATCTCAAACGTGTGCCAACTGTGTATGTGGCAGAAAAACTAGCCAAACACAGTGGTTGGAAACGAGGATGTCGTACTATGATTATGCCTGCATTTGTCTATTTGTAGAGGAAAACTTCCTCGGTAATTACAGAGGTAATATTCAAGTTTCCTCCTACGTGTTGCTGTGTGATTTAAGGCAGCACGTGACTGAAGTTTCTTGAGTCAAACTATGAATAGAAAACAGACTCCATGAGCTCATGATCTGGACTGTCAGCATGACCTCATTGGTAGAGCTCCATGTTACTGAATACTGTTCTGTGGCCATATTTATCACTGAATGCACTGTAAGAAAGCAGTTTTGCCTGGAATCAGCTGCCCATAATGCTGCTATAGTGTTTGCAGAAGGGGGACATGCAGGGCCATGTGTGGCTCAGTCAGACTGGCAGAGCTGACTCCTTACAAAACCACAGATATGCAGACGTGGGTTTCATGTTCCCAAGCTACACAGACCCCCCGGCAATGACAGACTGCATAGAACTCAACAGGAGACATCTAACTCTTTACATTGACAGGGGTATTTGTCATTGAAGGTTTTTCCTCTTGTCTACTCGCAATGAAGCGATCTATTCTTAATGCGATACCAGTTGGGGACGAAATCCACAGTCCTTGTTCTGTGCAGAATTGCGCTCTATAATTCAGCAGAAACTAATATAAAGCTTCAACAGTCGGTTAGACACAGAGAGTGTGTATCAGCCAAAGTGTGGCAGTGTTTTCAGGGTTTGAAAAAATGTAAACTTGTCTTTTACATTCCTGCCATAGCAGCCAGTGAAGGCTGCCGTCAGAGATGGAAGAAAGACTCTTTTACATGTCATACTAGTCATACCACAATGTAAGTGTACTCCGTTATAGGACACGGTTCTGCTTTTTAAATGAGAACTGCAATGAGGGAAAGATTGTGCAGCATCCAAACTCTAAGGTTTCATCCTCTGAGAATTATGGTGGTGGAAAAAAATAATACCTCGGCAATGGCACTGTTTCTGCATCCTGTGTATGATGTGTATTTATTGATAAAAACAAACTCCAGTTGTGCAACAGCATTTTTGCATTTAATCTAAGGGCACCCAAAGAGTGCACAGCCTCTGTCAAGAAGTAACACACAGACATGCATAGCTTTGTGGCATGTCCAAAATTTGGTGATGCTGAGAAAACACAGAAGTCTTGATTTATGTTTCTCCAAAGAGCTAAAGGTTGGAGGAACAACATTTCCAACATGGCATTGACCTGTATGTGGAGCACAGATGTCTTCTCCACTCACTCAAGGGTAAAAAAGACTCAAGCTGCTCCAGTTTAAGCTCTTCCTCACCCACCCCCACCTCCAGAATCTGGGAAATTGTGACTTTTTCCTCTGTTATTTCCATGCCAGGCATGCCCTCAATTCAACTTGTGAAAGGACGCATTCCTTTCCAGCTGAGCAGGGGGTAGCGTTGCCCCAAAGACCGTCCTCCTTGAAAAGTAGAGAGTGCTTTTAACTCCGAGTTTATGCTGTTCTTCTGACATTCCATGTATCCCCACAGAAAACATTCACTTCCTGATTTGCGATGGATGGACAAGAAGAAGAACAAAAAGAAAAAGGCAAACAAGAATCTCAAGACAAACGTCTAAAACCCTTTTCCATCTCATTTACAGCAGTGGAAGATATGCACTCATGAAAACGAGGAATGATGAATGGATCAACACGCTTAATTGGACAGCTGTTAAAAAGCTCTTTTCCCGTTTTTCCCCCATCATCCACTTACTTTTGAAATTCTAATAAAAAGCCTGCAAAAACACTCATTTCCTCTGGGGGATTGCTTTGGATCTCCCCCAAACTGAGCTATGCTGAATCTCTCTGTGAAAAACATTCAGAACCAGCAGGCTGGTTTTGTTTGCAGCGTCTTCAGGCAGCCTTTTCTTACCAGTCAAAAATCTGGACGCACCTCCTTATTCAGCCATGTTCTTCTTGGCTTTTGCACTTTGTCTGCAGTGTAGAACAAAGCTAAAGACATCCAAACTGTGAAATAACACATGTGGAATGTGGTAAACTAATCAAAACACGATTCCTCAACATCGTCATTGTTTGCCTTGATGAAAGCTTTTGGCTTCAATTAGCAGATGAACTTTCTCAACTGTTAACTGCTGGAACTTCTTGCCTTAATGCTTTTGAGAGCGTCGGTTTCATTGTGCTGAGGTAGTGTTATGGCAAACAGCTCCATTCAACTATGTTAATTAATCTATATTATTAGAAGAGCAGCTCAGTTAAATACAGAGAAACAACAGTCTGTCATTACTTTCGGACATGAAGGTGACTTGGTTCGGAAAGAACTTTGAAAGTTTCTGATGATACTGGCTCTTATTTCAAATCAAATCAAGTTTATTGTCAATTTGCTGTACATACAACAGTAGTGCAAACAAGATGATTTCTTCAGGATCCAATAACGATATGATTATTTAGGATCGTCCCAGGAAAGAATAGCTAAGAAGAAACTGCATTGGAAACAGGAATAGTACACCATTTCTGCTTCAGTGCTACTTTATGGTTGACTTGCAAGTGCGTCCTCCATATATGTATGCATGCCTAGTTCTGCTGTTTCAAATGTGGACACTGGTATTTGCAGAAACAAAGTGAAACCTCTGCAGTGGACACGTGGTGTTTGCACAAAAGTGCCATTATAGACGCAGGTATTATTGCCTTTTGGTCTTTCGTGTATCCTTAAATGCAGTTTTAGATCTCAGAGTGTTTTGGAAAACTCCTACCAGGGTAAGCCTATTCAGAGTTGCAGTGTTGTAGTCTGGAAAAATGGAGTTTGATGTTGTGATATTAGAGTTTCCACCCTTATTTTCTTTGTTTACATGAGGTAGTTTTGTATAAAGGCAGACTTGGCCAAAATAGTCCTAAGAATTTTTTTTTTACATGCTAACATGTAAATGTACAGGTACCTTTTCACTATAGTGGAGAACAGCTGCATCAGAAACACAAATGGTTCATCCCTTCCTTGAAGCAACATTGCTGGTAATTGCTGGTAAAAACCAGTAGCAGGTATTTTTCAGGTTTCTGATTGGTCAGCATGGCTTTAAGGTTAGGTTTGCACTGGCAAATGTTTTGTTGGCGTGCTTCTGACAGTGTTTCAAGCGTGTTTTTGTGTTTTCATGTGGAAAATCCCCGTTTTAGCAACACTTGTGCACATGTGCCTCAGTCTCAAGTTTCACTGGAACTGTTACAGATTACTGTTAATTAGCTCCAGCTCATTGGTTTAATGAATGAAAGTAACAATTAGTGGTGGGTATGAATGAGAACTGCTAATAAAAAATAACAAGGAGAGACGACAGATTCCATAAATTCTATGCTAGCATCAGAACTTTATTTCACCCACTGATCCAAAGTGGAAGTGGGTATGGAAACCTTCCCCCTGAAGTAAAACAAATTAGAGGTTCATTTTGTAATCAGCTTTGAGTGACGTTTGAATTTCGTTGACATTAATGCACCAGTAGTTCAGGATTGGACTCGTCCCTTCTGTCTGTGTGATCTGTACAGTGTGTTCACATGAGCTGGAGGAGATCAGTTGTCACGTCACATGTGCTGGGAGAGTTTGCCTTGGATGGCGGCCCTGACGAACTCTGTACAATTTACAGTCTGACCGAGGCTTGTTAAAGCCTCTGCTGGCCTGCGATACTGTGGGATAACATGAAGAGCTCATGTCTGATCCAATCAAACTCTTTCGGTTTGTCGTGTTTGAAAAGCTCAAATGCATCCTATAAATACGTGGGAGAAAACTAAGCAACCAATGTCGTTATCGTACGTGCTTTTGTGGTTGTGGATATTAGAAGTGGAAATGATGTGACCGTGGAGGGGGGTGATGGAAGTGCATTGAGTGCAGCAGACATATTCATGGCTTAAACATTTGCTCATAGGACTTAACTGTCTGACTGCCAACAGCCAAAACAAACCCGAGGACACAGTGGATGCAGAGGCAGAGCTGCATATCTTTTTGTGTTCTTTGTCCGGCTCGACATGGGCTGCTAATGGATTTAACACTTGCAGTCTGTCTGTGGAGATTTAAAGGCACCTGGAATTGTCATATAGTGGGTTTTCAATGTGTTTCTTCTTTTTACAGTCCACCAAAGAACCTCAGGCTGTCTCAGCTTCTTCCCTTTGGCTGGATTTTATTCAGCTTCTTGGCCTCTCATGTGAGTGTCACAGTCCTGATGTGGGTGTGTTGCGATTGTTCTGCTCAGTGTTCCAATGTGAAGATAAAACTTGTTTTGTCTCATTTGAATTCGAACTCATGATGCAAGATGTAAAAACTTGCAAATTACACAGCAAACAATACATGTTTATGAAAGCTCTGCCAGTTGATTGCTCTTTTTTTTCCTCCAAAATCTCTGCATCTTTTTGCAGAACAATGGTAAAGATTGCAAGTACCTGGAATACCTGGAAGTGTTGTAGCCTCATTCTAGATCTCTAAATCACCATCTACTAATTTGCCCACAAGCAGAACTGAAGGAACTAACTGACCTGTCATGTCTCTGGCATCATGTGTTACTTTATGTAAATAATCTATGTAAATTAATTAATAAAATGAGGGAATGTATTAATAAATTGTGCTTAAAGACTCATAAACCGAGGGAATGAATCAACAAACTGCGTGGACTGGCAAGTCATGCATGCAGATTTTGACCTTTGCCTTTAACTGTGAGGAGGCTGGACTCTGTCAGCAGCAGATGTAAAGCAAGTGGATAACATACTGTGCATGTCGATCATTTATTATCATTTCATGTTTTTAAAGTTTGCTGACAGCTTGCGTGCTCCCCATAGTTTGCATGTGGCACGGAAAAGGTCAGGAATCTACAGACGTGGTTTGCCAATTATCAGTCCATTTCCTCAGTTTACTCATTTTTCACACAAGTTTTTGTGTAGCTGCATGACTGCTCGAACCATTTAATTTTGGGCCAGATTTTGTGCTAATCTATGCAGTAACTGAGTTTCAATCGCAATATACGCGTGTAAATGTGGGAGGAAAAATCTGAGGTCACAAGAATCAATATTTGGGAATTATAACACGCTTTACGCCAATCCATATCTTAGATGTGGAGATATTTTGCAACGTTGACCAACTATAATGCAACACCACTTGTGTAGCTAATAACTGCACAAGATCCTGGAGGGAATGGTGTCATTTTCTTAGTGCCTTTTCATTTCAGTTTTACGCTTTCAACTTAAGCAGTCAGAATAGAAACACGGTCTCTCTCGCTTATCTCGCGGCTAAAAGCATCAACTAAAAGCCTGAAATGAAATGAAATGAGCAGGGGCATTATATTAACTGTGTATCTTCCTCCCACTCATAAAATAAAATAATAAGAGAGCTGTCAGGACGTGGCTCCTTTTTCACTGAGATCCTAATTACAGCGATGATAGAGCGGCCCTTTGGATGGCAGGGGCGCTGCTGTTTGATGGCGTCTCTAACTCCTCAGGATGATTTCCCTGAGGAACACTCTGATTAGGTGGGATGTAGTAACAGCCCGCCCGTTAAACAGATGTCCGCGGATATTAAGCTAATGAACTTGGCGGGTGAATGCTCGGGGCGTGCCACTGCTGTCACTCCGAGGTGTCCGTCCAGTCTCGGCCACTGCCTTTTGAAAGTGACGCTTGCAGCCAGATTGGAACGAGATTGTTGACCTCTGGTGGTTGACCTTTCACCATAAAGGAATTGCAATAAAGCGAGATTGCAGCACCGGTACCTCGGGGCCTAATGGAGGCATTTAAGGAGGAATTTTAGATGAGACAGGAGTCCCTGGTGACGGCGTTGTGTTATTGTTTGCCGAGTCTTACTTTGTGAAATGATCCTCTGTCTTTTTCATTTCTCCATAATTGAAGTGGTTTGTTTTATCTCGTTTTCACCGTCACTCGTGTCTGCGTTCCAGGGACACGAGGACAATATTATAAATGATGGAACGGCAGCAATATCCTTAAAACAGACTTTGCCTCCAGCCACGTTCTATTGTGTGGGTGAACACATGATTTCATACCTTATTTTCCTCCCTGCTCGGCTCAGTGGCTGCTTTCTAATGCCTCGTGGTGGCGATCCAGCTGAAACAGCACCTGAGCTCTGAGGCCATCGCAAGTATTAGATCGGAACGAGGAGGATGCTGCTTGACATCTCCCTCCCTAGGAATAGGTTTTCGACAGATTATCCGCTGAGCTCCAATTTCAGCCACTTAACCTTTCAACTCAAATTAAACTTGCCCTGTCCCGAGGTTAAGCCACTTATACCTCTGCTGGCAGGAGACTTTCTCTTTCACTGTTGTTATATAAGAGCACTTGGTGTTCGCATCAACTTACTCTTGACTTGTTTCTCTTAAAATAAGTTGAATTACCCTATTGTTGATTTTCTTATTAGCTTATTAGTCAAATTTAATACATTTGATGTCGCTCAACTGCATAGAAGGTCAAAGGAGAAGACTTAAATGGATGCAAACTAACACAAATTTTCTCAAAATGGCACAAACCGAGACAAAAATTACATCTTTTTTTCCCCCCTGAGCCAAATGCTCACATTAATCTAATCGTGCTATGACTTCACAAAGGTCTGGAGAAAATAAAAACACTTGCTTGCTTCCTGGTCGACGTTAGGTCTGTCCCAACAGTCACAATTTTTGTATGAGTGAGTAGTCAAATGCCTTGTGGAATATCTGGTTTTTCTAATGAATGCCACAATGCATGTTAAGACTGCAAGCGTTAGCAGGTCTATTAGAGTTTCCTGGGACACCCCTAAATACACATGCTAGAAAATTATATACTGTATGGCGTGAACCATTTAAAATGATTTGTTAGAACGCTGTGGGATCAAACTCATAGTTTTACAGTTGCAATCAAATGCCGGTGAGAGGAAGAATACAGTTAATGAAGCAGCTAGAAGCATGTATCAGCTCCGATATCCAGCATTTTTCCAATTATTGCTAATGTTGTCGTTTTTTAAACGAATTCCTGATTTTAAAAAACCCATTTATTTACAAATGTGTTACTTTGGGTTTGATGCCTAATTGATGTCCCTTCCACAGTACTACCTGATTAGTTAAATGCCACAAATAACAGAAAATCAAGACTCAATCAAGAATAATTATTCTAAAGTCTATTATGTAATTAATAAAAAATAAAAATAGATTTCCATGAGTTTTGTGTTGGACTTTGTGTTATTCAAAATTCTAATGCCAAGATTTCCTTTTTTTCTACAAATGTACATCAGTTCAAAATATCAGTTGTTGGTCTCCTTGATTACTGGTAAATAATATCAGTACAAGTCCTGAAATAATACATATCAGTCAGCCCCTAATATAGTGCACTGTTCAGTTTTTTTCTTAGAATATTTGCAGTGGTTTCTGTCTGGACTATATTTCTGAAAGTCTTTGATGGAAGCATACATTGTAAATTCATGCTGACAGTATTATTGTAATGGGAATCTTTGAGAGGAACATCTGACATATTTTTAAGTTCGGGGGAATTAACAGTCATGTTCATGCTGAATCCATCACGTCTTAAACCTAAATGTCTGTTGATGGTGGTCGTAACGGGACTGACGATATACGACTGGACTGGTGTGGTGTCGTCGATCATGATGAATTATGGGATGCACTTAGCTCTGATTACAACTGTGAAGTGGTATGCGGAGAAGTACACATCAAGTGCAGGATAATTGTACTATGTTGTGTATTTTATCTACATGGGACGCAGTGGTTTACTAAGTGGGTGGTTCTGGGTGGTAAGTGTGGCTGCTGGCACATTTCCTTTGGGACCAGTTAGAGTTTGTGGCGAGGACTGAATAAAGCAAAGCGCATTCAAGCTGAACATAGTTAAACATTAATTTTACATGGTGCTGCTCACATTGTACAGTTGTTGCTGTCATTGCGTACATATTGTTATACACTCAACTTCGACTTTCTAAATCTCATCTGTCATAGTCTGATTGTAGAACCAGTTCTGTTCTGGATGTGTACCACCAAGTGAATGAGCATTTCCACTAATTTGCAGTGGAACTGTTTACCTTCACCATAACAATGGATCCTGAAAACAGCCCACATTGTGGCTTTTGTGTTCTTCACAGTGTTTATGTGTTTTTCTGTGCATGTAAAAGATCTGCAAACACTTTGCTTGAAGTCCAGGCTTTTCCCCCTTTGCCTATTTATGTCAGCATTTAATACATTTGCATAACACCTGCCTAGTGGCTAGTTTGGCCACGCCCTCAAGCAAAGAATACCTTGCTTACGATGACCAATCAGAACAGGCCTGGTTTTTCAGGAGGCGGGCCTGAAAAAAAAGACAGGTACAAGAGGAAAAATTGTGTTTTTTGAAAATGTAGTTAAAAGCAAAATTGCTGACCAGTAAATCTGTATGATATGGACTCTTTAAGGAAGATGCACCCACATCACAGTGTGTGTTTTAGGTCCCACTGTTTTTAGATTCCTAACCTCTTTTTTTTTTTTTTTTTAACTTAAAGGCATAAATCACTTCAAATTTTGCTTTGTGAATCAGAACAGTCTGCATTAGTTTAAAATTCACCTCAAAAAAGAAAATTAAAATTGTCTTTTAATATGTGTGTTAAGTACCAAACTGGAATGAGGAGGCTTTTAGCCTAGCTTAGCATAAAGACTGCAAACATTGGTAAACAGCTAGCCTAGCTCTGTCCAAACTTAAAAAGTTTACCCACCAACACTGCTGAAACTCAGTAATTAATATGTTGACACTTGTTGATTTAATCTGTACTCCAATTTAACTATAAAATGGAAAGTAGTGGTTTTAGAGAATGTTGCCCACTGTTTCAGTCAAGAAGAGTTTAGCCTAGCTCAGTGAGAAGACTAGGAGCAGAGCAAAACGGCTCTGTCCAAACTGGAAAAAAGTATACCTACCAACACTTCTAAAACCTATTGACTAAAGTGTTGGTACTTCTTTGTTTATTTGGTACTCTAACAGAATGTTAAATATGGCAAGTAGCAGTTTTACAGAGTCTTGCTTGATGTTTTAGCCGCCAAGTGTTAGCATATAGACTGGAGCAGAAGAAAATAGCTAGCTTGCCTCTGTCCAAACTTAAAAATCAAATCAATGCAAATGGAAATAAAGTCAGTTTGTGGTTTCAGGGAGAAAAGTATGCTGGTTTTCCTTTACGTAGAACAACGTATTGAATCGTTTAGCATTTCAGTGGTTTCTGGTGCAAATTGTGTGACACTGTCTTCCACTTTGATGTGTAATTGAAACAAGGTCAGAAAGTAGACGGTTCAAACATGAAGTGTTTCAATTTCACATGCATTAATTTCCAGACAAATGTCTAGATTTCCTTGAGTGAACTTTGTGTCCTTTGTGGACATTTTTATAGGCAGAATAGGAGACACAGAGAAACACTGTAGATTACATACAACAGGAGCAAAGAGAACATTGTATAAGAGTGAGAAAAATGCCAAAATTCCTTCCATCCCTCAGGTCATTTTGGGGTTTTGGTCCAGTGGAACTCCTCCTGGCTGTCTTACATTTCACTGTCCTCCTGGCCAGATTTCCCCATGTAGGCTCCAGTCACAAGCAAGGTTTTGGTTTTGGAAGCTGGAAAGCATGTCACTCATCACATTATAATTTACAGACAAATGAAGTGCACACATTCTCTTTATTTTAAGTGAATTCAACAACTTGGACAGCTTACAGAATAAATGCAATGAAGGGACGGGAAGGCCGTTCGGTTCCAGAAGCTTACAGGAAAATGAAAGCTTTACTACTTATACAGTTATTATGTAGCTGTTATCACACATCTGTCTGGACTGAATACATGAAGTTTCGACAGCAGGCAACTGTTGAGTTTGGTTAGTTGAATTCAATTTAATTTTGTTTATTTAGTGCCATTTTGCTACACAAATGATCCCACAGCACTTCACATGGTAAGGTGAAGATGTTAAACTATTATATTGTAGAGAGAAACCCAACACACTAAATGACTTTGGGATTCATTGCTTAATATTTTGCCAGATTTATTCGGAAAATATTTGCATTTTAGTATGTGGAAAAGTTGTTCCAAATGTGAGGCTCTAAACCTGTTGACTTGGAACCTAGAAATGTCTTCTTTTTGAGAAATAAGCTTCACATTTCTTGTAAGACATGAAGATCTACTGTATGGTAAACTAACATCAATCCATGTGAACGAGAAATGTTCGGAAAAAAAAAATTTGCACTTGGGTTGAAATTGTGTGACTCCAATTGGTGGTAAATAAATAAAATAAGTAGAGATTAACTAGCTATTACTAACTAACTAACTATTACTGGTATTGTTATAATTGCAACAATAAGTGATCTGTGATAAATAAAGTATGATTTAATCGTATTTAACAGCCATTTCTTGCTATTATAGTTATTACTTTCAGTAATGTGAGCAAAAATAAACATCCCAAAAACATCTTTGCATACATGCTCTGCATTGTCGGGCATAAAGACATTCGCAGCAGATACTTTAAATCTTTTAAGTTGCTAATTGGAGCTTTTGCAGATCAAAGCTTTTCCAGCACATCCCATAATACTCACCTCTGCTGACTGAAGCCACCTCATTCTTCTCAAAGTCACTCGGTTCTTTGCAAATGCCAACTTCTACTGCATCTGAGAGAAGAACTTAGCCCTCACTTACCATCTAACAGATCAGGCATGTTTCATTTTTCATGTGATACTCAGTGTTATTCACTTCATTGAGGCGCAATCAGAAAGAATTACGTCATCTGTGCACATAAACATAATTGACATAGTAGTAAGCACGTTAAACAAGTTTGTTGTAGCTTCAATCTAATTTGTGGTCTTTTAGAAGGCTTTGGGATTTACAAAGATGCCAACAACAATCCAGTCTTTCGAGGAACAGCCAGTATCAAATACATCTGCAGCTCTTCATAGCTCCCTGTAGTGCTGCAGTATAAGATTAAGGCAGGTCACCTGTTGATAACAACCCTAAGTGCTAAATGCGATCCGACTGCTGTAAAAAGAATGGATGGAGTCCCGAGGCCAGCTGAGGGTGAAGCTGTCTGGTTGCTGATGTAAGGTGGTCGACCAAGACGTTGATAAATAACAAGGTTTATTCGGGCTTGTTTTCTAGTCCCCCGCTGAGGAGCCTTACAGCATTTCATGTGTTTCTCAGCATTGTTGCCTGGCTACAGTCTTCCTCGGGCATATTTTTATCACGGTTGCTGTGTGTTCTGTGTCCTTCCCCCTGTTGCTGTGTATTTTATGCTCGGACATTATTTGTTGGAAGATGCCCAGTCAGTTCTTGATAGTATGTGGCAAATAGAGCAGCACATTGTCTCATCCTTTTTGTCCTGCAGCAGGTTTTTTTTTTTTTTTTTTGTTCTAGAATGGGTTTTGCCTTTCACTATTTGTTAGCGGGATCCCTCCAGAACAATTACACACCTGCAGTCCTGATAAGCGCCGTGGCCATTAGTGCGGGCGGTGCTGTCATCAGTGATAATGGTGGCCATTTCCACCGACTCTCACAGTTGGAGTTGAGGATGAACCGAACCCATTACGGCGGTCATATGTGACTCCGATGACGCATTCTCCCTCTGATTAATCCGGACACGTATTAATTAGACATTTTTTAGATAATTGATTCCTGAAAATTAATGGCCTATCTTTAACATCCCGGGGTGAAGCTGCAAGATGGGGCCCTTGAAATAAATCACGGACCTTTAATTCAGTGCCACTTTAAATGGATGGGAGCTTTGCGGAGCATGACAGCCTAAAGACAACAGCCTCCTGAGGCTCAGCGGTGTGCAGGCAGCAGGGCACAAGGCTGCGCTCCAGCTGATTACCTGAACCACAGGCGGCCAACACGCCGTCTCACTCCTCTCCCCACCTCTCACTCTGCCCATGTCTACCTTCACTCCCTCTTGGAGTGCAGACCTGGTCGCACACTCTGGGAAGAAGGAACCACTTAGCCGATAATGACGCTTCGCCTCACCAGCCTGTGACACAAATAAGGCAAGTGGGCACAGGGAGGGAGCGCGCCCATCTGCCACGGCTTCATCATTCCTAATATGCCATGCGTATCCCTGGGAGACCAGCAGGGGTTTGTGGGAAGTGAGGAAGCGATTACCAGCAGTAAACAGGCTGCCGGCTAGCCTTCATCATACACTCCTGTCGCAGCGGAGATGCAATTACAAATAAACAAAGGCACCCTTTTACACCTGGCATTAATACTGAGTGAGTCTTGTATGCAGACTGAGAGAGTGGTGTTTATTAATGGATGCACACAGACGTCTCATTTCTTATTCTCTTGCCCATATGCATACTGGTAATGTTTATGCCTTCTTTTAAAGCTGTCACTTTAATATTTCCTGGCTTCTGTACAACAGGCACTTTATCCTTTCCTCTGAAGTCAGGACTGACCCAAACTATCCACAATGCGGAGCTTATCTACAGTTCACCGCTGTTAGTTTTGGAGTTGGCATATCTAAAAATATGAGCCTGTTTGATGTTACATTGTAAACATGCGCTCTGATGGTGAGAGTCAGTGGATGATGTCTTCTTTGATTTACCTAAAGGCCCGCATAGTTGTGAGTCAAGTCAGTTTTGTTTATATAGTGTAATATCATAAATCACAAATCTGCCTCAGGGGGGGCTTTGCAGTGTCTACTGCATACAATGCCCACGATTGATTCGGATTGGCAAAAAACCTTCAATAAACCCTTTTAAAATCGTACTCTGGTCATTGATTAAACCCCTAAAAGCTCATCTCCATGTATCAGGATTACATATTCCAAAGCTTTGTTTAATGCAACGATTGCCTTTGTGCCCTAAAATAGCTTAAATAAAGGTCTTACCTTTCCTTCACTTCCTTTTAAATGCGCAGCGCTATGAAGTCCCCGCCTCCTTCTCCACCCCCTGCTACTTGCTGCAACTCCAGCACACCTGCTCACCTACAAGTCTGTGCTTAACCAGAAACCAATTCTGAAGAAATATAATGACTGAATATTACAGATTAGAGTAACACTGCCAATTTTAGTCCTGGATAATCAGGATTACAAAATTATAGATAGATTGCTACGTGTTTTGAGAGGAAACGTGGTGGAGTGGTTTGCAGTGTTGCAACAGGGTTTTGCATTTGAACCTGTGTGGTGTTTGTAACTAGTCCCTGTGCCTTTGTGATTTTTTATTTTTTTTTGGATGCTCGAGTCTCCTCCGACAGTTCAAAGACATACATAAGAGGTTAACTGGTGATGATAAGTTGAATCTCGGCCTGCGACCCTGTGATGGACTGTGTGGCAACTGGTCCAGAGTGTACCCAGCCTCTTGCCCAGTAGTCGACTTGCCCTCTACCGGATCAAGCAAATGCATGGATGGATGTTTGACAAGTAATCCAGCTTCCTGGTGGAGGAAGATCCAGATCTGTCTGTCTGTCTGTCTGTATATAACCAATCTAGCATTGCACCACATTTTCTTTGGGTCCTTTGCATCCCAATAGTTCAGTTTGTTTTCTGCATATTTTGTTCAACCTTAGTAATCAAATATTACCACTGTTTGTGGTTATATGGTTTCAATCATTATCACATAGATCCGTCCACTACTTTCAACTAAAATAATTATGTTAGTTACTTTTTTTTTAACCACTTAGAGCAGCAGAACACAGCTTTGGCACCTTATTAAGTGACATGTCTTATTACTGTATTTTCACGTTTTATGTTTCTGTCCTTCTTGGATAGAGCAACGAACCCCTGAAATTTAGTATCCGACACATTACAGCCTCTCTAAGTCCCATGTTCAAAATGATGATGCCAGAAGGTTAGCGTTTACTGTCCTACTGACTGTGCTGTGAAATACCGAGGTGTCAGAAACATTTTCAGTGAATATTCCCAGTGTTGTTAAAATGTAAACAGAAAATAGGCTGAAGTTACCGAGATGCAATCAGACTCTGACCACAGATCAACCGTCGCTGACCACTTGGAGAAATAGCAGCTGAAAGAGAATCAAATTCTTGCGGTGCTTTGGTTACCCTTGGAGCTTGCAGTAGCTTAAAAACTACTAGACATTTCCAGGAAACTACTGAAAGTGTGAACCGATTTACTCTCATATCGTCGAGCTGAAATAACCCTATTACAGCTCCCCTTTCTTTGTCATTAACCTCTCCAGAGAGCCGGTCACCACTTTCCAAAACCTCTGTTTTTTCCCTTTCGTGCTGCCACTCGCCTCCCTAAATCTTGTGTGGCCGGAGCGCTGTGTGCCCAGAGGGGAGGGTGGGAGAGATGGCAAATCCAGGCAGCAAATGTGTGTGTGTGTTTGCTTGCACCTGAGGCTTCAGGCTCTGCAGGGCGAAGGTTTGTTTCCACCAGACTAATCCGGGACAGACTTAGGGAACTGTGCGCTTAAACAGACATCTGGCTGCTGTGTCTGGAGCATTGTCCTTTACAGATTTCAGATTAAATTTAATGCTCCTCTCTTTGTTTACAAAAAAGAGAGAGCTTATAGTGAAAACGGTACATATTGGTTTATTGTTGTCTGTCCAGCCGTGAGTGTTTGTCCTAAGATAGGGTGGTGGAGGAGCTGGGGGGGGAATTGAGGTTGAATCAGAGGACAGACGGCTGAAAACAGTGTTGTTGTGTGGTTTAAGATATTCTTCAAACACAGGTGGCTGTTGTTATTAACTGGAGCAGTGATGTGTTGCAAGATGTCTCCAGCCCTGTCAGTAATTGGGTGTATACAAACTAACCATTCCCCTATTAGCCACACTTGGACGGGCTTACAGACTGCTCTTTGCTTCTAATCATGTACGCATCCAGGTCAGGGTTCTTGCACCCTCACAAGTTGTGCAAGATTATTAGCATTCGAAACTGAAAGCGACAGGTCACAGACCATAGATTAAGGGCCTTGCTCTTGTGGTTTACCGTATATCTTCAACAGATTATAGAGGACAATCAAAAGTAAATAGAGGAAACTTTAAAGGAAATAATGAAATGAATTCATTGAGTTCATGCGTTTAGACAGGAGGTGATTTATGTATCAGGAGGAACGTGTTGGAAGATGTTTCCTCAAAAACATATGGCTGGATTACCAATCTGGTACCCTGAGGTGCTCCAAACCCTTCAGGTTCATTAATTTTTGTTATAGCTTTTAGTGATTAAAATAACACATTTTAAAGATATTTTAGTTCAAAACACTCACTGTATGTTCTGTACTTCTGCTAGAAGTTTTCTGGGAGGGTTTCTTCGTATCCGATTCTGTACAAGGACAGTGATGTATGTTGTGCTGATATTAAAGCCTCCATGAAGTTGGTTTGGGGTTTTTCAACGTGTTCCCATTCCCAGGATGTCAAATACCGCCACTTTGTCAAAGCCACTTGCGTCCAAGAGATAAGCACATGGTCCACTGTGGGGTACTTTGACTACTGACTCATAGTGTCTCTTCCTGACATTCATAAGATTTTTTGTAAGTCTACCAAACTACCACGTGTGTTGAAAAATGACACTAAAGGGTAACCAGTGCATTCAAATGTTGCACCAAGGAGTCTTGACAAAGTGGTATTTTATATGATGAGTCGAGAGTGAGACAAGGATTGCTATGTATATAAATACAACTGACTTGACTTGTATACTTTCTATAGGTGAGCTGCAGCTTCTACAAATCTCCACAGCTTTGTAAGGAAGCTGTTAAAAAAGGTGAAGATCATTTCCAGCTAAGTGGACATTAAAAGTCACTGTCAAATGCACACAGAGTGATTAATGACTGAGCCAGAAGCGGTTCATAGAGGAGCGCCACCCTCGCTGAGTCTGGGCCCTATGGATGGGAGGGACAGGATGGCTGACTGACTGACACTTTATATGCTTTGACATGTACAGAGTATTACTTTTCAGCAGGATGCATCGACTGTGTTCACACAGGGGCGTGCCTTTTTCACTTTTTCTCTGTGAGCCACAGGGGAAATAAGAAACACAGCAAACAGGGCAAGAGAAATCCAGCCCCCCTCACTACCCCAGCTGCAGGGCTCCTCCCTGCTGAGCAGGTACATGCAGACAGATTTGACAGAAAAAGCTATTGTGTCATGTATGTAATGTTAAACTGCTCAAACCTAGTACAGAAGGAGCTCAGGAGACGTGAAATAGATGCTTGTTTTGCTGAATTAGTAACAAGTAGTCGGGATGTTTTTCTCCCACCAGGCTGACAATGAAACTTGTCAGCTTGTTAATGAGGCTGGTGTCAGCTGAGACAAGAACATGCAAGTCAAATGCAGTGACAGGTGTCATACAGAGGCGCTCTTTGTCTGCTGCATGTACAGTACATGTTACTGTATGTTGTTCTGGGAAAATGGAGGCCTTTATTATGGAATGAGGAGCAGCACTGTTACTTGTTGTATGGGTTCATTTGTCCCTTTTGGAATGTGGAGGAAAATCTCCATCTCATCATCCGCTGTATCTCCTCCCACTGTACATACAATGCCACGCGTGTCGCATATACGTCAGGCAAGCTGAGACTCCTTTGAAGGGTTTTTCAGAGGAAATGATAACAAATCTCAGTCTCCAATGATTGATGTTTTTGCTTTTTGATGGACTGTAGTTAATCTGATTTCGTTAAACTTGCACAGGAACTTTTTTATCTCTATAAAAGCAGTGAATAGCTATGAAAAACCATTGTTAACACAGTGGGAGACAAAATTCTTTAGGTTGTAGTTTGCAGCATTTTTGTTGTTTGTCAGTGGAATTAACTGCTCCACTCCACAATGACTTGCATGTCAAACCAAAGCTTCATTTAAAGTGCAAAGTCGTACATACAACCATGCAAATCATACATATGCATTTGTCATGGTTTTCAGATATGAACCTCTTAGTGCTGTGAACTATTTTACCTTCCATTGTATTGAAATGGAAGAAATTTACAGAGCACAGACTCAAAACTTCTGCAACAGCTCATCAGTGCTGGTATCAGTACCACTTAGGATGTGATTTGTGTTGGATTTTTGGGTAAACTGATGCTTTAGCGAGGTCAGAAATGGTGGCAGACATGTGCCATCCGAATGAAGTGCAGATTTTAATACTGTATTCAGAACATCTGCAAAAGAAAATGCAACTGAATATCCGCTTCTATCCACTACTGTTGTGTGCATTTTAGGATTAGCTGGTGATACTAACTCTTTGGGGATCCTCTTCGCAGGGGGAACAATGCAATGATGTAGCTAAACTACGAGAAAAGATCATGGAAATATAGTGTTTAGTTAGTGCTGTCACGATACCAAAATTCTGATTGTGACACAATATCTGCCAAAATATTGTGATACTAATATTGAAACAATATCACAGCAATATAGTAATAATAGTATGTGGCAGAACACTGGACTTGGACCCAGCTGAATGTTTTCTGTGGAGTAAACACAAAGTGTAACCATCCATCCATCCATCCATCATCTATACACCGCTTAATCCTCACGAGTGTCGTGGGAGGGTCTGGAGCCTATCCCAGCCGACTTAGGGCGAAGGCAGGGGACACCCTGGACAGGTCGCCAGTCTACAAAGTGTGACACTTTTTTAATTTATTACTTTAAAAAAATCTATACATTTTGACAATGTCAATGCAAGACATTGGAGGATGTGAAAAGTAGCCATAAAACCTTTTTTTCTCCTTAGTGTTTGTATATTTTTACACAGTTGGAGATGATTTTGTTTTCTGGTGTCATCAGTTGTTTCTTCGTTCGAATGTGACTAAAATGAAAAAAAAGTTTTTTGATTTCCAAAGGAATCCCCCAAACTATTTTGCCATCAAGACGACAAGCTCAGTCTTGACGCCAGTGTGTATCTGACATTTAAAAAGTCAAATCTAAAGCTGTTTTTTCAAGAATATTTGCAAGTTTCAACGTAGAGAACACTCTGTTGACCGTGTTTTCCTCGTCTTTGATTGCATCTGTGATACTTTTGCATTGATCTGCTGGCTCAGCAGTTGGAAAAACAGTTAATGTTTGAAGATTATTGGCGGTAATCTGAAGCCACCCTGAAGGCTGAGGGGATTTTGCAAGAGGCGCAGCATCCTCTAAATTTCAGTTATTTCCGTCAGGATGCAGGATCAGCATCCCCAGAAGAGCTAAAACCAACAGATACTAGAGATGCTTTGTATCATCAGCAAGTGAGCTTTTATATTTTCTGACCACCACCTGGCATTTATTCTCTGTCTGCTCGGCCGTCCTAATAGTGGAATAATTCTACTGTTGATGTTACATATTTATGCTGTAAACAGTGTTAATTTCTGTAAGGATTTTAACTTGAAAACCATATTGCTGCTTCGGGGACAATAAATATTTACATTACTTTTTTATTCAGAACTCATGTTTTCATCTCGTTCTTTTCTTTCTAGAAGCTTCAGTGGACAGCCACACGCTTTATGTATAATACGTCACCATTAACTCACTAAATATGGATACAGCAACTTCTCCACCTCAGCCAAGGCTTTTTCTTTGTATTATTTTGGGAGTTTTTCAACATTTCCCAGGGTACAATGTAGAAAATCAAGAGAAAAGTAGAAACAGGTGGATATAAATGCACAGACTTCTCATCCTTGCAGGTTTTTTTCATATGTATGTGATGATGTCAAACTGTGCTTTCTGCTGCCAACAATATGAAATACATTATTCCCCCTTTCCTAGCAAAGACACACCAGTCATCACCTGTGCAGACCATCAAATCCAGTAAATGTAAAAACTCTCACGGCCGTGTTAAATCCATCAGTCAGGGTCGAATGAAATGAAAATATATCAGAATCGAGAAAATGTCACATATTGTGACGTTGAAATAAATATTGATAAGAAGATTTGGGCTGGTAACAATATAGTGCTGCAACGTTTTTCAGACTCCTAACCTGCTGGTATGTTACACATTTATCACAATATTCCTGTTGGCACAAGAACAGGAGGATGGAGGCTGACAGATATTAGGTGTTTACTGTAGCTGCACCCATTCTGTTAAACTAAAGCACACTTTTTTTTAATCACAAAATAAAACTTGTAAACACAGTCTCAGAGAGGCATTAAAAATTTTTTTTTTAATTTTTTTTTTAAGTGTGCGTAAATCACAAGACAAAGCTGTTTTCTGGATAGTTGCAATAGTAATTGAGTCAAAATGCTTTCTTTTTATGATCGCATAAAGATGCCAGAAAACTCTCTTGATCCAGTGTTTCATGCCTTAAGAGTTATTCCACCAACAATGTTTACATGTTTGAGTCCTTAATCACATCAGATACAATTTTTATGAGATGAAATGTGCTCCGGGGAGTTGACTTAATTGTATCCATAAGCAAAGCAGGGCTCTGAAATTATTTCAAATGTGGTCACTATAAACATTTGAGGTTACGCCCACATGAGAAAACCCCACAGCAGAGAGTAAATCATCTCTGGCTACATATTTCTACTCAGCCCGAGATCCTCTTTCTCTGTCCCTGTTGCTCTCCTACTCCCCTTCAGCAGTACACTGGTGCTCTATCTGTCTTCATAGGAGGGATCCAGGTGCAGTTTTGAGTTGTAGGTCATCTGTGTTTTGGAAGTTCTCCGAGCCCGAGTTTCATTTACAAGCTTGTCTGCAAGTCCAGCATGAGGCACTATGGTTGGGACACATCAGAAACGTGTGGAATTCATGGCTTAAAAGATCATTGAGTTTGTAAAGATAGATGAATCCTTCATGACGTCACTCGTAGGTTTCGACAACTGTGGCAACTATGGCAGTACCTGACTCTTTGAAATTCAAAGTTACTCCAAAAGTAAGCAGGTGGAGCTGAGGAAGGTCATGCAGACATGTCTGGCCCATGGACTGTATTATGCTGGCACCTCCCTGTCACTGAAAGCTGCCATGTTTTTAATCATGCATAACCTTAATACAAGTCAAACAGCTCAGTTAAATAACAATTCAGCACCCATTGATTTGTCATCAATAAAAAAATTAGCTATTGAGATCAAAAACGCTCTTTGCACCACGCTGTAAGCATGTTTGTTTCTGCTGTAAAGTTGGACATTTTAGCATGGGGGTACATGGGGACTGACCTTTGGAGTCGGACTCAAGTGGCCACTTGAGGAACTGCAGTTTTTGGCACTTCTGCATTTGCTTCATTTTTAATCCTAAAGGTTGTTGCTTGGTGTTTGCCAGGACCAGCGCTTGGCAGTGTTTTAATTGTAGCAGCCAAAGTGTGTGACGTTGGTACCTGTGTTCATTATGTGGTCTGTACTGACGCAACAAAATGGCATAATTCCCATATAAAATAATTCTGAAAACAAACGGCTGCGAAACAGTGACAGCATTTTTCTGAGGTCCGCAAACACTGCGGAGTGACTTAGTCTGATTCATTCACACTAAAGCATTTGGAAAGTCTAGAATTATTTTTTCCCATTCATGTGTAAATGGAGCCTATAGGAAGTTTGCTGACTCGGCTGGCAAGAGTCTCCGTAACTCTCCACTGGCTACCAGGACGCTAATGAGCGTGCTCTATTGGCCCAAAACTCCAGAAGCATATGGAGTGCTTGGGTACCTCATGATGGAAACTTGGAAAAATGTATTGCCATATGTGCAACTGAGCAACTTTCATTCACATAGATGAGGTGCCATCGTGCAGTGCAGTATGCAGTTGTTCTTATTACAGGCCTGGTGTTGATGGAGTGTAAACAGCAATAGGGAACCAAAAAGTAACTTATCATACAAATATTGTCTATCAATTTCAGACCATACTGACAGCGATCACCTTTGCAGGAGAGACAGAACTCGTGGAGCTATGCTTTGACAGCAGCGCTTTAATTAACTATGCAAGTATTCACAATGTCATCAAAATTTCAGCACGACTTTTTAAGGACAACAACTAAATGGCTGGCTTGATGCATATATCGAGTTTGTATCACTCTGTGGGTGCATAGCTTACTGTCCGTTTTGCAACAACTGCGTATTTTTTAAAAACTTGGCCCAACATTTGCTGTAGTTGTGGTCAGTGGTGAGCGGATTTGTTGCTGTATTTTATAGCAATGTAAAGCAGGAACAAAAGAAACCACAGGACAGTTTTGTGATGGATGGCACCAATTTCAAAACATAAGAGATTGTTGGCACTGATTTTTTTCCTGTTTCCATATGCTGCAGTTTAGCTGTGTTTGACATCTGTTTATTCAAATCCTGTGGAGGCCTGATGACCGGTGGTTACCTCCAAGGTGACTGCTCTTCAACATGATTGACACATTTGGGTGGAAACCTGACCAAGTCAGGGGAGTAAGAACAACCTTCTGGCACCGGGCAAAAAGTAGACTCATGCAGTGTAATTTCACAGCTTGGAAAGGCTCCATAAAAAAGAACTATTATGCTGAATGCTATGTGTTTTATCCTCTTTTTGTTCACATGATAATTTGGCTCATGTTGCAGAGTAAGTGCTCAGAATGAGAATATGATGTCATATTTCAGGAGTTCTATGTCAAACAACCACCAAAGCATCCTAGTGCCGAATTATATCTACTATCATATGTGGATAATTTAAAATTTACAATGGATACTACATCGAAGCTCGAGTATGCATTTCACACAGAATACATTAATCTGAATAAATCCACAAGAAATACATGTTCAATCTCTCAGCCAATTGTCAAATTATTGTCTCATATTTGACTTCACATTCCTAGAACATGTTTTCACAGCCAAAGTTCAGCCCTCAGTTCTTCCTGACACTTAGTTAGCAGCAGACCTGACCTCAGTTCTTGGTGGGGCCAAATGTTGGTGTTATATCTTTTGGGCTGTGCCTGAGTGGGCCCCCTGGATATAGGCCAGGCGACCAGACGGTCACTGACAAAATGTGAGTGTGTTTGACTTTCTATTAGTCTTTCTTTGCCTTTGTTACCTTTTGTATTGACAGAAAAGTTAAAGCTATGTATCTATTAGGAATGTCTGCATCAGTTTCTCAGTGAATGTGGCTGTTAGGCATTGCTTTTGCCTTCATTTGTGTTTGGATCACACCCTGACTATGTATAAATATGGATGAACTCTCTGAAACATCACCTTTATGTTACCTGAAGAGCAGTTTCACAGTGGGTTTCGAAGTGTGGTGACTTTGGCCTTTGTCAACTTTAATAAAAATCTAAATGGGTGAGTTAGATAATGATTCACCTCCACGCAGTTGTCGTGAATGGGAAAATTAGTCTAAAAGATCAAAACTGTCAGGCATTTTAACATAGTGGTCTATGGGGACTCACTCACTTTTGGAGCCGGCTTCAAACTTCAGTTTTTGGCACTTCCACTTCATTTTCTAGTCCCAGAGGTCGTCATTTGATCAGACATCGCATGAAGTTCATTTCAATCAAATCTCAATCTTGAAAGAGTATTCCAGCAGTTCAGGAATGCACATTTATAACATTGTCAGGCATGCAACTGACAGTTCTTTGTTAAATATAGCCAAAAAAGAGAATCTTTTTGATCCTTTTCCTTGTCAAAATCTGGTGCCTACATTACCCACAATACAACTTGATTTCCCAGAGTTGGGTACAAGATTCAGTTGTCATATGGTAAATGCTGCTAAAGTAACTTTGGGGCTGTAGAGGTTTGCAGTTCGTAACTTCTTTAATTACCTTTTCCATTTTTAAAATTGTAGCCTTTGGCCCTAACCAAGGTTTTTCGTGTAACGCTTCGCTCTTGGTTGCTTCCAAACATCTAAAGAGTGCCCTCCAAGACCTCACTGGTCTTGGAGGGCATGGCCGCTCATCCTGCTGCCACTGCTACCTGCAGACTGACAAGTGGTAATAAAAATGTCTGGATATTACACATTAGAAGCTGTGATTCATTCTGCCTGCAATGAATGAACAATGACATTCTTGTCATTTTTAAAAACATGAAAGGAAATGCCTGAAGTAGTCGTGCATGTCATCATGCAGCATGGGAATTCTACAAAGAGGCCCTTCCACAGTTCCTTCCTTCTTATCAGTTATGAGCCTTTTGTTCTTTGTGCATATACTCTGCCTCTGGGTTGGACATGTCATTACAGAACTATTTGTATTGCCAAATAGAGGGTGCAAAGTTAATGAAATGCCTTTTTACCATCCAGTGTCGCTCTCTAGCCACAGCCAAAGGACAATGACACTGTTATGTCCGCCGGTTTTAAGACGAGACACAGGCAGTGGTGTCTGCGAGAGAGTCAGAGGTTTTTTGCGCTCAGTGAATGTACTTTTGTGACGGTGCTTCACAAAAGAGCCACACATCATGTCAGACAAGGCAATGTACAATGAAAGAGCATTATGCTGTGATGTATAGACTTGCACCATCTGGATTCCTGGCAAGTTACAGAAAGATGCTTTGGATGCAGAGACTCGGAGCTTTGTTTGATTTTCTGTGACTCCTATTAAGGATGAGGCCAGATTTATGTGGTCCGTACCCACTGGGGATGATGGCACACATGAAAACACAACGACTGCACACACAGACACAGATATCTAGGCAGTGCCAGATATAGCGATGAATCGTCTCTTTCAGTCTGCAGGTGTTGTATTGTGCAGCCAAAATAAAATAAAATCAGGTCAGCTTTGAACTTCCCCCGCAAAGCAAGAGAGAAGTTTAAGGAAAGCGCAGCCACGGGAGGCTAAAAGTAAACAGCTGGAATGTTTGCAATGCAAGACAAGCAGCCGTGCAAATTAGCGCGGGGCTTCCTATGCCGAGGACAGCTGACGGTTGAGTGTCGCTCCACCGCAGTGACATGACAGGAAGACATCAGGCCTTAATAGACTTCGCTTTACAGTAGATCCAGGCTGAGCTGCAGTATTGTTGTAGTTCTTATCAGGCCCAGATGTGACAGCGCAGCCTGCAGGTATTCACGGTTCTGTCGGAGCAGTGCCAGACAGGAAAACTGGAATAATAACAACCCCTGAGCGATATGCCACCGCCCTGGGACATCATATTCACCCAGCGCTGTACAGCCCAGCGCACCCCAGGTCTGCGTTTGCGTCACTCCGCCGCACTCTTCCCCACCGAGCCGGCCAACAAAAGCACAGCAATGGGAAGCGTTATGTGTTAAATTGTTGCCACGGGATAGACCATCAAACTGGGTGTGCTCTGCTCACTTGTTATAACCCCCCGCCTTCCAAAAGATAAATCTTGCAAGGGCAGTTAAGTATTTTGTTGTTGAAGGAAATTCATGATAAAATCATGTAGGATTTCAGCGCTGGATGGAGGAAGGCAATTGAAGTGTCTCCTGTGAAATTTGCACTGATTTGTTGCAGATGAGGTCGCAAATCACAGAATGTCAGTTTTCAAATGGGTGTTAGAAGTCGTTTAGGAATATTTAGCATTATCTGTCTGACTTTGTATTGATCCAAATCTACAGTGTTATGTAGTCTATGATGCTATGGTATATAATCTGTTTTTTTTTTTTTTAACTTTCATTTCTTTATGCTTTAAGGATCCAGTTTTCCCACTTTAATGGGTTGATTATTTTTATCTTTTATTATGAAGAAAGGTACAAAAATTGAATTTTCTCTCTTTACATATACTTATACATGCATACACTTATACATATACATTTACATATATACTTTAACAGATTAAAAAAAGAAACGCACAAGAAAATTGCAGCTTGGTGTTGACTCATAGTAACATAGTACCTAACATGCATTAACAGTGATAACAACAACAACAAAAAAAAAACAACTTGAACAATAATACTTTCATGAAATTAATAATATAGGAACACAAAATCAATTCAGTTCAATTGTATATTTAGATCGTCAATACTATTTTCTGTCACCAGTAGCAACCAAACTACCTTTCTCTATAAATACTTAACAAAAATCTATTGTGTTACTTCTGTTGATTCAAGTAATGCTTAACTGATACGAGATATAATCAAAAAGTTAAATAAAACAAAAAGCACACCTGATTTAAATTTGGACGTGGTTCCTTTAGAAGAAGCCTCCTGTGCAGTGATACACTGCTCCCAGTGCTCCTGCCACACTTGTAACGCTCCCTGGAAGTCCTGTTATGTAAGCTTGTCAAGCACCATCTGTGATGAGCGCTGAACTGAACAATGTCAATAACAGTGACCTCCTAACACACGGAGCCAGATCTGGTGAATATATTGAAGTGGAGGGTGACAACTGCGTTTTTATGACCAAAAAAACAGAACATCCACACACCATTGCACCACAGATCATTTGTGCCGACACCTCAGGACCTTCCAGTAAAAGTCTACCTTGATGGTGCGACTATGTGGACTAATTTCCGGCACACAGTCACGTGAATGCTGACTAAAACACTGACCATGCTTAATGAGCTCTACTGACCTGACGCACCTTGTTTACAACTGCAGCTTTTCCACTGTAAAAACGCCTGTTTCTTCTCTCAATGGTAGCCGCAGACCTACCTGTTGCCACCAGTCATCATCCTCAATGTGAAGGTTAAATTATCGTAGCTGCTGATTGATACAGAATTTGATGTTTTCTTCTCTGCTTCAGTGTGAGGTCCATGGAGAAATGACAAATGCGCCACAGGTCTGAGTGTTGATAGCTTAAAAAGCCGTCGTAATCATACATCAGTAGTTGATATACTGTAAATAAACGGTAAATGATCCAGTATTGTAAGACAAACTCATACACACGTAGAAAATTTCAAAATTCCTTCGTTTTTTCTTTCTAATGTATGCACCCTTTGAAGGTATTTAATGTCGCTCTCGTCCACCTTCAGCTCATCTGTGTCTGGGTCCCAACCTCCTCTCCACACTGTCCCTTGTGCCACTTTATTCCAGGGATCAAATAGTTGATCTTATCTTAAACAAGCTTCAGAAAAACTCAACACATTTCTTCCCTCGCTTTATGAATTCTCTCATTCGTTGTGTTTGGCGCAGACAGATCATACACCCCATTATCCTTGTGCGTGTCTGTGTGTTTGCGTTAGCGTGCCTCCTGGGTGTCTGTGTGTACACACTGACAAATGTATGCGTGTCCTTTTAAACCCACTTACTCTCACTCTGAAGTAGAGGACGACGGTTCTGTAGCTCTTCTCATCACACAGTGTGAGGCTCGGACTCATGAGGGCAAATCACTTCTGGGCCTCATCATCGCCATGACAACCTGATAGAGTGCAGCTATATAAACGGCGGCTCCTGTGATCTCGTGTCTCTTTCTCCACTTTATGAAAGGAACTGTAACCGTCAGTCTTGGAGGAACTGAAATACCTGCAGTTAGCATGCAGCAGCTGTGGCAGTGACCTGTGGCATCTGTTTTATTCCCATTGTTTCAATGATAACTAATGCTGGTTCACAAGGTCTTCTTTTAGATTATTTCAAATACAGATATTTGTCTCTATATCTGTTGACTGTGGTGCATCTATGCCAGTCAAACATCCTGCAGTTACCAAAGTTTGCATCTGAAAGAGATAGTTGAGGATTGTCGCTTTAAAGCCAAGTGAAGTGCAAAAGTTTATTTGCTTGTGAATGCATCTTGGCTCTGACTTCATCTCTACCACCTGCACACCGAGACTGGGGTCGAAGTCACATTCTGCAGATGGATGCTGGTCTGGTAAAGAGGCTGACTGACGAAAAGCATCACACTGGTGGTATAATGAGCAGCCTACTATAGAGCACAAGGAGAGATTGAGTTTGTTGAGTTTTTGTTAGGCCATACTTCGGACTTTTCAGTGAACCAGTCCGGGCCTCATTTGCAGGAGAAGTTCTCCATAAACAAAAACAGGTTGCTTTGGAACCTAAACTAATGGTTGACAGCAAAAACCAGAAGCCATTGAGGTTCAATCATGACGACACTGGCATCATGAATGTTTTACTGAAACCTGTGAAAACAAACTAGCAAAATGGAGAAGGAAGTGTGATGCCTGGTCATCCAAAGAAGTTTTAGTGTCTTTGCAGACAATCTGTGGAATTTCATCATAACTTTGAAGGTTCTATTCAGAGCAAATGATGTGCAGAATCTTCTGAAGAAAACCAGTGGTTGAACGAGGACTGAGAGTCTGAATGGACTAGCAGGCTTCACTTCATGTAATTGACAAAGCACAGAAAACTATTCAGATTGTTTCCGATGTGGTTAAAATCATGGTTGAGCCTTTAAGTGCAGCAGAGCATTTGACGTAGTTCATGGTCCAGGAGAAAACGGTCCTAAAATTCACTTGTCCAAACTATTGTTGTTTTGCCAGTAAAGTGAGATAACACATGTAAAATGGAGGAACATAAACCAGCTGATCTGCAGCATCTAAAAGACAGTGTGAAAATATTTTGAGGAGACTTTTTAGCACCTTTAGTAGGAGCAGCTGCCCTACTGAACAGCTACTAAAAAATCTAAGGTTTCATCCTTGATCTGCAACACAGGTGAGGAAGCTGACGCATCACAAACAAGTAGCAATATAGTCTGTATAGCCTCATCAGACAGCCTTCTTTTCATCAGGACCCTCACCAGAATCTTGTACAAAGACTATCACTGATAAGACAGCAGGATGTATATCAAAGGATACGTGTCGCATGTGTTGACTACTCTACCAGCCATGAGAGCATAGTTAGTGTTGTTTTACCTTTGTGGGTCTGTCTGTGTGCCTATCACCATGGAAAAATGTGTTCCTGTGGACATCTACTGTAGTGGGAACTACCAAACAAGACCGTTTAAAGTACTTTGCAGGTGCTTATGTGTCTTTTTGTCTGTCTGTGGACAGAATTCGTCAACGTGATGGCTTTGACTGTGCAAATTGCCATCATTAAACTGTACAGGTGTGCAGAAGGGATCAAAATGAAGGCTGAGTTTGGAAATGAGTGTGCAGGCATTGCTGTGAGATTTCAGCTCTGATGTCTGAGTTTGTGCATGCAGCACTTTTTTAGTGCTCCTCATTCTTAAACATCTGATAGTGGCTCCAAACCAGCCACACCTCTACCATCAGTAATGTAAGATTCATCTCTTCCTGTCTGCCAGCTGATTTTTCCCAGAAAACATTCCTTGAGTTTACATTAAAGACACATGTGTGATCAGTTATTTTGTTTCTTTATTATATTAGTCATTAACAAAACATTTTGGACCAAATCATAAATACACATGTGCTGGGCTCACGAGGCCCCTAAATACACTGCTTATTGACTCATCTGTTAGCTTTTTATTGCACAACTTTGGGTCAACCCCTATCCTCAGGCTTATTACAATTTCAATTTTAAGACTTTTTTTTTTTTTCTCCACATCATTTCAAGTCAAAATCATCCATGTGGTTTCAGACTGACAGTACTTGAAGAGAGCAAAAGAAGATCTGGTGTTGTCCACATTCCATTGGTATGATATTTATGGAACCACCCCGTTTTATTTCTCTCTTACAGATAAACAAATTTCGCAGAAAAGATGAAGCTGGCTCTGGTCACATTTCTGGTTGGTGCATTTCTGGTCCGGGGTCAGAAAAGCTCTTCTTCCTGTTCTCAGATGTGACCCTGCGGCTCAGGAAGTTCTTTGCAGCTGTACCACCTTCCCAACTGTGACAGCAGCTCTGAATGGCAGGATGTCCTGTTTTAAGTTCCCCTGAGAGACTCTGTCAGAGGTCAGGCACCCTGGCAAGGTTCGCCGGCCACGGGAAGGATGCCCAGTGCCACGAAAACGAGGTGAATGTACATACACATCATGTTGACTTCATTTAATTTACATACATACCAACAATGTGGTCATAAGGCAGTTGTGGTATCTGTGGATCCAGTCTGTGGACTGAATACTAACGGGGTTTTTTAAAGTTTTGTGTTTGCATGAATGTGACTGCTACATTGTTTATGCAGTCCCTGTTTATGTTCACAAAACACAACTTAAACTGTTAATCTTGTGCTAAAACTGAAGCATTTTTACTGCATATGGCTGCTTTGTTTTCTTATTTTGCAACAGCCTGAACAATTTTGCATGGGCTTATATCTTTAAGTTGACTTTATACACATTTGCCCACCTTCTCTTTATTCAGTACACCTCTGACACCGTACTACAACAGTACTGCTACATCATTCTCAACATTAGCAAAATCTGCCCAACACTAACCATTATTTCTTTGCCACCCTCATATAGACAGCTACATTGTGGGTAAGTGGACCCTGATTAGGCAACTAACAGTCAAATAAAGACTGCGGTTTTGATTTGATAAATATATCATCAATTGTGTGTCAGACTTCCTAAATGCCAAACCGTCATCTCAACCTCCTCGATTACTTTCCACCCGTCCAAATAAAAGCTTCCTTTGCTGAAAGCAGACTTCGGATATAAACTGGATGCGGTAGAATCATCTCACAAGAATGTAATTCATAAAGATATTGGGCTGTGATGCACTCAGGATCAAAGTTGGAGTTGCTCTAATCAAAGAAGACTATATTGAGATTCCCGTCTCAGTCACTGCTTAATTAAGCAGAACTTATCAAAACCAGGGAAGGGAAGGAGAAAACACATGCAAAGGGAGAATAGTGAATAAAATGTGCTTACTACATGCATAAAATCCTGCATATTGCACACCTGCAAACAAATTAACTGGTATAGAAGAAGCTAATGAAGATCCAATAAACTAAATTAACGATGAAAACTGAAACATTCAGCAGGTTTTTATATGGGCTTTTGGACATATACAATGTGAAGGGCCGGTTCCAGTATTCAGAATGCTACATGAAGGTAAAATTGGCAGACACAAAGACCTGAGTTGCCCTCCCAAAGAAGAGTTGGTGCATCTATGAAACAACAAGAGTTCTGGAGTTTTATTGTTCCGCTGTGCTATCTACCTGCAGAGTTTCAAGGAAAGACAAGTCATGAATTTGGCAGCAGATTGTTAGGTGATGTGCAAGTTTGATCTGTAGCAGCTCCAATTTGAAGCTTACAAGGTTTACAGAATGATATTTTTGCTCCATTGAACCTCTTGTAAAAAAAAAAATCTGTTTGCTTTCATTGCAGTAATTAGGTAACCACATGGATAAATCTGCATATAAACAACATTTTACACATATCTCTGTGTAAAACAGCCTTTGCTTTGTAGCATGGCCTCTACAAATGCTAATATGGTGCCTTTGGTTCTTTATAATGCTCTAATTATTGGTCCCACTATGCATTTAAACAAGCAGCCTGCAGTTCAAAACTTTACCACAACAAAGCATTTCTGTTAAATAACAGAGGAATCCAGTGACAGCCCTGCACAGTCTTTCATAACACTTATCCGAAGCTTAGTTGAGTGTCAGACTGGAAATACCATTTCATAACCTGTCTGGGGTTGATAGATGGAGTCTGACCTGAGGTCTGCTGGGTGGAAGGGATCTACCGCCTTGTATCTTGAGTTGGTGCAGGAAGTGTGCAAAACTCATCTGCTGGATTTTCCTGTGCACAAATCATCATCCTCATCCTGCCTCAGAGGAATTATTTTTACTCTACTTATCAGCTCAGGAGGAAGGGTCACAGTGTTTTGGTCAGTCAGTTTACATGCAATGGGCGCTGCTTTACATGCAAGTTCCCATGGCTCCAGATAAGCAGGAGCCCCTTTTTTCCTCCTAACATGTATACCATCATTGTTAACCAGTCAGATGACATGACTTGTTAGGGCCGTTTGACACCGGGGACTGTGAGGCAGCGCTCAGGATGATACGATGACTGCATCCCATCAGAATGTCAATGCCTCGGCCCAGCTGAGTCCAGTTCACTTCCTGTGGATCAGGGCTTTCTCTCATGCACCACTGAATGGGGGTGGTGTGACGGCGCTGAATTGGGTTCCTGTTTTTGCTCTTCAATCGAAAGTGATCTGCTTGCCAAGATTCTGCCCACTTTTCAACCTTCTACCCAGTAAAAACAGACCTATGAGCTCTCAGGAAAGGAGAAATGAAAGTGAGGAGCCACTTCAGAAAAATCCCTGAGCTTGGGGAGTTTCCTCACTGACCAGAAGAGGCTAGAGAGGGTTTTAAATGGAAAAACCTTTCTTTTGACATCAATGGATAGAACTTTTTTGGTGGAAATTTTTTGAGGAAGTGTTACTTTTGCTCTTGTTTTTGTACATGGTATGAGTTTTGGTTTTTGCCTTTGCTAAGACTAGACAAAGGTAGTTTAAGTCAACTGTCTCTATACAGATCAGGCGAAGTTGCGTTTGTCCATCACTGCCACTTTAATATGCTTAAAACAAGAAAATAGAACAGAACATCTCTGAAAAGTAACTTTCATATGGTGTAATAACAAAAAAACATATCATATAGTACAGCAGTTGTGAAATTTTGGCCATCATTCCAATTAGTTATGCTAACATTATACCGACCAAATTAACTGCTGAGATGTAAAGACAGAGAAACACTGCTTGAAGAGTGTCCAACAGGGCAATGATGATCGATCAGAAGGTCAGTCAAACATGTTGTAAACCATCATATTGATATGATGGTGTTAAAAGCTGAACTAAAGTCTATGAACAGCATTCTAACATATGAGTCTTTGTTACACAAGTGGACAAATTTGTTGGTACACCTCGGTTAATGAAAGAAAAACCCACAATGGCCACAGAAATAACTTGAGTCTGACAATATTAATAATAAATAAAACTTCCATGATAATTAAGCAATGAAAATCAGACATTGTTTTTGAACCGTGGATCAACAGAATTATTTAAAAAATAAACTCATGAAACAGGCCTGGACAAAAATGATGGTACCCCTGGAAAAGACTGAAAATAATGTGACCATAGGGACATGTCCAATCAAGGTGTGTCCTCTAATTTGCACCACAGGTGTCTACAAACTTGTAATCAGTCAGTCGGCCTATTTATAGGGTTACAAGTAGTCACTGTGCTGTTTGGTGACATGGTGTGTACCACACTAAACATGGACCAGAGGAAGCCAAGGAGAGAGTTATCTCAGGAGATTAGAAAGAAAATTATAGACAAGCACGTTAAAGGTAAAGGCTATAAGACCATCTCCAAGCAGCTTGATGTTCCTGTGACTACAGTTGCACATATTATTCAGAAATTTAAGATCCATGAGACGGTAGCCGACCTCCCTAGACGTGTCCGCAGGAGGAAAACTGATGACAAATGGAAGAGACGGATAATACGAATGGTAACAAAAGAGCCCAGAACAACCACTGAAGACATTAAAGGTGAACTCCAAGGTGAAGGTACATCAGTGTCAGATTGCACCATCCGTTGTTGTTTGAGCCAAAGTGGACTTCATGGGAGACAACCAAGGAGGACACCATTGTTGAAAACAAATCATTAAAAAAAAAGCCAGACTGGAATTTGCCAAACTGCATGTTGACAAGCCACAAAGCTTCTGGGAGAATGTCCTCTGGACAGATGAGACAAAACTGGAACTTTCTGGCAAGGCACATCAGCTCTATGTTCACGGACGCAAACATGAAGCATATCAAGAAAAGAACACTGTCCCTACTGTGGAACATGGAGGAGGCTCTGTTATGTTCTGGGGCTGCTTTGCTGCATCTGGCACAGGGTGTCTGAATCTGTGCAGGGTCCAATGAAATCTCAAGATTATCAAGGTATTCTAGAGAGAAATGTGCTGCCCAGTGTCAGAAAGCTTGGTCTCAGTCGCAGGTCTTGCAACAGGATAATGACCCAAAACACACAATAAAAAACACCCAAGAATGGCTGACAGGAAAACATTGGACTATTCTGAAGTGGCCTTCTATGAGCCCTGATCTAAATCCTATTGAACATCTGTGGAAGGAGCTGAAACATGCCGTCTGGAGAAGGCACCCTTCAAACCTGAGACAACTGGAGCAGTCTGTTCATGAGGAGTGGACCAACATACCTGCTGAGAGGTGCACAAGTCTCACTGACAGTTACAGAAATTGTTTGATTGCAGTGATTGCCTCAAAAGGTTGTGCAACAAAATATTAAGTTAAGGGTACCATCATTTTTGTCCAGGCCTGTTTCATGAGTTTATTTTTTAAAATAGTCTCTCAGTACACGACCAGGTATGTTGTCAGGACCCGGAGCTTTGCATGCATTGATCCTGCTGAAGGCTCTCCGCATGGTTGGGGGTCTTTCATCCTCTTCAGAAAAATGATCCAACGCAACGGCTGCCGCATGTTCACCGCCCACAGCTGGAAATCACTTTGGTACATGGTCAAAAAGTCCTGCTTGGGTGGCGTTCGGCCGGCCACGGTGCATACAGGATGGTGTGGGGCGCTGCTGGACCTCCTCCTGTAGTCTTTGGGAAGGCCCTGATGGCTGTGGGGGCTGTGGAGGTTTTTTACGGGAGTTTTGGATAATGAAGACGGATCTGAAAGTGCCGATATCTGCATTTGTGCCCCTCAGCGGGTGGTACGGGTCCTTCCCCCTCGAGGTGGTGATGTAGGTTCTGTAGTTTTAGTTAGTGTGAGAAAAGAAAAGTTGTTGTAATAAACTGCAGCGTCAGCACTGATGTACAAATAATGTCTGTGCATCTTTGTTTGCCCCCATATTTCTGCAAACCATTTTTATCCCCTCACTTGAAGACAATAAGCTTGCTGTTAGAATAGCAGCCCCTGGGATCTTCCAAATGCGTTTTGCATAAATAGCTTTACTCAATGTAAACTTTTCTTGAACTTCGCTGAAACAGAATACAAGCATCAGACGAACTCTTGCCACGGCCACAAACCCGCAGGAATGCATGTCAAGTTAAGAGCATATCCCAGAGAAAAGAATATATCTTTAATTAATTGCACATTACAGTGGCTCCGAGTCAAATTCCACCATCAGAGTTCTAATGTGTTCCATGACATTGGAGAATGTGTTGATTGGTTTCTCTCTGGCTGAGATGAGGTGGTGGAAACATCTCACTACCGGCTTGGATTCCTTTATCGTGCTGTCATTCAGCTTTCTCACCTGGCTGTCCTTGTCACCCATGCTGTATAGGAACAAGTGATGTAGGCTTTGGCAAGCTACGCCGAAAGGGAAAATAGACTTTCACACGTGTTAGAGATATTCAAAGTAACGGAGAACTGAAAGCACATTTGCAAAAGCTGTTTTTGCCATAAAGCTACTGGAAGGAATTTTGTCTTTGTAGAGGCCAAGAAAAGTCTGGAATCGATGTATTTCAAGCACTTTAATGAACTTTCAAAGAACTTTTCTCTTTTTCACGGGTCAGCCTGCGTTTGTAAAAAGCATTACATTTAAAGGTTTTTAGGTTTGCTCTATTGACTAATACTTTGCATGGAATTTTACCATATTTTGCTCCAAATATGGTTTGGGAAGAATGTGCAACGTTTCCTTTCTCCCTACAACAAATCTCTATCTCCCGTACAAAACTATGTCAATGTTGACAGTGGTGCAGAGCAGCAGTACCTCAAAAAGAAAGGCAGACAGCCTTATTGCACGTCCTCAAACAGTGTGAGGATGGGGATCATGAAGGCAAAAGGTTTCCTAAGTCCCAACGTCTCCATGACAACTACACGTGGAGCTGCTTCTTAATCTGCTGCAGACCTCCTCGTAATAAGTCTCCCTGTTTGAACTGAGGAGGGAGGTGTCATTTATGTAAAAGCAGCGACTTCTTACTTGAAATCAAAAGATAAGTTTATGCTTATTTCCATTCAACAATTTCATCTATGGTCGTAAAAAATGTAAAATTGAGCCTGCAATCTAGCTTGGTAGATTCTTATTGTTTTGCACAAGATGAAACTTTGGCCTCATGATGTTTGCAAGTCAGGAAGTCATTCTAGTTACTAAGAGAAATCTACTGGCGTAAATTAAATATAATACTCAGAACTATGTGTAACCTGAAATGAGGAATCGTTGTGTTTGCGATAGCTTAGAATGAACCTTTATTGTCTACAGATGGAGCTTGTCCTCAACCATGTTGCACTGTCATGTTTTCACAGTAGCCCAGAAGGGATAAACCAAGCACAGACTCTGGAGAAGGTGTTTGAGGTTTTTTACATTTTCAGTGGCCACTGCAGGTCCTCCTAGTAGGTGAGGGCGAGGAATTCAGTCAACCTACAACCTCACTGCTAAACGCTACTGAGACTGACACGCTATATCTTTAGTGGGAGAAGAAATGCCATCAAAAAGTTCAGTGACCGTGCCTGTAGAATTAAAAAACAAAAGTACCTGATTTGAATTTGGCATCCATCCCTGTCAAAGTAGTCTTCTTGTGCAACGATATACTGCTCCCAGTGCTTCTGCAATGCTTGCAACGCTTCCTCTAAGTCCAGCTATGTAAACATGTCAAGCACCATCTGCAATGAGCGCTGAAACTCCTCAACTGTCAAAACAGCAATGCTTCAACTTGAATTTCATATGTAGGAAGAGAAAGATGTCACAGGGAACCAAATGTTACAAGGGTGAACAGCGATCGTTGTGTTGTTGGGGCCAAAATACCTGGGCGTAAACAACTCACTGTAACTGGTCACAGCGCATTGGAGCACCAACATGCCATTGGGCCACAGTTCAGGTAATTAGTGCCAAATGTTCTCCCTCAGACACCTCAGGATGCCCCAGTAGAACTCCGTCTGAAAGTCTGAACTTGGGGGATTAATTGCTGATGCACAACCATGTGAATGTTGAAGAAAACACCAAGTATGCTCCTTTTGCACCCCTAACCCAAATCTTGTCCAGTTTCGGAGACTGCAGTTCTTCCACTATCAAAACTTTTTTCTCTCTGGTAGCTTCACATGCAGCTTTCATCACCAATAATGATCCTCCACATGAAGGTTGGATCAAGCCGGGCTGCTGACTGTCACAGAATTTGATGTTTACTTTTCTGCTCCAGTTTGGGATCCAGTCTGAATCTACCAGCGGTCACAAAAATGTGTAACTAAGTTGTCGCACATGCTGTTATGTGCATGAGCACCATGAGCAACATCAAACATTTCTGATCCCCCTTTAAGTGTCTTTGTTGAGTTTTCATCCATGTTGACAGATTCCACCAAAAAATGTAATTCCTCAGTTACAATAATGGAAAACTTTGAATCATTATGATGCATCCTCTGGGGACCATGACTATCTGCTGCAGATTTCATTCTAATTCATCCAGTACTCTGAGGTACCCTACCAAAGGGATCAATAAAGTTCTATCTATCTAATCTAATGGTTCAATCGGGACCAACGTGATGGACTGGCAGTGCCATTCTAGAAGATCCAACACTACCTTGACCTCCAGAGATATTTTTCTATGCACAGCTGTTTTTGGCATCGTCCCTTTAGCAAAGGCAGCACCATTGCTTGCCTCATTTGAGTTTATAAGGTGATGCACAGTCCAGCAACTTCCATGATTTGTGGCTTAGTTCATTGGCCAAGTTAGTCAGCGATCAGGCCTTGTGCTACTTGTAACAGATCTGCTCTAAACTCTGCAAATCACACAGCACCAAAATAAAAGGTTGAGTGAATTACAGGCCTCCGGAGAGGGTCTTGTGTGCGTCGGGGGACGGTCATCTTGCGAGCTCTGCCCTGCCCTGTCATTACTAGTGACACTCTGAGACCCTGGTGACAGGCTAATGACCGGTGCCAAAGCGTGAGTCATTCTCTGGCTGGCACTCTGCGTCCTGGGCAGGACTGTTGATGACCAGCCCTGATGGTTGAAGTGTTGCAGAGAGAATACGTCTGATTGGAACTTTCAGACTCTGCCAGAGCTGTTGCTTGGCCCTCGTGGCTGACCCTGTCTTTTTTATCTTGTCATCTTCTGTAATGACAGTACACAAAGGCTGTAACTTATAATTATTTTAGTTACCTATTAACTGCAAATATTAATTTGTTTCTAACATGGCAGAAAAAGCAGAAAAATGCCATCAAAAGACGTTGAGGAGTGGGGTTTAAATTGTCTGTTTTCTCTGACCAGCAGTTTAAAGCCCTAAGATATATATTTTACAATGACACATGGAACAGTAGATATTTAAGAATCTAGAACCAGAGCATGTTTGGAATTGTCACTTGACTTATGCGGTTTGTTGGCATCCACATTGTTATCAACTAATTAACAATAGTTGCAGTACAACAATAAAAATGGTCATTAAAGGATAAATATGCACAATTGAAAAGTAATACTCTCAAGTCAATCTCGTTTTACAATAAATCATACTCCTTTAAACACAAAATTTAAAGAATTTCTATCATCAAACTGAGTTTTTTTTTTTAAATTTATTTATTTATTTTTTATCCTTTTGTCTGAATATTTCAGTGTTTCAGTTGACAACAGCAACAAAGAGGGTCAGACTGCACCAAAGCACACTCTGCAGACATCACCATTAGTGGACAGAATGTGCAAATCCTAGGATTATTTTCAAGAACTCAGTTGTGCCTTCTTACAACAGCTGTGCATGACAGTACAGTAAAGTCAAGGTCAGGAAAAGATTGTGGTGACAGTTCCTAAATAAACTAACTGTTAATTGCAGATCTCTGATGGGATGCGAACCCTCCTCCTTGAAAAATATGTGGCCCTCCACCACCCTGACCTCCTCACCCTTGCTTTCTAGTCCTTCCTTTATTGCCGTAAATGTTACTTTTGGATATAATTTGTCTGAAGGCAACATTCAGTTGGAGCCAGACTGGATACTGGATGGAGTGATGTGTGGCGTTCGTGGTCCTCAGAGGATGAATCCTACTGACTTTGTTGATTCCCTGATTTTTTTTTTCTCTTGCACTTTTAGCAGATTTATATTTCTAGTTTACAGTGGATGGCTTTTATTCTTGTGTCATCTACTCGGCATTTAGTCATCATGCTCCTGTAATCCTCAACTGTGTCTAGTGCTTAGTGGCAAATGTTAGCATGCTAACACGCTAAGCTTAAATGGATGCAATGTCACTTTGCTGTACTGGAGTGAGAACCGCCATGTAATGTATTTTGGATACACCATCCTATAAATACTAAAGTACATTTAATTTACTGCAGCCTAAAAACTTTAAACTTTGTCTTTTAAAGCTGTGAAATATCAATAAAAGCAAATGTATTGTGATGGAAAATACAAAAATGTTCAATGAAGCCATCTTAAGGACAACTTTGCATATTTGATACAGATTCCAATCCTCAAGATACAAGTATGGCATTGATACAGTTTTAGAGTTTGTTGTTGAAATTTCTCTCAACTCAGAATAATTCTGTGTAGAGGTATAATATAAACTACAGCGAGTCCAGGGTGATTTAAAGAGGTGCTTTTCAGTTTTGTCAGGTGAGAACATTATCATTTGAACAATGTTCCAAGAAAAAATCTGTCTTTTTCCAAGCAACTACACACAAGATTTAGTTGTTGGAAATAAACTCATGATTGAAAATGTAACCCAAACAAAACATCTGCACAAATCCTTCACTATATGATTAATTGGCATAAAGAAATAGATGCTGACATTTGACAACCAGCTGAGCAGTATAATATAACAGAGGAAATAAATAAACTGAGCGCAAACTTGGAGTCATGAAGAGGGGGAAATCTTTGGTATATGCAAGTTCATTTTCGGCATTTATAAATATTTGTACTTTCAAATCCCCAAAAAAGGAGAAATTTAGTGCAAGAGAACACAAAACTATCCTGCTTTGCTGAGATTAAATGTCAAATTTGTTTTGACTCTTGTCTCAGCCGCCACAATAGACGTCACCTCGATGTATCCATATCCACCCAGATTAGACATGTTTTCACCATGGCTTGGAACGAATGCTTGCTCGGACAATCAGTGCTTTATTAGGCCCAAAGTGCATTGGTTTGTATGACTGTGGGTGCTGGGGAGGTAGATTACAGTCCAGCAGCCCTTATCTCCCTCTGCCAGATTCCACTGGCAGGTGGCTGAGGACATTCGATTTCCATCCCTTCGTTATTGCTGTTTTTTTTGCTGTTTTCTTTTTACCTCAGCTATTGTAAAACAGCCTGAGGTGCAGCCCTTTGTATCACACCTCAGCAGCACAAACCGCCATGCCGTCATTGTTGAGTGACAAACACTTGCATTGGGGCATTTTTCAAGATAATTTTTGAAAGTCTCATGTGAAATAGAGGTTAAAACGTGAGCTTCTGTCTCCATCAACAGATTTGGTGCTTGTTTGTTAAAGGAGAAGCAGCCATGTTTTTAGAAACCTGATTAATGTCAGTTTAACGTTAGCTCTGTTTTGGTCTCCATAAACAGAACAATATGGCCTCTTTAGCGAGTAAAAGGTCCACCAGCTAGCAAGTTACGATGTTTGTCTGCAGCTCACTGTTGTGCCAGTAGCTTAAAAGGAGATTTTTAGAGCTTTTTCTTAGAATCAAACTGGCTGAGCTGGAAGGAGTCCTGAAGAGAGTGAAACTGTGGACCATAAAACCAAAAAAAAAGAGCTGAAAGTATTAAAACATAAGAAAACTGAAGAGAACTGCAGAGCTGGGTGATAATTCTATTATGTAGGTTTGTCAAAGCGTCTGATAGCTTTCACATTAATTTATTGAACACAGATATACTGATTAGTGCAGCTTTCACCCTCTGTTGCTAAGATTGCGTGGCTTTCCAGATTAGTTTATGTGGTCATCAGGCCAGAACAAGAAGCTGAATTTCCACAATAACATCACATATGAACTCTCAGGCCTTTTTTTTTTTCTTCTCTCGCATAACTGAATACAAATCCTTTTTTACGTATCAGAAAGAACCCTACAGAGAATTCTACTTTACTATTTTTATCAACATCCTTCACCATCAATCGTATTTTGTAATCAGAGCATGTAACGGTCGCCTAACTGCCTCAACAAGTGCTTATGAGTAGGAGGCAGGATACCGTTAGCCACAAACACTTGTAGATGTGTGCAGATTACATCTGTTGAAGTGGGAGTAAAGCAATGAATTTAACTGTGCAGTGCAACCTATTATGGTCTGTTTGTAGAACTGCACGCCCCATTTACAGCAAGTCAAACATTGGCAGATGAGGGTTACAGATGAAGCGAGGATTGATGGCTCGATGCCGAGTCATAAATTTGTCACATAAATCTCTGATTCTGCAGAGAAGACTGCAAAGAGACCTTTTTTTAAAAAGATGTTTTAAAAGCTTAATACTGTAGGTTGGAATTTGTCATATTGTAAGAATTTGTAATAAAATATTAGGGGCTCACACCCAGAAATAATTGCGAAGTATTTGTTCCAAAAAGGCGCAGAACAGCAACAAATGACAAAAGAACTCAACAAAATTAGCCTCAAATTAATGAATAGGACTAGTCTCAGTCTACATTTTGCTTATTATGAGCAAATTCCATGTACAGGCCAAAACCAAAAGTTGGTTCACTGACTCAATACTTTTTTGACTTTCCTGCCCACCTTGTCTTTGGACTCAGCCCCGAGACCCATTGGTTGTTAACTGAAGATTTTAAACTTTACCACTGACAAATGTTCGTATTACTCCCCAGTAGGATGCATTCAGTGTTAGTTTGGATATTTTTGAACGATATCTTTGGATGAGTGCATAAATACTGTATCCAAAGGTGTTGCATGTCCATCGTATTTGTTTATTTTATCCAGACTAAAGATTTTGTTACTCAAGTGTGCCTAAAACAGACTGACCTTTGCCTTCCAACGATGGAAAAAGCATCTGTCTCAGCGTCAACACAGAATTGACATTTTTCGACAGCCTCTCCTCAGAAGCTGTCTTGGTGTTGCACTTAGCTGTACACATGAAAAGTGATGGCAGTGGTGTGAGGAATGAAAAACTGAGGACTTAATAGAGAACCTGAAACCCTTCCAACTGTGAAGCCTCTGCACACCTGGCTACTCTTGCTGGAAGAGGCCGTCATGTTCGATTTTTTTTAGAAAGTTGCTGAATGCAGCTCCATCTTCCCCATTGTTTGGCTGTGAGACGATTCAACAAGCTGAAGGTCTGGACACCGTCCCTGTTGGCCTGCTGCTACAAGGAGCTGACATTGAACTGTCCTGTGTTTCAGGATATATACAAAGAGTATACATTTTCTCAAAGGAAACACTGTAAAATGTCGTTGGAATACTTTGCAGGAGATTCGCATGCAGACAGTAAACATTCTGGACGTGTTTAAAATAATAAGATGAAGGGAGCAGATACTCGCAACTGACATGTTGAGTTGTTTTTGCTGAGAACCGCAGTCTGGAAGTGGAGCTCAGCTGTCCTGCTGTACAGCTCAGAACAGATCTGGAGAGCTACTTTGTCGACTTGCCTTCCAGCAAAAAATGTGTGTGTGTGTGCTCTGAGTTGAATCTGTGCATTCTTAGATATTGAAGATTAAAAGCAAATCTGGATTAATAGAACTTGAAGCACGGAAACTCTCTGACTTTGATACAGCTGTCTGGCTAATATGACTGTAACTTTGGGAGACAAAAGCCAGGAAAACTTTATTTTAGGTCTTGTCCTGTTTTTGATTGTGGCAAATTAGCTCTTCAATAGTTATCAAAACTGATCAGTTATTTCCATTAGTGGTGTCCTGTTGGGTTTTCTATGGTGCCAGTTTTATTTTAGCGCTGTATATTAGAGATGCCCTGCCTTTGCCCTAAGTCGGCTGGGATAGGCTCCAGCCCCCCCGCGACCCTAATGAGGATTAAGCGGTGTATAGATAATGGATGGATACTAGAGATGTCAGTTTTGTTAGGTCAGGTTACATATTCGTAACCCCCCTTCTGGCAAATGAAGTAACTACGCAATAAATGTCAATGTGTGCTTATGATGTATGCCACGCAGTTGATCATTTTGTTTTTAAACTGTAATCCTTCCTCCAAATACTGAATCTATTTTTCATCTGCAGCATCAGAAACGTTTATTGATTGATTGCTAGGGTTCTCTGCAAAACTCTCTTCATTTCCATTGCTCTGGTTGCTTTTCACTTCAGCTCCTGGCATCAGCATGGAACTTTAACCACAGAAACTCTGGTATACTGTGAAATATGGAGAGATTTACCTGTCGCTGATGGACTTAATCAGCACTCAACTGGTTTGGCAAGTGCTCGAATCGAACAGATGTTCATTTAAATGCCACAGTCCTGAACAAACACACAGAAAAATCATTTTCAAGTGAAGCCTGCGTCCCAGCTTTTCTTCTAGTGCTCTGTTTTAAACAAATAGCTCATTATCTTCTTCTTCAATAACTGGCCAGACTACTACGACTACTACTATCAAGCCCACTACCCTCTCTATAATTAGAATGGATGAATGCCAAAATAATCACATTGGAACCAGGCTGCCCCTCAGTTGGAGACATTCCCTGGAGGCCACGAAGCGCAGCGTAGTATGAAGCGTAGCATTTCTAAAAGTCTCATTTTTCAAAAACGTCTTCGATACAGTCCTGCCAAGCGCAATCTCCGTGTCCTCAGATGACCATATGAAGGAATGGGTAAAATAGAGTTCACTATTCTTATTTCCTTTTCTGAAAATGGTCTAAAAACTGCTGCGCTCAGATTCTCTGCTTGGCATCTGCTGCTCTCCGGTTTTCCAGTTTGGCAGGTCACCCGTAGACGTGGCTGCTGAAAACCATGACAGAGGCAGATTTGTAAACTCTTGACACGAGAACCCTTCCAGGAGTCCCATCTGATGATTTTTACATTGCACACAGAAGGCTTTGAAGGCACATTTCCCATGACGTTTCTTTGGGCTTTTGTGGTAATGTGACTGACAAATAGGAATTCCATTTGGTTCATTGATGTTTTCCATGCTTTCAAAAAAAAACGTTAAATCCTGACACAGCTTGATTCTAAGTGGGCATCCGTCGGTTACTTTCACATTACATACATAATGGGCATGTAAGGTCATACTTTTATTAGCAACATTTGGAGACTTGAAGTGGTTTTGAGGCTGGGTTCGCATACTGAACATTAGTTTTATCTCACACAGCTTGATTGATGCCTAGTATGCTTGTTATTTAGTGTCTCACCAGTTAGGCTGTAATTGTAATTCCACTGTTTAGCTTGATTGTAGGCTCACATGTGTGTTTAAGGTATGGCAGGACAAGATAACCCTATTGACAATTATTTCGAATAAAGGTGTCAGATAAAAAATGTAGAAAGGAAAGTTAGGCAATTTGTAACTGACCAAGGTTTGAAAGAATCTTCCGATACCTGAACCCAGTCATTGAAAAGAATGTGATTGTGGCTACAACTGTACCCCAAACATCATTAATCTCTTTATTGGCACAGTTCTTTGGTTTCTTGTGGAAACAATGAGCATGATCGCTCTGTCTTTTAAGTGTAATGTCCTTTAAAATGGGTTTTTCATCCAGTTTACAGCCGTAACTTGCAGTTTCACAACTCTGTTCCAGCCTCTGTTTTCCCTCAGTGGATTCTATCTTGGATCCTACAGACCATTTAACATCAATTAACTGTAGCTTCTGACTAAATGAAGGCTTTCATGGCTGAGATGCAGCTGCAAGCCCACAGCTGGTCTGCGCTGACCATGTGACCTGACCAACAGCGTGTCATGTCGCTGGCTGCTGCCTTCTCTTGTGTCACCAACAAACTGATGCAGATGTCCTTTAATTTACAGTCAGCAGAAACAGCTTTTCCACCTCAGTGTGCTTCCAAGCAATAATTTGCTACCACTGAGCAGAAAAAAGACTGATAAATACACAAAATAGCTTTCTACTACTTTGGTTTCCAATATCAAAAAATAAAAAAATAAAGAAGCTAAGTTTTCTTCTCTTTAAATGTGCTCTCACAAAGCTATTTATATGCAACTTGCTCCTCTCTGGCATCCTTCTACACTTAAATATTTTCAGTTTGCCATGAATTTAGCATTGTATTAAAGCACCACATTACCATATCCACTAGTTTATGCATTTTACATTATCTGTTGGTTTTTGACCTTTAAATCGCTACTTGGGTTTGATTCATTTCAAAAGGTTTGTGCTTGTCTGATTGTTGATTCTAGTAGCTGGAGAAACAGTCAACCTATCAAAGTTTTAATGGATAAGAAAAAAAACATAATCTTTCTACCAAAGTAACAAACTATATCTATAAAAAGCAGTGACAGAAAAATAGCCATTAAAGTGGTACCAAGTATGGATGAGTTTGAGGTCGCTGCACAGGTTAACTTCATCATAAAGTTGTAGAAAATAGCATTTGCTGTAATTTTCTTGGACTTAAGTGTCACAAAAATGAAGATGTGTCATGGCCATCTGCAACCTGCAAGGGAGCAATGATGGACAAAAAGAACATGGGTTATTTTCTTGCATCTGAACTTCTTTAATTGGTCAAGATCTTGCCAAGGTTGGATTGGTCAAAGGAGGGATTTGCAATGTGGTTCTATAACTGCTCATCTGACCATTCAAGTGCCATGTTAACTGACATGGAAAGGATCTTAAGGTGGATCTTGCTCTGTTGCCTAACGTTCAAGTCTTGCCCCTTATCAATTAATTCTGTTATGTCAGTTTTGTGTTGCATACTCTGAATATAATATGTTCCATAGAATTACAACACAGCCGGTCTTGGTCAGTGTCCCACTATAGAAATAAATAGCATTAATAGGGAGAGCATGAGAGATTGAAAGGAAGACAAATGAACGCCAGTTAATAAGAGCTCAGCGCTTTAATCTTATTAGGCCTTTTTTTTTAACTGACAGAGAACTGATTGGGTTCTCGTTCATGCACCAATCCCATTCTGGACCCACAGAACTGAACGCCATGTAGTGAACTGAAGCATTTCAACCACAGCACCAATTCCACCCTGCTGGATAGTGGTTTAGTTAACTCTTTTGCAAGTTCTGCACACAGTTTGCTTTTTACTGATGTCTTCGTGATTCCAGTTGAGATCCGACTGCTATCTGGTTTGAACTGGTAACCACTGTTTTAGGTTTCAAACCGAGCTGTTTTCAGTTGCAATGCCTTAAACTTTGCACAAAAGCCGAGCCCGTTCCATGAGAAGCCCGATTAGAGGCTAATCCTGTTGAGATTCCTATTATTAACTTTTTATGATGGTATAGGATTTAGGAAGAGAATTTTCGTTTGTGGGTTGGTTAGCACTGTTGCCTCACAGCAAGAAGGTCGCCGGTTCGCGTCCCGGTGGGGGCACTGGAATCTTTCTGCGTGGAGTTTGCATGTTCTCCCCGTGCAGCGTGGGTTCTCTCCGGGTTCTCCGGCTTCCTCCCACACAGTCCAGAAACATCCGTCCGTGGGTGTGAATGTGAGTGTGCTTGGTTGTCTGTCTCTAAGTGTAGCCCTGTGATAGACTGGCGACCTGTCCAGGGTGTCTCCTGCCTTCGCCCTAAGTCAGCTGGGATAGACTCCAGCCCCCCGCGACCCTAGTGAGGATTAAGCAGTGTATAGATAATGGATGGATTTTCTTTTGTGTTAAACTGAAAAATATATAGTTTGTCAGTATTTCTAATTTCCCAGTGAATTACTCCCCAGTGCACATCTGTTTATCAGACCAACATCTAACATCTGTTCTGAAGAATTATGGCCAAAATATGAATATGTGTTATTTTATGTTCATCAAAAGATTTCTCATATTTGTTGTTTTGTGTTTCTTACTGTGAGATAACAAGGGCCGATCGAGTGTCCTTCTCAAGGACACTGAGCATTTGGCTGCAGCAGAGACTGAACCTGTGACCTTTCCATGAAGGAACAATGACTCCTGCTGTGAGGCCAACCTGCCACCACAACCCACGAGTGTTTCTGCATCGCCTACCTGCCAAGCTTTGCCACTCAGAATCAATTTCTGCTCACGAGGCTTTAAGCAGATCAGGGCGACAGTGTTTCTGGCCTCGAATGATATCAGTAAACCTGTAAGCTATTGATACTTTGGGTGCTGGTCTGTCTCAGATAATCCACCAATAACTGGCAGTCTTAAGAGATCAACAGGGCAAATCTGTGATGTGCATCTAAAGTAAACTGAATCCTGAAGACGTGATGCAAAAGTGGCTGTAAATGACATTATTTATTTGGATCACCATTTTTTTTCATGAAGACTTTACTAATACTCGAACACGCCTGCCACTGTTTATTCACCTGGTATCATGAAGCTGGAAAAGCAAGTGTGTCATCGCCATGGAAACTGTGCCACAAACAAAATTGAAAAAGCCTGTAGTGGTCACGGCCACTGGATACATGATTCATCCTGCTTTGTGAGGAAGAAAAAAAAAAGCATCACACCAGGCTCAAACCTGAATGGCTGTTATCAGTCTGAGGTGACAATAGAGTGCGTGTTTACTTTAATTGTGGCATGTTTAGGTTGGCTGGGAAATAGCAGTATATTTTATTATTTTCTACCTAGACAAAGTGTCTTCTGAAAGATTTTTACTGTCACAGCATGAGTCTTAAATGGTGACATGAACAGAAGGTGTTTTTCTCAAATATCTTGAACAACAAATGTTAAAGAGCCACATATGCTGTACATGAGATAAAGGGTTGTGGAAAAGTACTCCTGATGTCTTCTGTTTTTGCATATTTCTTACACTTAAATGTTCCAGATCATTAAAGTAATATTTGAATCTATTTAGTATTGGACAGAGATAACCCACGAAACACAAAATGCAGTTTTTAAATTATGGTTTGTCTTTGATTCGGTCACTTCACAACCTTAGTTTTGTTCTTCTGAACCATTCAGAAGTGGACTTGCTTATGTGTTTTGGGTCATTTTCATGCTACATCACTCATTTGTGCTTTAGTTTTAAGTCACAACCTGATGGCTGGCTTTTCTCCAAGAGGATTTTCTGATAGAGAGCAGAATTCATGGCTCCATCAATTACGACAAGTCATCCAGGTCCTGTGGAAGCAAAGCAGCCACAAACCATCACACTACCACCACCATGCTTCACTGTTGGTATGATTTTCTTCTTGTGGAATGCAGGATTAGCTTTATACCAGATACAACGGGACCCATGTCTTCCAAAAAAGTTCCACCTTTGACACATCAGTCCACAGGATGTTCTCTGAAAAGTCTTGGGTCTCATCCAGATATTTTTTTTTTTGCAAATGCCAGAAGAGACTTTATGTTCTTTTTGGTTTGTGCCTTGCAGCTCTGCCATGGATGACGCATCTGTCCAGAGTCTTCCTTATAGTGGAATCATGTACACTGACCTTAACTGAGGCAAGTGAGGCCTGCAATACTTTTGATGTCCATCTGGGTTCTTTTGTGACCTCATGGATGAGATGTTGGAGAAATGTTGGTAGTCTGGCCACTCATGTGAAGGTTCACCACTGTTCTGTGTTTCTCCATTTGTGGATAGTAGCTCTCGCTGTGGTTCTCTGGAGTCCTAGAATCTTAGCAAAGGCTTTCTAACCTGTTCCACATTGATAAACGTCAGTGACTTTGTTTCACATCTGTTCTTGAATCTCTTTATAACATGACATCATGAGCTGCTTTTTGAGACCCTTTAGCTGCTTTACGATGTCAGACAGGTTCTATTTAGATGATGCTTAGATTTAACAAGCCTGACAGTAATCTTATGTGGGTGTGGCTGGTGAAACTGAACCCAACTGTCAAATGAATTTGGTCGTTTAGTAGATTGGTACGTAAGAGGTCAATTGATTTTTCACATAGGGCAAGGTGGAGCTGGACAGCATTTTTCCTTCAGTAAATGGAATTATCATTTAAAAACTGCTGTTTGTGTTTTCTTGGGTTATCTTTGTCTAATATCAAAAATATGTTTATTGATCTGAAACATTTGTGTGAAACAAATATCTATTGAGGTGGCAAATACACAGCTCTGTATTTGTAAATATGTTTGCAAGTTTTAAATTCACAGCTTTATATGTTTACAGACCTTTTCAAAATGCATGCAAGACAGTTTTCGTTATTTGAATGCATTTTTACTACCTCTCCCTTCAGACACTGCTTTCTATCAGTTTCCATTTAGCAAATTGCTGAAACCTACATAAAGCTGCTCTAATCAATGTTGTTGTATTAGCTGGGGAAACAATTAATTTTCTAAATGTGAAAGTTTGCTTGTACCAACTAACCCTATTCTGCATTTCGGCTTGGCTCTTAGCATCGTAGCACATTTTAATTCTTCATTTTAGTCCAACAGCCCACAGCTTTACTGTTCGGTTCAGTTGCAGTGTTCTAGCTAACCTGGTTTCCACCAGCAGGAAGCAGCTGTTTGCAAAACAGAAGCATTAATCAACCCACTATACTATATTTTTTCCCAGACATTTTCCAGGAAAAGTTAATGACTAGCAGGTGTCTGTAGTGGAACATTCAGCTATTTAAAAATAAAGTCAATCTTTTACAGTATAGATAAAAACGGATCGACAAAAAAAGTGAAGATGTCCTCCGTAGTACACAAACGTGATCTAAATGGAGTCTAGTGTTACTTAGTATTTGTTTGATTTGTAATTAAGCCACTGATAATTGCCATCCAAATGGCCACAGAATCAATGACTGCAGGTTAAAGTAAAATAATTCATCATTTTTCAGGTACATATAGCTTGGTATGTAGCTGGTTAACCCAACTCAATCTGACTTGGTAAATGTGAAAGATGAACGAAACCTACACCTATAATTTGCCAGTTTTGTTTGTTTGCCAGGCCAAAGCATTGGCTGCTTCTTGTCTCATTGTTCTTCTTACTGGATTTTGTACACTGCTTGCCACACATTGCACATATAGCAAAGAAATCTCAAAATTTGATCCAAAAACTGATACTTTGAGAATCGCAGTTTCAAACAACAACGTAGAACTACCCAAAACTCATCCAATCAACAAGACTGTTCCTGCAAAAATCATGTCTTCGTGAATCCTGTGATGCTCAGTTCAAGAGGGGCTTTTCCATCTATGGTAATTATTTAGTCTATAGACTCCTTTTTGTTTAATTGAATTGCACTGAATGAAGCACTGTTCCTAATATTTAGTCTGGCGATAATGTTATGAATAGCTGCTTTATCAGAAAACACCAGCTTTAGTCATGTATAAAATTAATAAACCCAAAAAGTTTCAAGTTTCAAATTCATTTTCATTATTTAGAGAATGAACAGTAATCTATGGGTGTGTGGAGCAGTAGGGAAATGCATCCAGAAAACACAGCAGCATGAATTGCAAAACTGTAAATTGTTAAGTAAACTATCTTCAGGCAGAAGTCCTTTTAGGATTTTTAACTTGAAAAAGCTGCATAATTGAACTTTTCCTGACCTCCTGTAATCTCCTAAAAGATTCATGCACCCCCCAAGACAATGTTCAGTGTAACTAGCTGAAGTTGAACTTGTCTTCAGCACACTGAGTGTCTGTTTAATGTCAGATTGGCTCTTTGTTTGACTATCAGGAACAAGGTTTGGGAGCTGGGTATGGGGTGAGATCTCACGTACTGTCCTCTGCCTCTGCCAGCCCCTCAGGGCTTCTCCCATCGCCCTCAGAATGTTGGCTAGACCTTCATGTAACCCTGTTACCACAATGAAAGTGATTCACAGTGGAAACATCCAGCAGTTGAATTTGGGCTGTAATAGTCCTCAAATTATGCCCCCATGGAAATCATGATGTTTAGGCTTCGAATGATCATTTTGTATGGTCCATCTGATGGCTCCTCTCAGTCGGAGGTCCTTGTGCACCGTCACAATAATGCTGCGCCACTTTCAAGGCTGGATTTCTTGCTGTGGCAGTAAAATGTGGCCTACTTGCAATTGCAGCTGAACTGTTTGACGTAAACACTGGAAAAACAAACAGTACCTCATGCAGTGTCATTATTCCTTCATTTTGAAGGAAACAGTGAGGGATCTTTTTTGGTTTAACTGAACATAATTGAGGCATCAGCAATTCTGGTGTAAAACTCTACAAACATGTGCGATCCAGGCATGCAGACAGCATTTAACAGTAATTACAACAAGACTGCTTTTCTAAAGCCTTGTTACAGTCCCTTAAAGTCTGCAAAGGTCATGAAATGCCTCAAAAAATGACTGTGTTAATCAGATCCAGCTTCTGTTTGGACTTTTCTTAGATGCATACCAATAGCTGGTATGGCAGGTAGCAGATCATCAAATGACCCACAGTCACTAATCAGCTGCTGTGATTCACTTGTCTACATGCCAAAGTTAAACAGCCAGTCTGTTGTCTGGTTTGTGTGCCCTCTGCAAGCTGGGGTCTGTCCTCAATAAAGATATTTACTGAGGAAAGAAGTTCCATTCAGTAATACTGTTTTTCATTTGTGAGTGGACTGACTCCAGCAGACTGCATCATGTCCATTTCATTTAGTTTTGAACCACTACCTTCAGTTATTGGATCAAGCAGCTCATGAAAATAAGGTCAAAGTCAGTGTCTTGTTTCGTTGGGCTAGATATATATTTGATTAACCCTGTGTGTGTTCTGTTACCTTGATCTTGACATCTGCTATTTATTTATATATATATATTTTTTAAATGTATTTTTGGGACTTTTGCCTTTATTTAGACCAGTAGAGACAGACAGGAAAGGGGGGGAGAAGAATGGGGAGAGACCTGCAGCAAAGGGTCATGAGCAGGAGTCAAACCCACGACCTTCACTAGGTGAGCTATTGGAGCGCCCTGACATTCGTTATCTTAAACCCAAAGTTTTCTTGTTCCAATGTGTGCTATCCTGTGGACTTTTGGTGGTGCTGTAGCTTTGATTCAGTGATCCATCCATCCATCCATTATCTATACACCACTTAATCCTCAGTAGCGTCACAGGGGGCTGGAGCCTTTCCCAATTAACTTCAACATGTTTTTGGACTGTCTGTCTATAAGTGTAGCCCTGTGATAGACTGGTGACCTGTCCAGGGTGTCCCCTGCCTTCGCCCTAAGTCAGCTGGGATAGGCTCCAGCCCCCCCGCGACCCTAGTGAGGACAAAGCGGTGTATAGATAATGGAAGGATGAATGAATGTTTTTGGACTGTGGGAGGAAGCCGGAGAACCTGAAGAGAACTGACGCTGCACGGGGAGAACATGCAAACTCCACACAGAAAGATCCCAGGTGTCCTCATCGGGACACGAACTGGCGACCTTCTTGCTGCGAGGCAATGGTGCTAACCACTGAGCTACCTTGCAGCCCGAATGCAGTGATGCTCATTTAATTTCTGTCTCATTCTCAACTAGTTCACGTACATGCATGTGCACTTTTGGTGATGCAATACAAATTTCTGTTGACTGCAGAGGGCATATGAGTCACGCATGAAAGCCATTACACACAAAGAAGATCAAAGCCCAGTGTAATGGTAAATGTCCTGGTATTTATCTTAAAGACTTTAAAATGCCAAGGGGTGCACCAGTGTCTCAGGTAAAAGTGGTGCATTCAGCATTGAAAACTCAGCCGATCTTAGAGGAAAACAGAAACGCCTCCACTCACCTCAGCTCCTCTGAAGCTCCATCATGTTTACTGACATCCATGTTTCCTGTATCAAGTTCCTGACAAAGAGGGCATCAAGTTGTAATGCCAAAGTCCAAGAATCCGGGCATTTCTGTCAAAGTCTTTGTTCTGTTAAGGTCTACAACCTGAACAAAAAACTGTACCAGTGTCAGTTGCTGCTGTTCTTTGGACTCATGATATCGTAGATGGCATCTGTATGATATGTAATATTGTGGATTCTTTGAATTCACTGGAATTTAATATACATTTCTATTCTTTTAAAGCATTAAGAGGACACCTGAGTCTTGTGGATAGCAGCAGTAGTCATTACACAGCACACAACTTCGATAAAAATGGTATTACACCCACAGAAGTTTAAAGCATAAGCAGTTAGAATTAATGTCCCCATAAGGACAACTACGGTGGTCTCATCAGTCAATCAGTTTTATTTAACGTGCAGAATCACCATGAAATGCATCCTTTATGACCCAGAATGGAATATTATTGATGCCGTTTGCCACTGACAGAATGTGTGCATGCCCACATGAATGCACAGTAGTCTACAGTCAGATAGAGTCCAGCTGTGTGTGCACTGTTGCAGGCAGCTAAGTGGACCACTGCTGCCTTAGTCTGGCCACAGATGGGATATGGCACCAAGGAGTTTCAGCTCATATTATGTACTTTATGACACATTCCCTTGAGGTCATTTGTTGTTCTTATGGGGCTCGATAAATATTAATCTTATCTGAGAGGTAATCAATTTATGAAATGGCTCCCTCATAGTTAGGTCTTGGATGAGTGTGTTCAAGTCATTTCATTCACGTTTGAGTTTATTGGCTGTTGTTATGCATGATTAATCATTATGTGCTCTAATTTGTTCTGAGACATAAGAAGCTGAACTGTTAATTGCACATTCTGTCAGCATCTTTTCACACTGTTTAAAATTCCACTCAGGATCTCAAAATCAGTTGCTGTGCGTTATTTGAATCTTTATGCTATCTAGTACAAGATTTATGCTCCAGATTTTACTCTGTTCTGAATCAGTTTTATTTTATGTCCCTTGGTTGTTGTCGTTGCTGATACAGAAGCAAAGCAACAGCTGGACCTGATATTCAAGTAAAGACATATTCTGGTGATGTAGACACCCTTCCTAAGATTGCCCTGGAAGTACATTCCTCAGCAGTGGTGTACTGCCAATTTGCCCTACAGGGACAAATTCTGGTGCATCTCTGCGTTATTGGGCTGGTGGACAGTAAACAAAATCCATAGTTTTTGCTGGCTCTTGTTTGGGGTGTGCATGAAGGCCGTTGCATGCATGTTCATATGTAATCAATCCTCACCGGCCTGACCATAGGACTCAGAAGTGTTTTGTAACCTGGCAGCCAACAGAAACTAATTGGATTGAGCTATAATGACTACATCCGTGTGGATTAATGGACCTATATCATCATGGTTACACTATGAATGACTTGGTTAAACCTCCAATGGGGAACCAATCTTATTGTTTGACTAATTTCAGAAACACTCTTGACAATTCTTAAAATTTTGCTCCTTGCTGCTGTTGTCACTACCCAATATGCCGTTGCAGTCTTAGCTTACTTATTTACTTTGTACCGTCATGATTGCTTCCCTCTTCACTTCTGGCAAACAAACAAAAGCCCTGCACTCTAGTGCTTTGGTTTTGGAATGATTGCAATCATGGTTTAAATAAAAGCAAAACTATGTTGACTATGTTGTCCCATGTTTCATTGACCCCTTCACCCACCCTGACCTCCTCCCTATTGCTCTGTGGCTGTACAACAATGACAGCTAACTTCCTGTCCAAAAAAATGGTGGAATCAGTTGTTTCAGCACCCAAACCCCAAAACTAATATACGTTTATACTGAAGTGACAAAGCCTTCTAGAATCCATAGGAATGATATCGGGGTAAAGGAGGAAATTAGTTGACATCATAAAGCCACAGGGTGATGGGGAGGAGGTCGAGGTGGTTGGAGGGGTCAACGGTCAATGTAACACCAGAATTTCCCACAGGGGATTCCGTTTGACAGTCAACATTGTTTATTGTGTTTTAATCTATGACTACAATTTTTCCTACACCATGAAGCAGTTCGGCTGACTGCAAAGCTAATAAGCTAACCCTCAGTGGAAGTTTTTCTTGTCAAACCACCATTTCCATTGTCAGTGCCAAACTCTAATGCACAAATAGGTTGTAGGTCATTTTATAGATAGGTTTGTCATAACACAAGAAGTCTATCTTAACCACTGATTATACTTCTTTGTGGGCACCACAGATGTTGATATTATACTACTTTCTAGTTTTCTATGTGCCATACATGCACAGTAGATTGGTGTCCATGTATGTACAGGGATGTTGGTAGAGTGGTTCAGACTCTTACGGACTTGGGGAGATGATGACATTTAGGTCACATGGACACTAACGAATCCTCACATACTCCTAGATGCATTAAGTGCAACTCTGGCCTTATAGAATTGGTGGGGTGTAAGAAATGGTTCAGCACTGCTTTACAGTCTTATCCAATTACCTTTTCTTCAAAACAAATTTGGCACAGTTGGAGTTGGCGCCTGTCTCATTTTTAACTGATAAATTGTAATATTTTCACCTGTATCTTGGAGTAAAATACATTTTTTTTGGTTGGACACACTCTCCATAGTACACTAGAGAGAAATTCTGACTGACAGAACTAATAAAGTCTGTTCAGAACAGCGCCAGAGCAACGGCACAGATGAGCTTCACACCATGTTTGTATTTTCACACATTAAAATCAACAGCATAAGCCCAGTGCTTTCGCAATTTGCTAGACGAGACGTCTGTCAAATATTTTACTCACTGAATTCATTAAATGGCAGCAGTCCACAAAGCTCTCCACAGCTGCTACACTACCTTCACTGTATCTCGTGTATCTTTGCCTCAGATACTGAATATTACAGATTGAAATAAATGATTCTCCTGCACAGAATGACTGTTTTATTGCCTGTAAAGAGCAGCAGTACTGCAAAAAAAAAAAACATGCTGATCGAGTGTAACATGGCAACTCTTGGCAAAAGGACTCTTGCACTCATTCACTCTCTCTCTCTCTCTCTCTCTCTCTGTGTCAGGCGGTTAGTGTGTCAGAGCAGAGAGTCAGCGGCTCTATTAAGTTTTGCAGCGTAAGCCTCAGCTGTCAGTGAGCTGCAGCTATCAGGGCCAGCAGCATCCTTCTCTCTCTGTCTCTCTCTCTCTCTCTTTTTTAAAAAGCCTCCGTTTCATCAGAATTGTGTCTCTTTCTCATGAATAAACCCCAAACCTTTCATAAACAAGCTCATCACTGTATGCTGCTGTGTGGCGCATTTCCCAAACCACCACTTGTGCATGTAAACACATATCCAGGACATGCGAATACAAGAACTTAAGCCAAGCTGCTTGTTTTTTTAAAGGTGAAAGTAAAGTGAACATAACCTGCACAAAGAAGGACATTGTGTCTGTGTGTGTTTGTGTGTGTATGTGTGTGTGTGCGTGTGTGTGTGTGCATGTGCGTGTGTGTGTGTCACATTAGTGAAACTACAGATACATCCGAAGTACTGGTGTGTTCCAATATCTATACATATATATGTATACGTTCATATATAGACTGCATATATTTTATTTCTGGTGTGTTTTATTCCTTATTCTTATCTATCTTATTACTTTTTCGGTGTGGAACAGGTACACAGCGCATATCACTGTGCGTTATACCATGTATAACTGTGTTTGTGACCAATACAAGACCTTGAATCCTTGAATCCTATACTACGATACTATATAATATGCCAGAGAAAGATTTAGTGTCCCAATAGATAGTACATTCAGTTGGATTTTGCAGTAGCCAGCATGCTTTTTTGGCCATTCTGACCCACAATCCTCTACACACTGTCTCACACGAGTATTATCAAGTTTACCCGCCAAATCGCACAAACAGATGACAGCTCATTTTCCACTACACACTGCAACAGTCAAACTTTATGCCCATTATGACAAAGTCGCATGTTCCAGTTGTATGCATGCAGCTTGAAGCTGTGTGTACTTTGTAAGGGCAGCTTCAGTACGTACTTAAATTAAAAAAGAAAAAATATGCGATTTGGAAAGCAGCCTGCCTTTTACCTCATTTCAGTTTCATGTTTGATGGAGATATGAACAGCTCATAGGCATCTGAAATGTGATCCAGACCCACACACTGCTTTTTGTGAGAAGCCAGAAAGTTTGGAAACAACTGGTTTAATCCTTTACAATATATTGTATTTTTAAAGCTTTTTATATTCTCCATTGTGTAAAACCTTCATCTTAAAAGGCTGACATAGTGAAAATCATTTTTTGTTGTCTTCCGAAGGTTGTTCTAAACTTGGAGGTGTAAAAGCTGTTAAGATGTAAAGATGTATACTTCTGCTGATCCTCAAGCCCCACGACAACTTTGTGTCAGCCTCGTGTTTTTACAAGTCAGTAAGAGTTCGACCCAGGTGCTATGTAACTTCTAGCATTCGTCTAGTTCAAACTGTAATTGGTTTTTAGAGCAAAACAGCCCATTTACAACAGCCCTAAAATCAGGTGATGTGAACAATCTTCGCAGTATTTTGAGCTGAAAAACTGAGACACACTGTGGACACATGAGACTTTCATTAATTACCTAAAAGGAGGCACAATATGGGACCTTTTTAAAGATAAATGTGGAGTAGAAAGTACAATATTCTCCACCGAGCTGTAGTGGAGTGAAAGTATAAAGGAGCATAAAGCAAATACCTTAAATTGATAACTGAATACAGTATTCGAGTAAATGATGAATAAATATATCTACTCTCTCTCACAAACACAGGGTGCTGTCACTTTTTAAGGATTCATCTGAGGAGTTTAGTTCTGAGGTGAGTTTATATTTTTTTTTCACCACGACTTTGGCTGGAAAACACTGGTCAGTCCTTTATCACATCTACTTTCTCTGTTTACCAGGAAGCCATAGTTTGATTCAGGATTCATCCCAGTACACAAATCTGCAGTGCCACTTGTTAAAGGTATTTATCATGTTTCCTCTCTGTTAGTCTTCCTTGATTCTGCTTAAACCTCACACAGCTTTAGTGTTTTTAGGAAGTGACACTGCTGGTATACATATGGCGGGCTGATTTTTTTGTCTTAGCCTGTTCGTAGAAATCAAGTTCCATTGTTGGTATCGTAAGCACCTTTTGTCTTTTGAGTTAAGCTTGCATATTGATTTTTGCTGCTGAAGACTCTTTCTGCACGCTGAATGTGCGTGGTAATCATTTTAGCATTTACTGTCACTTTCCTCAAAGAGGAGCCGACTTTTGAAAGCTGAGGGGTTCAATCAGTTCTAAACAGAACACAAAGCTGCCATTCATTTTCTAACTCTTTGTATTTCTATGTCCCCAAATGGGAAATCTTGTTCTCTTATCCCCGGGAGCTTCATCTATTCCCCATTATTGTGCGAGATGGCTATTTGTTCGCCAAATATAAGTCAGGTGTCCTTGGAGACAAGTGCACAAAGGATCTCTCTTGGTGGCTGGGAGTTAATTCAGTGCTTTGTAGCCACCTCCCACCACATGCCATCAAGCTTTCACATTGCTCACACGAGCCTCACTGAAATTACACTGTAGAGCAGAATAGAACCTTCACTACCTTGTGAAAAGCCCCAGTAGGACACTTGAAATTGGATGGAAAAGATTGGCTCAGCTAAATACGTAGCATTGTCTCTTTGTTCCTTTCTGCTGAGGTCAGGTTGGGATGGCAACAGTGCAAGGTGAAGCCCACTTCCAATCCAAGCATCTCCATATCTCTCACTGCTATCAACAGTGCTGTGATTCTGATACTGAAGACGTCATTTTGGTGTCGTTGCACTCTGTTGCACTGAGGAAGTAGTCTTGGTGTCTTGGTGATTTACATGCTGCTTTTTCCACAAAAGCTGTGGTTAAGATACACACTATTCAAAATCAGGGTGTCCTCTTGCAGAACTGCCAAAATTTCTACCAGTGTGTTGCAGAAGCATCATCATAACTGACTTCTTAAATGCAAACAGGAATGGGAACTAACTTTTCAAGTACCAAACCACATTTTTTTAGGTAGCAACATGTGGAGCAGTTTAAATGAAACAGTTAAATTTGAAAAGCTCAAATTCAGGTTTGGCAATACCAATCTAATGGCACATTGCAAACTTCATATCCAGAATGAGTGTGCTTCATGTGGTCCCTCGTTTGTTTAGAGAATGTTAGCTGCTAGGTATGTTTTAGTTGTATAATATTTTGGGCATCTTATTTTAGAGTTTTATAATTCATTGAATATTATTCAGGATCATGATTTAGGCCTTCCGCAAGTAAACAAACATGATCGACTGTGCTACTGATGTCTAAAATAATTACTCCGCTCATAGGAAACTCAACATATAACTAATTGGAAACAGCCAATGTAGATAAAACGAATTGGTTTCAGGTCAATTATATATAAAATTAAAACGTCTTTTTTTATTTACTTTTTACAAGGTCATTTTGGTCGGACACCTGTCTTGAGATGCCGTCAATGCTATAACTAAGTGGAGACCAGAGGCTTCTCTGTCTACAGCTCATTAGCTAATAACTACTGCAGCCTTCATGTGAGCTATTTAAATATCAGTAAATCGTGGTGTCTGTTGACCAGCAGATGTTGAGCAAGTAAGGCGTCTGAGTACAAATTTATATGTTGCCTCTTGGATACACTCTGAATTTTGGTCATCTAGAAACTTATTCTAGGTCCAATTTGATGCTGATTTGTTCATTAGCAGGAATGTAGCACAACATGGATGTGTAAACAATGTTCTGTTAGTTTGAATGTGTAACTGAAGAAGGAAAAGTTTCCAAATCAGTCAACCGTTGGTCTTTTTTGGACAGAGGACATTCTTCCTCTTAGCTGTTCTACAAATGCAAATGTGCTTCCATTTACTTTCAGATGGTGGAAAGCATCATTTAATGGCAATAAACCCTGCAGGAAATGTTGCTTTTCCAGCATTGGCAACCACCTCCTACACTGCAAAGCAACCCAAAAAAGGAAAATGGACTCAAACAGGAAGTCTAAAAGATAAATACATGCAGTAAAGCACATGTTAATATTGGTAAGGCAGACTCATAGACCTGGAGTCATGTCCAGAAACTACTACTGTAAATTCCAAGCTTACTGTTTTTCTGCTGGACAGGTGAACCACTGCCTTCGATTTCCAGTAACTTCAAAGGGTTTTTAAGTAGATGCAAGGAATAGATCCATTAGACATTAAGAGATGTTCACAAACCAAGACATCCGTGATGAATTGTTGCACTCTGTCGACCTCAGCTCATTTAATAACATTGACTTTCTTGATTGTTGTATTGATATAATGAAAATGGCTGCCACGCTATTGACTACGCTATGATGTATCGTCTCCTTCTGCTCACTGTAATGGTCCATCAGCTTTACGGAATTGCATCAATACAACATAGCAGTCCATTACAGATAGAAGCACCAAAACAAAAGAGCCTGAGACTGTCATATTGGGACATCTAGGAGTTTCAGGCGGCAAATTTAGAATGTGTTTAAGTCGCAGATGTTCTCTTCTGGGTAAAGGTCATATTTTTAAAGGTTGTGGAATCGGAGGTGTGAAGATAAAACCCCAAACACATGATGATCATTTTTGAAGAGAGGGAAGAAAGAGGCGCCAGCCATCTGACCTGTATGACAGAATCGACAGGAAGGATGTAATGATACACCTTGAGGCTTTTAAGTGGCGGTGTACAAGTTTCACTGCAGTATACTTACATGTACTGTACACTGGTGCTGGCATGTGTGTGTCAGGACTGTTCATGCTTTTTTTTTTTTGCATTTCAGATGACACCTTGTCAATTTAGCCCATCTGTTTTACTTTGATAAGAAATATCACTCATGAAAAGCTTTCACAAGGAAAGTAAATTCTAATAACCCAGGTAGCCAGTTGAATTGAGCAGATTGAGGTGAAGTGTCGGTATCCTTGGCTGAGTTCTGACACTGGCTCACTTCACTGTTTTAGATGTCTGGATTTTGGCCAGTTTGTATTGAGAACTGACAAATTTAGTCAAATTTGGGCCGACAATAAATCCTGTGAGGTGACCTAATATTGGACAAGATAGAGACCCTTATCATTTTCAGAACCCAGACTTGGGCTGGTGTACTTGAGCAGAGTCTGCGGCATCATCCACACCTTGTCTTAGCCGAGTTATTTGTCTAGTCCAGGGGTCAGCAACCTGCGACTCTGGAGCCACATGTGGCTCTTTCATACCTCAACTCCTTGTGGCTTTGCAAAGTAAATGATGAGCATTTAATTTAAACGTATTTTATCTTAGTTTGTTAGTTTTTAAAATGTAATTCTAAATTTGAAGATTATGGTGATCTTATAACATTAAAGCAAAATGCGTTTCATTTTTTGTCGCTCAAAATATGTGTCACAACTACTGATGTGTGACACCCACCGGCACTCACAGTGTTGCCAACTTGTTGACTTTCTCGCTAAATCTGGCGATTTTCCAAAACCTCTTGGCTGCTTTTTTTTTGTCAAAAACAACAAATCTAGCAACTCTTTCTGGTGTTACTGGAGACTTTTCAGGTGTTTTGGAGACGTGAAAACACGTATCGTTCTGCAGTTACTGTCCTCAGTAAGCAGCAGGTGCTGCCGTGAGCTCCTCCCGTCCCAAAGCGCTCACAGGCGGTCAGGAGTCTGGTCAGTAGTCCCAGCTGCAGTCAGCAGGACAACCAGACGTCATTTTTACTTTGCAGCAGGTGGATGATTTAAGTTCAGCTTTTTATTTCATATATACAAGGAGGACTCAAATAGACATGGAGTATTTTATTTGAAAGGAACCTTCAACCCAGTGTCTTGTTTTTTTTTTTTTGGAGTTCAAAATGTTTTTGTTGAATACAGAAATAAAACTTTGTTTTCTCTGTAGCAGTTCATTGATTTCATAAATGCAACCAAAATGGTTGACTTAAGTGTGTCACAGAGATTTTAAAAAAGCAGGTCGATAATGAACTAAATTTGTGACAAAGTGAAAGCAATTATATGGTCATACTAATTGTTTAGGGATTTCAAATGTAATTGTAGGTCACCAATGTAAAAGAGATGACAGATATTGACTAGAAACAGAGAGTGTTTGCACAGAGGATCTGAGGGCTCTGGATGTAGAGTGAACTGAAGCAGCTGGAGACTTGCACTGGTCCATGCTGTCCTTTGAAAATAATTAAATAATCTTAAAATGAATTGTTTTCTTTTTTTTTACCCTATGCTCACCAGTTAAGGAATGCCAGTATGGGTGGGGTCTTTTTGGTACCAGTAGGAAGATTTGCTGCTGCTTTTTGAACAAAACCAAGGTGAGATAAGAATGATCAACTAATTATATAAACTAATGCTGATAGTTTCACAGTTATTTGGCCAAAAACCAAAGTATTGAACAAACTGAACCTTCTGACCTGCTGGCGGTTTTAGTTGAAGAACAGGAGATCAGCCAGCCATGAATGTCTTTACACAATTTACACAATTTTGGGCCAGTCCATCAAGTTGATGCTGAGCTATTGCAATGGACACTTTTGACCTGCTGGGTCAATAGAGCAAATATGAGCAGATTACCAAACTTATTAGAATTTAAGGTTTTCCTGCTCAAGAAGGGGTCTATGACTCCTGCCTTTGGCTGCTAAATACACACGACAGTAATCATGATCTGTTTGCATACAGTAAAGACATTATTCGACATAAACCTATGCATTTCCTGGTGTTTTTCATCATTTAATGAATAAAAATGTCAATTATGCTTTAGGAAATGAAACCCTTTGTCAACTCTTCAGCCTCTACTCTTCATTCAAACCTTAACAGCAAACATAAAGTCTAGTAGCTAAGACACTGAAGTCCAGACCAACATTTCCCCTAAAGCCAGGTTTTAACTTGGCTACAAAACTGTCCTAATAAAGTTAAAAGTAGGAAAACTTATTCATGTTGGGAATTGACTTTAATATACTATAAGCTTGTTTCAGTTAAAGCTGCACTTTAGAGAATTTACAACAGCTGTTCCCAACATTTCACCTCTTGTTCCCTTAGAAATAAGCAAAGTCTGCATATGACCTCTTGTGTTTTGTATAAACTGTGGTTCTTTTGCTTTTACTTTCATTGTTAGCTTTGTTAGCTTTTGTGGACTATCATAACTTTGGCATATGTTCGGAAGTGGTGATAGATCAGTGCTGCTGATAAGCACATGCTTTGCTTTTGTCTGCCATCGCTGTCCTGCAGCCGTCTCTTTCAGTCAGCAGCCGTGCACGTGGCCTGACAACTGTTTGATGGACCCAGAGCTGTAATCACACCGAGGCTGAAATCATTGTTATTTTAACCCAGCAGCATGAGGAAATACCACATTCTGAATGCGAGCATGAAAGACAGAGCAGGCTGGAAGCAAACAGAGCATGTTGCTGATGCTCGGCTCTCAGAATTACTCCTCGCTCAGTTTCTGAGAAGTGCGTCCTGATCTCAGCAGCCCTTTTTGATACATATCAGCTGTGTCCAGATCCTCAGATTCCTACTTGAGGCTGCAGGGCCGGGGTTGCTTTACCCCAGGATAGCCTTAAACACACCATAAAATCATCCAGCCACTGTAGGGATTTTGACTTGCCGGTCTAAAAACCCAGCTTGGAGCTACAGAGGTCCTTCAGAGGTCCTTTACATCAAGAAGAAACTAAATTCATAGTTTGGCCGGTGATTGCACTTCTAATGGAGCCACAGCTGAACAGAGAATTCTGTCAAAGAAACTGCATTCTTCCTTTTTGTTCGTGAATGTGTGCAAATTATGTCCCTGGTGACATCATCGGTCCATGATTTGCAAAATTACCCTTCATATTTCACAAAGCACAGATGTGATCTGATACTAGTCGTCCCATGGAAGTCAGGGGATTGGGTAGGTTTTTCCTTTAATTTTCGATGTTTTTTTTTTGTTTGTTTGGTTATTTTTTTCCTATTTCAGGTCAAGAATTTAAGAGAATGTATGTAAAGTTATTAGAAGTGTGTGCTCCACATATTGATTTGTTATTCAGGCCTGCAGAAAACACTGCTTCGAAAGTAAAGCAGATGTTGTGATTCACTTCCTCCAACAGTAATTGAAGCAACATAATCAGTTTTGCCCTTCCAAAATGGAAGTCTTAGAAGACAAAGATTATAAATCTAATGCAAAATTAAACAAGATCTCCTGATTTTGGTTCATACGCCACAACTCTGAGTCCAACAATTACCATAATTCAACTTGTTAGGATCTTTTTGTCAGATTGTCAAATGTTTGTCTTTAAAACTCCACTTCTCTAGTTTGTGATGCAGGTTTCTTTCCGAGCAGAATTTGTAGCATCCAAGGTCGAGCCAAGACTATTTTTGCAAACCTTGAAAAGTTCTTCTACTTCCAGACGTCACAATTGGGATGAGATACAACAAATGAGAGAAAAAAAATTTTGAAAAAAATTTATTTGACAGCAGTCGTAGAGTTTCAGGCAGGAAATGTGGGCACAGAGAGAAGAGCATAACATCCTTTCATTGTCTTCATCACTGGACAGCGTGAAACATGGCTAGCACCAGCTGTCATGAAGGACTAATAAGAATTTGCCCATCTGAGAGGTTTTTAGCAGTTGGAATATGACTGGTTTTGTTTCTGGTGTCTGCTACTCTGTTTATTACAGTGATGTGTAACATAACCTGTACTGTCACCTTCTGCAGACATAATGCAACCTAATTTATTAGCACCAAAGCAGTTAATGCAAACAAGCCTAATTCGTCTCTCTTGTCTTTTCTTTTTTTTTAATTCTTTGCAACATTTAAAGAATTTGATTCGAATTTGCTTCACAATTCTATAGGAACTTGGCCTGTGCCCTCGTCCCTAGAGCACAAGGGGTCACCGAATGGTTTAAAGTATGAGAATGACAGAATCATATGCTGGGGCCTTCACACTCACCAGATCTCCTTGTGAAAGGTTTTGGACTACCGTGTTAGACCAATTCTGTCCCCACAAAATTACCTTCTTATACAAAAACTTATAAATACTTTGTTCTGATTTGTGATTGGCAACGTGGTAGGAAAGACGGCCAGTGTGACAGAACCAGACAGTCTGCACTAGGATGGGTGGTTGGTGGCTTAAATCAGCAACCAGACAGACTTTTAGGGTTTGCTGTGATGGATGACAGAGCATCAGTCTCAGAATTGCATTTTGTTTTCCTTTTCTTTCTGGTTCGGTTTAGGCACCAAAACTAAGTGGTTAGGGTTAAAGAAAATATCACATTTTGTTGGACACGTTTCCTTGTTAGAAGCTTGGTGAAGGTTAGGCCCCAAATTACTTGCTCAAGTTCAGGAAAAATGGCCTGGTTTGGGTTAAAATACGACCCTTTCACTGCATGTTTGAAACTCCTCCACTTTCTGGGTTCACAGAGAGGCAAATCCAGCTCCATCTACGACATGATTGATTGGCTTAAAAGGAGTAACAGAAAAGCAGTAAAATACAAAACAAGATCTGTTGACTAGTAACGTATTGGTGTTACCTTGCAAACAAACATAATCCAACAGGAAATACCTTTCCCTCACAAACGTATCTGAGAATGTACTATAGTTGTGCAGGAACATATTTTTGTGGAAACTGGGCTGGTTAGACCAGCAGTCCCCAACCACCAGGCCACAGACCGGTACTGGGCCACACAGAAAGAATAAAAATGGTTTATGGGTTTACTTTATTTCCGGCAGAGTCTGCAGGGTGTTTAATTTTTGAAAAATGACTAGCTGTCTCCTGTTACTTCCACCTCTGCTTTTTTGACTGACTGTCAGTTTTCATGGCCGGCCGGTGAACAAAGTCGTCAGTCTAACTGCTGCCGAAATGAATAAATAACAAATGTCTCTGGAGAGCTTCTTTGAAAACTGGGAGAGACTTGATGGTGAGACAGAAGTAAAAGTAAATACATATTTAGCAATAAAAAGTAATTTGTTTACAACATTTTTTTAATAGAAAACTATTATTTGTTATGTGTGCAATGACCGGTCTGTAGAAAAACCGGTTGAAACCGGTCCGTGGTGCAAAAAAGGTTGGAGACCGCTGGGTTAGACGATGCTCCTCACCTTCATCAAAACACCAAATGAAGACTCTTTTGGAACAATGATGTTTTATTCCTCCAGTTCAAGATAGAATCAATCCTGAGGCAAATTGAAGATGTCCTGAAGCCTTGTAACTTCCCATCACCTGTCCGAGACACATTATGTTGGTTTCTCTGTTCATTTGTGTCCCCCTTACGTCACCTTTGCCAGGCTCAGTAAACTGGGTCAGAGGTAGAAACACCTTGTTACCTAAATTGCTCCTGATTGTCCTCATTGCTATCGATGTGTGTGAATAAGAGTGTTGCTCATTGGTGCGTACCCTCAATGTACTGCAGTGGCAGGTCAGAGGTGTTCCTCCAAGAGATGATCTCACCCATAACATGCAACACGGACGTGTTTAATGCTCTTTTGGGGGCTTTCTATTGTGTGCTTTATTGATTTATAGATGCAGAGAATTTCCACCTGTCAGATCCTGTCTATAGCAGGATTTCTATTGATTTCCTGCGACATAATGCGTCCCCGCTGGGTATCATGATCGGTAAGTGGATTACGGCGGAGAAAGTGTTTGTCCTGTCGCGCTGTGAAGGAATCCGGTGCACCACTCCAGCCGGCAGATTTTCACCACTTTCGCTGTGTCCCTCTCTGTTCAAAATAACGAGTCTGAGCGGCATTGTGCAGGCGTGTCAGTCTGTATCTGTGCCTGCCCAGTAAAACACCAATGCCCTGACCAGCAGACCATAGGAGGGAATGTGCTGCGGGTCACAGACAGGCCATTTGGCCGTTTCAGGCCACGTACCGCTGCTCACCCCTCCCATCCAGCCAGGGAGCGGTCAACTGTGTCCACAACCGCAGTCGGACCTGCATATTGATTGCGATGCAGACAATGTAATGCTGTACACACTGCTCAGTCCACCGAAAGAGCGATCAGATCACCAAATCCTCCTCTAAGTCTCTTTTATTGTTGCTTTTTAGCAACTTTTCCGTTTGTTGCTGTCTGGCAGACACCCAGCAGGCATTAAATCACACCAATCTTTTATCCGCTGTTTTGAATGATGAGCTCGTGGTTTCAGTTACGACATGAAAGAGTGTTTGCTCAGCTGTTCTCTGCTGTCTCGGATTCATCCAGACGGAATTCACAAAGAGTAAATTTTGTTAGCAGCCCCACCCCAGCGTTAATGAACCGGATTTCATTCACCAGCGTTTTGAAGGTGTTGACATCCAGTTTGTCAATATTTAGTTCCTGAAATGATCAAGTGTCAAAGTTAATTGTGTGCATTTGGAAATTGTACATAATGTTTCCTAGAAGAAATTGCTGGAATAGAGTTGCGGTTCTGGAAAAACAGTTTCCTGGGAAAAAAATGTTGATAAATTGTAATTCAGGAAAGACAAGTAATACAAATCTCATCAGGTAGTGTAAGCACTGTAAGACTGCAAATAAACTCCCTTCCTACACAGATTATTGTTACGTGAAGCCGGAGCAACAGTCCCAGGCTGCACTGAATATATTTGTGTTTCCTTCAGCGCTCCAAAATAATAATTCAGCAGAGAGCCAACATCCACAGTGATTTTTTTTTTTTTTTGGCCCTGCATGTCCAGGTTCTGCCTTATGATTTGTGTTGCTTATTCACATTGAGATTTCTGCTTCTTTACTGAAATCTGAGTAAATATAAAGTCACTCTGAAAGACTTTGGTGTTAAATGAGTAATTAGGCAGTTAGTGAGTTATCCAACATATCAATGTATTGCATTGATGTTGTGATCCACACAGCAGTAAAAATCTGAATCTGTTAGTCTGAACTTACTTCTGTTGTTTATGAGGTCATGTACGGATGAGATCAGTGGATAAAAAGCAGCCATACTAATGAGTTATGTCTATCAATGTAGGAGCTGATAAATGGAAGACAGTCATATCATGATATCAGTACCTGTACGACTGATACCAATCTCAATACCAATAGGAGCTGATTCAAGATGATGGAATTTGACTGATTTAAATACTTAAACTGTGTAAAGGTCTGTTTAAGGTCACGAATTGTAAAACAACAAATTACCAATAATAAAAATACAAATTTTCGGTGTTGACATTTTTATAGTTTTACCAAGTTGTTGTTTTTGTTTTTACATTCATAAATGTATCAATTTTCCTTGTTGTTTTACTAGATGTAGAAACTCCATTAAGTAACAGTAAATTGTTCAAAAAAAATTACAATTTCAAAACTGTTAGAAATAACTTTCACCATTTACAGACCTATCCTCTTGCTCTCGTCATTTCTTGCTTACTGTAATCGTGTGTTAATGTTTTCTTCTGACTTGTAAGGCTCAACACTTTGCTCGGTGGCAGTTCTTCCAGTTCCACCGACATATTTGTTGTGGTCATTTCTTTTGGTTCTTTTTATGGTTTCTGGCAAACTATGAAGTGTCTCCCCACAACCACACACTGCTGTGGAATCTAGTCTTTTCTTTATGCATCAGGAACCTTTGTTCAGACATTGCTGCCTGGGGACACACACATGACAAAATCTCTCAGCTGGCACAGTCTGTCAAGTGGTAATTTTGGGGGAAAAATGTATGATTTAGTGGCCAGAATGAAATTAACGTTTGGTTTGTGACGTATTCGTACTGCTTTGAAGCCTTGAACTTTTGTTTTCTATGAGAAGGGATTTACTGTTTGTACATTTAAATGTTTCATATCGTCATTTTTAGTCTAGCATGTCATGGCAGCTCTGAAATCCCCATGTTTGTGGTTTGGAACAAAACCACAGCAGTAGTTTGAACTGCGTCTGTCCAGCCACCAGCTGACGGGGCCACACATCCTCCCTCTGCTGAAGCACTCCTCATTAAAATTGCATTAGTGAGGATTCGGCTCCGTCGTACCTCCTGAGTAAAGAGATTTTTCTTCAGGCTCTCTCTACCCCTGTGTTCAGCAAATGCTCATACAATGGAGGCCCGGAGACCAATATGCTCGGCTGAGATCAGTTTGACGTTTGAATGGCCAAGCAAAGGCAAAGAAGAAAGAGAAGTAGGGACTTGAGGGGCGACTTCCTCCGCAGCGTTTTGGTTAAAAAAAATCAGGACCTCGACACTGAGTATCACCTTGCCTGTGACAGTAGTTGCAAATAGTGTACCAGCAAGCCAAGAGGTTAAGCCCTGATCACCTTTTGCTGTTAGTTTAAAGAGAGGTTTATTTAAGTGTTAGTTTAAATGTTTTTTTTAAGGTTTTCAAACCTTAACAACTGCATGGGTCTACAGAAGGCAATAGCAATTCAACAGTCTGTTGGTCGCTGTCAGTGTGGACCAGACTGAAAGGGACTTTGTTGAAGCATGACTCCTACTGACTTTGGTGTCTCCTGACTTTTCTACTACTGCCACCAGAATGTCGACATATGTGACACATCTTAATAACTATTAAATGGATAGTCTTTGCCTAAAGCATTTATTCAACTTAGTGAAATCCCCTTGCTATGTTTTGATGGATTGGTGCAACCTTTAGATACTCTTAGTGTTTGGATGATGCTTTTGAATGATGCCGGTGATCTTCAGACTTCTCCTTTGCCAGCACCATGGGATGGTTGTTTTTGATTTTGAATCAACTACTGACAGTAATTGGATGAACTGACAATACATTTTGTTCGAAGATTCATGTTCCCATCAAAATTAATTGAATAACATTCTCTGACTTTTTATCTTGAACATCATCAAGTCAGAATTTGAACTTGGCCAAAATCTTTGGTTTACGACACACACACAAAAAAAAGCTAAACTAAGATGGTGAACCTGATACCTGTTAGTTGTTTAGCATCACAGAAGCAAATTCATTCCATGTCAGTATACTGGTGTTAGCATTTAGCTCAAAAGAGTACTTAGTAGCATGGCTGTAGCATCTAATCATGCATGCTAATTTGCATACTGTTTCTTTTTGCTTTCAGTTCATACTGCAATTTGTGCACTGCGCAGAAGATTGTGGGTCAGAATGGCCAGAAAAGCATGCTGGCTTGCATACTGCAAAATGGCACCAGCTGTAGTAGGATATTGGGGTATTTTTGGTAAACTGGGTTTTACATAGAATGCACTGGACATACTAAAGGTGCGTTCCAATACTCATACTATAGAGCATACCGGAAAAAGACTTAGTACGTCCCAGTACATAGTATAACAAATACAGTGTGCCAAAAATGTTCGGATGTCCTGCTACAACCATTTTTGCACTACAGATTGCAATGGTGAAAGCTTATGGCTCATGATTATGATGAAGTAGTATGTCCTCATTGTATGCACCCTGCTTGAAACGGTATTTACTTTGTAAGGGCAGCTGCAGTACGTATTTAAGGTGAAAAGAAAATGTATTTGATTTGGAACACAGTCTAAATCTTTTTTTTGGCATATGATAAAGTGTGGTAGTGCGGATATTGGAATGCTCCTTCAGTTGGTTGAGCTTGTTGGCACGGATACAGAACCAGTGATTTAGGTTGTGTTTAAACAAGCGTTACTGTGCACAGATACACCTGACCTCTCATTCCTTTCAATGAGAAAAACATTGGGTCTCTTGGCAAAAAAAAAAAGTTGTCCTTTCCACATTCCAGGTGAATTTGCTTTACAGTTACACATTAACTATTTATCTCGCAATTACAGGATTAAATGATTGTCGGGGTGATGACTTCACATTGTTGCATAATCCTGTTTCTGAATATTTTAATATCGACCACTATGCCGTCTTTTATTGTTTTAATGCACGGTAGCTTTGCCGGTCTAGCAACACTTCCACAACCTGTTATTAATCCATAACGGCTAAACCCAACTTTTTTTTTTACTGCTTTCATTCTTTGCTGTTTTTGGTGTAAATGAAGATGCTGACTGGAAGGAAAGTATGAACCTCAGGAGTCAATGTGCTCACAAAAAAACAGAAAAATGGTTTCTTGTTTGACTTGAACTTGAAACACAGCCTCTTTGTTGGATTCGGTATGAAGGATGATGCTTGGCTGTGTCCAGTTATGCTCCACATTGAAGCAACGGGGGAGAAAATCATACCAGTAATAATACGTACCAAAGTATAGTTATTATTTAAAAAGTTACACAAGTTTCTAAAATTTATTATGAGAAATGGCGGGAGCAGTAAACACAAGATAAAATCGTACTAGAAGGTATGTATTTATACAGAAGAAATTCATAAAGAAACTAAACAAAGATATATATTCCAGCATATGACTGAAATTTACAGTGAAAAGCAGCTTCTATAAACATTAATGAACAACAACTCATTAGTGCAAAATGGAAAATGGTTAAAGTTTGCATTTGTACTTGACATCGCAGCATCTCAGATTCCACCGAGAGCTTTTTGTTGTTGTGAAACAACTACACCTAATTGTACTGTGTGTACTGTACAGTACTGGCTGTACTGTAAATAGTGATAAGCAAACATTATCTCTGAGCTAAAACTGTAAGCAGCCATTCTGAGAATTTCACAGATTCCTGGTTGAAAGCAAAACAAACCAGACAACATAATCACAGTGCAGAAATGTTTAAAACAACAAAACAATATTCTGAGGTCATAACTCCAACCTGGTCGGTGCAGCGGCGCAGCCTGTTTACACTTGGAGGAGGAAGAAATTGCAAGTGTAACCACAGTCAAAGAATGTGTGTGTTGATTGCTATCTCACATGTCCCATATACATTCTGAAGGGGAGGAATGTCGGTGGTTTTTTCAGCTAAATGGTAACAGCTGTTTCTGAGTGATGTGTTTGATGGAGGTCGAGAGAGCGGTCTGCTTTTATTTACTTTGGCCACAGCCTTGGAAGGGGAATACTTCAAACGGATGCAGTCTGCCATCAGACGCCAGGCCCAGCGGTCAAACATTCTTTGGTTTCCTGCAGCAAAACATGGCATGTTACCCTGGGCGTTCAGTTTCAATGGGAAAGACCCAGTTTGTGTTGGGCACCGCAGGGCCCACAGCTGGGATTTTACAGGTCAGCACATTTCAGCTGGAGGCTTTACGTCCGATTATGGGAGGGAAAAGGAAACAAAATAGATTCACCTCAGCCTGGGAATGTGTTTACAGGCTGCTGGTTATTCTCACATTTCGCAGATAACTTCGTTGTTTTTAGTTCTCACTGTGTTGTTTTACATGTGCTAAAATAAGCGGGTTTGTCTTTCTGCACCAACCAGATTTTTGTCAACGCCATGTATACAAGAAGTCTGGTTTCTGTAATCAGCGTTGACGATCAGGGAAACTGGACCTGAACTTTTTTTTGTGTACATGTAACCAAAAACTGTGCTGTAAGAAATGGCAGTTAATCACAGTAGTGCTGAGAATACATATTAATATTTATCATCTGTGATTATTATTTAAACAATTTAAGAAGATACTGAAACAATATTGTTACCTGTTTTTGATCAATAGTTAAAAAATGCAGAGAAATTCAGTTTTCAGTTATAGGAAATTAAGGAAACCAACATGTGTTCACATTTGGGAAGCTGGACTGGAGCCAATACATTCTAATCATTTTCAAAAAAATACTTGAATATTAGAATTGTTGTCTAATTTTCTTTAAAGAAACTACCTTAAACTAGACATATTGTGTCGCTCCACTCAGACGCATAATTATCAATCCAGACAGAATAGTTCCTGTCCTGAAGCTACGACTTGAACCACTTTAATACTATGCCTGGGAGCCAATATTCCAGTCTTTCGAGTTGTATCGTACACTAAGCCGTGCCAATGGCAGCACTTAGGTATAATAAGACTAGAACTGGAATCTTGCCTGAATAAGCTTCTAACCAAATATCATTCAGAACCTTAATGAGAACTGTGTCAGGGCTGTGGTGGGGCCTAAATCCAGACTGAAACTTATCTAAGTGATCATTTGAGGTTGAAAAGACAGTTTGTCAGAGGAAAACAACTTTTTTCAGTGGTTTTACTCAGGAGAGACAACACAAGTGAACAAGAATGCAGAAAGTTTAGTCAGTTAAAGACTTTGGCAGAGACATTTATCAGCTTATGGATGTAAATATCAGCCAACTGGAGATCCTGCAAAGGAGCCCGAGACTGGTCGCAGTAAGATGAAACATTGAAATATGGTGGTTTGATGATCAGATGATCAATGGATAATTGGAAAGCGTGTAAACCAGTCCCAGTGCAATCATTAGATAATATCTGAGAGATGGAGCCCCGCATTGATTTATCTTATTTTATTTGTATGGGGCCCTTTGATGCGTTTCACCAGAGTTCGCGTGCAGTCCCCTGACAGATCACAGTTGAATTGTCTTCTTCTTTGAATGCGCTCATGTCTTCAATAAATTTTAAATTAGGAAGCTGTGCGTCCAAAATCAGGTGAATTGTTGGAAAGAAATCACAGATTCCAATGTTTAGTTCAAGTTAGTGTGTTTGTTGTGTAAAATGTCTTCGTGTCCTTGTTTGTTGTCCGCACATAAACTCTTTGCCTCACCAGCTGTGTCTATCAGCTACATCAATTGCTATTTCTGAATCCTTTCTTATCTCTTCTAACATCCTTTTCTCCGGATTGATTTTTTAAAAAAACACAGTCATCTAGAAGAATTGGCCCATTGGAGGCAATTTGGGAGACAAACCCACCTGAGCCCTCTTTGTCTGTGATATGTAATGGAAATGTAATATAAGCTCAGCAGCCGCTCTGTTTTATAGCTGCTGGTCATTCACATGGGAGATGTCTTTATTTACCAGCAAAATACACTCTTAGGATTATTAGTTATTACTGCATTCTTATAAATGTGACATTGTCAGAGGCTTTCTGTTGTAAGAGTAAGACCTCATGTCACATACTGACTAACCGACACTTAGACGCTTGTTTCCTGTAGGTCGATACAGTTGTCAGTGGACGTTGGAAGAAGATTCCAAAGCAAAACAAGTGTACTGTGATTATGTTCAGCACCCTCAATTTGTGTCTGTGTAATGCTTAGTGTGCGACTCGGCAAACACACTGTAATGACCAACTGTCTGAGATTTTTAACATATCTGCGGCGCTGGTGGTTGCTCACTATGTTTGGTATTCTCAGTCAGGTTTTTTTTTGTTGCTGGCTGGACTTGTTCTGAACGACATAGCTGAACAACTGCTGGCTGGATTTCCGTGAAAGCCGGGGTGGATATTTATGCTGTCCACAGTGTAATTGCTAATCGTTTTGATGACTTCTTAGCTTTTTTGTAAAACCAACACAAAATTTTCCACCTGTAAGAATAATTCATTCATATTTGTGCTGTCTTCACTACTAATGGTGTCTGGTTCTCTGGTGTTGAATCTACTGGGAGGAGCCCATTCCATACATGATGAATTACGTCGGCGTCTATATATTCCGCAAATGTACGCTGCTTCCGTTGAAGTGTAGTGACCACAGGGACAGAAATTTCAGAGCTGCATGTGGAAGTGAGTCCACACAAACTCTCGTAGACTCTCATAGACTTGGGTAGATGAAGAAATTTACATAATGCAAACTTTTGCATACTTGTGGATGTAGAAAAGCCGACACTTGCCTAATAAAGCAGGATGTAACTCACCTGCTTCCAGATCTTTGAATCCTTCCACTTGAGTTGCTGAGTTGGTTGATTTGTCTGCATGAAATAACAGTTTCTCAGTTGTAAAAAGAACTGTTCCAAAGAGTGCCACTGTAGGACAAACGATTAGCCAATCATGGGTAGGACGAACAACATTGTCAGATTGTTGTGAAGCAGTACACTGGAACCAAGGACGAATACTAACAACTTAAGAAAGAATTTGCTATGACCATCGTGATCAACAAATGTATTTTACAAGCAGCATGTATTTACAATATCTCCCGACATCTCAGTTTGTCTTTTCTTCACTCCATTCCACTCTTAAGACCACATGAAAACCAACATATTGGCATGGCTACACATCAGTGTTGACTTGAAAGGACGTTCGATTCAGGTGGGTCTCAAGTGACTGGTTTGGGAAAATTGAATCTCCTAATCCGATGAAATTGTCAGAGTAGAGGTAATGTCAGACTAAAAACATGCAACATAGTGTTGACAAATCAGTCTCATGTCAGCAAGGAAAATTCAAAGTTTAATTCTGTCACATTAGTCTGCAGCTTGTCACACCAAATTTGTAAGACATTTCCACAAGTCCTTATTTTATCTCAAGTGTTTTCAGTGGTTCATTATGGAAGTGGTGTTACAGACTTGCCATAGTTCCTGGTTTGACTCACTGAGGCTGCATATTCATTTTCCAAAAATTAATCAAACATACAATGGGACTGCTGTAATCTCTTTCTGCATGGGAAGCTGAAGTTGAACTTAGTCAACCCTGGCAGTAATCTCTTCTTCCTACACTGTCTTCACCTCCCTCCCTGCCCCCATCCCTCCCTCTGAGACACAGAGAAGACAAGTGGGAGCTGAGGAATGCACTTTAGCGCTGGCACAATGGAGGCCTTTTGTGGAAGATGAAAAGAATATTAGTCACCACTAATGAGATTTGATGTTGGACTGCCATTGTCAGTTCAAGCCAGATGGGTAGGGTACACGGCAGAGCAGCCAGTCTCCACACATCAAAGACAAGGGGATTCCTGTATTGCATACTCTTCTGGCATTTAATGCAGTGACAGAAATGAAAAGATTCATTAAAAGCATGGCTTTTGTCAGGCGCAATGCTAATGAGGACGCTGCTTTGTGCGCAGCCTCAAGCAGCAGCCACCTACAATCCATAACTGGGTCTGAACTTGACAACAAAACATCCTCTTGGGCTGTATTCTTTTCATCTCCAGCACTGCACACTTCGCCTCCCTCAGATTCTCCTCTTACCTTGGTTCACTCTTCCTCCCCAGCTTTGTTTGCTCGCTCAGACTGCATATGACGACACAGTCCTGAAAGTTCTGTACATCATCCTCATCATCCCAGATTAAATCATCTCAGTGTGCCTCTGTTGATGCAGACTCAAATTAGACTCAGTACACTGAAGTAGAATGTAAACTGAACACGGTATACAGATAGTGATTATTTCCATTACGATTAATTTGGCAATTATTTTTTCAATAAACTGAAGTTTTGAATTGATGTGTTGATAAGTAATCAAGTCAATCATCAAGTTTTTCTGACCAAAAGGTTACAGATATTCAGTTTACTATTTGTGTTAAAGTAAAGCATCAAATCCTTGTATTTGAGACGCTACAAACAGCAAATATTTTTCACTTAAAGCATTGCAAAAATTACCATTTTAAATGATGACAAAAGTAGTTCCCAGTTAATTTTCTGTAAACCATCTAATTTATTTGTCAATTAACCGCTGCAGACCTACACCGAGGAGCCACAACATTAAAACCACAGACAGGTGAAGTGTTTAGCATTGATCATGTTATTACATTGTCCTGCTGGGAAGCCATTGGTCCTGGCACTCATGTGGATGCTACTTTCATATGTACCACCCACCCAAGCATTGTTCCAAAACAAGCATCCCAGCCCATGGTAATGGCATTCCAGCAGCAGTCTCCTGCAGCAGGACAATGCACCTCTCTACACTGCAAAAACTGCTCAGGAATGAGTTGAGGAACATGACAAAGAGCCCCAGATGTTGAACACTAAACTCCCAAGATCCCAATTTGATTGTACATCTAGCATATTAGCCCGATCTATGGGGGAACCATTGAGAAACCACACTACAACAAGGATCTGCTGCCAAAGTCTGGGCGCCAGATACCACAGTACACCGCCACAGATTGCAGGTCCATGGCCCTGTAGGTCAGGGGGGCTCTGGTGGCACAATAGGGACCTACACAAGATTAGGGTTGTGGTTTTAATGTTGACCAGTGTGTATACAACTCTTGTCTCCAATAATATTTCAATGAACATGAGATCTCTTTGCATCTTATTTTTGCAATGTTGGCTATAATTGACTTGTAAATGTGGCAAAATTACAGACAACTGTGACAGAGCAAGAAAGCTGTAAACAAAACCACAGGCTTGTCAAACTTATTTGGAATGCCAAATTATTCCTCCCCTCCTTAACTGTTAACAAATAGACAAAGTTCTGAGGTCTATTACGTATTTTGACATCTCCTGACTGATAGCAGCTGCTACAGCAGCCACAATAAATATAAGGAGCACCTGTAGCCCCAGTTTGTGCCTCTCTCACAACAGCCTCGTACACAAACAAGATTTGTTCCTCTGTAGCTCCAGAAAACACATGCTCTCACTGATAACAGCACTATATTCAGAGCTTAACAAGTTATTTAGAGCTGATGAATCGCAACATTACCCACAACAAGCAGCAGAGCTGTGTAGTGGCACTCTCCCACACAGAAAGCTACAGAGTCTGGAGTAGTTTAGCTGTAGCTCTGCTATAATGCAGGTACCCACACAGTGGATGTTGGAGAGCAGCAGGCAACTATTTACTCTGTATAGGACTTTGTTTTGTAGCTCAGTGCTGCCTGCTGAGGTACAGAGATTCTGGGATGGTTAGAGTTGACCAGGTGAGGAACAATCACACTCTATTTGATTTCCATAGAAACAGAAATTTCTCACTGGCAGTTTACATGCAGTCTTTCTCTGTGGGGTGTCGCTATCTGGAGCAGGTCATCAAATTAGTCAACTTCAAACTGAAAATATTGCTGCAACTGCATAGAAATTGCATTGATCTCTGTCAACTTAGGTACCAGTCATTCATTGCCTTTACTGTAAACAGATATGTCATGCTCTCTGTTGAACCTAGTGACCCCTTCAGAGCCATAAAAACCCTGAATCCAGCCAGAAATACTCTCCCAGTTGTTTGTGATCTTTTGTGCAAAATAGGACGAACCCACACTGATTTAGATACAAGACCACAGTGCCACAGTGTCTTCCCTCTCTTCTCCTCTCTTTCTCCTCCTTCACCAAAAAATATATGTGTCAAAACAACGCTGAAGATCTGGAATCAATTTAGACGCCACTTTGGGATTTGGAAAACCTCTTTATCACTCCAGCAACCTCTAACTCGGCTTTTCCCCAAACTTTGGTTGAAAGCGCTGGTCTGGTTTTGGCATTAAAGGTTTAGATTTCACTATATTGACAATACAATTACTACTTTTAAGCTATTCTCAACTTGGTTTGATCAAGCACATTTTTTTTAGATTCTTTCAGATGCAGTTATATCTGCAGCATAGATCCTCAATTCCCTGGCATTCCTGTTGAAACAAACTTTTCTTACCACCCTTTGTACTTCTAAATGTAGCTTGACAATAATCAATTAAAAAATGTTGCTTACTGAAAACTCTATCTCTTCATGTGAGGAGGAAGAGAACACTTAATGAATTCATCGGCCTCAATCATCCAAAACGTGCAAGGCTGTGAATCTAATTGTGTAAGATGATTTGTCTCTGCAAAACTTGTAAACATGTCGACATGTAAACATGTTTTGGTGTTGCTTTTCTGGAAAGACATTTTGAACCCACTATAAGAAGACACAAATCAACCAAACCCGTTCATTGCATTATTTAGGTTTTCTTACCCACATTACAAATGACCAAAATGAAGAAGGATGTAATCGTCTTTGTCACTATGTTGTGGATCCTCTGCACGCCTTTGTAATGCTCTCTGAATTAGGACTGTTTTAAATTGAATAAAGCTGTAAAAACAATGAACACAGATTCTAGGGGTCTATACCTAGACTGTTTTCTTTCTTGTATTGAGTACAAGAGAATTCTGTAATCCCAGGAATGGTGTTTGTGTCCAGCCTATCCCCTCAAAAACTCCAATCATCTGCTTTATAGCAGCTAACCTGGGAAGCAGTGATGCAAGCATAGACCTGTGAATGTTTGTGTAGGCTTGTGTTGTTTTGTTGTGTAGTAGAAGTATAACCTGCAGGGGGGGTGCTTTTTCAACCCTATTTTGTGGCACAGTCACAAAATTGTGTAGGCTTTCAAAACATGCAGTTTTTATGTCCTGCTAACTGTTGAAATTGTAGTTATGGGTCTTGTCAGCCCAAAATAACTGCCTTGGCTGCGTAACCAAGATGGCTGCCGACTACAAAGATCTTTGACTACACTTCCCTGCAGTTCTAAAGTGATGTATATATTTTATATTATCCAACTTGGATGGGCGTGAGGACATGACACATTTGGGTGACGTATGAGGTGTCGCTTATGTACGGCATCCTGGAAAATAATGAGGACTGTATTATCTGATCGAGGAAACAAGTGTGAACAACTGCTTGGTGACCTCAACATATCCACAGAGACGTTGCTTCATGTGAGGCCACTGACTGCCCGTTGCCTACTTTGTATGTGTGAAAGCAGCGTAACTGTCTGAAAAGGCCATGAATGTGCTTCTAGTGTACGTCAAAGCTCCAGCACTCTTTTCCCTGCAGAGACACAGACAGTCTGACAGCAGCTTCTGAAGAATAACTAACTCACACCAGCCCTCTGTCGCTGTTCAGGCTCCACAGTCAATCTCTTCCCTGAGTCCTCTGACTCTCCGTGTTGCACTGGTGCATTTTTAAAATATGAATGAATATGAAAGATACTATGACATGCTGAAGGTAAAGTTTGACATTATTCAACTTGACTCAAATTATTGTGTGTTGAAGTACAGAAGGTCCCTTTGCTCTACTGTGTCTGATCAGTGAGTTATTTTAAAGCTGGGGTGGGCAGAAATCTGGAAAAGGATGATAAAAAGACCAGGATGTGAGAATACAGCCTTTCTCCTGCAGATCTCCCATTTCTGACTTAAGCCCGTCCCACCAGACAAGTATAGTATGAGCTTCCTACACGCATGCAACACTATTAGCAACATCATAACTACTCATCACCTGCTTGCACGGTAACTTCACCGAATCAACCACGACAACAGAAAGAATAAGAAAATTAAGTTTGCATATCTATGAGAAGAACGGTAAGCTGGGAACATGGTAGTCAGTGGGTGTAACTCTTAATTCTATGAAGGTGCTTTGTTGATATAGAAGCATGTTTTACTGCAATTATTGTCAGACTCATTTTTTTTGGTAAGTTCACTCTCCTTCCTTCTTTTTTTGCATTGTTTTTCTGTATTGCCAGTTGTTGTCTGCAACTTTTCCTGCAGGATTTTCTTCCATTACATCAGTCTTCTTACAATCTGAAGGGACACTCATCTGCACTGGTAGACCAGCCAGTAGGAACTCTGCCTGTCTCTATAAAGGACTCTAATTGGCCAAATGTCTCCAGTTATAGTGGATAGATTTTCTAAAAGCAGAGCTAAGAGGAGGTGCAGAAGTCTAGTTTCCTCTCCGACCACTTGAATTACAATATCCTGATCAGTTATTATGGATATTTTTTTTGCCTAATGTTGCTCAAAATCCCTGCTTACTCCAGCTTTAAGGAAGTACCACTCAGACCAATCACTGGAGCTGGTCGTATCAATCCAACTGCACCAGTGGAAAGACAGAATTCTGCACCATTCTTTGGAATGATATTTAGGTATTTTACAAATGAACATAGATATTGTTGCCCTAAAATTACCTGGCAACTGTAGCTGCAACAAATAGTCAGTTCTGTTAACCAACACGAAAGACGATCAAAACTACAACAAGAAATCAAGTTTTACAAACTAGAATTATGTGTGTTTCTTCTATTTGAGCCAAGACCATGATAGATTTGGCTGTGTTTTAACTCCCATGCTGTCAATGGATGGAAGGTAAAGAAGGATATGCAGGCCCTGCCCTGTAGATTTACAGTTACAGACGGCTGAGCCGCTGCAAATCTTGTCTAACAGTCCGAGATCAAAAGAAAATCCAGATGTGGAATATCATCATGGCTGAATTAATGTAGGGATGAAGCCATCAAGCTAAACATGCTTCATATAAATTTTTATCTCCAATGATTAAGGACTGGAAACAGACAGTGTGTGAAGAGTTATTTCAATCTGTGGCGGTTTGCCAGTGGTTAAAATGAGATTAAAGCAAGATATGATTTAATTTAGACGTGCATAAGTGATTATCTCCTTATCAGACATTGTCCAGGCTTCTTTTCATTTTTGGCTTTTACGAGCATTAGAGCCAATATTTTCAAGTCCATTTATAGCCTTTATTAATTTATTAGTATTTATTTCAACCCTCCATACATACTGAACTGCGTTTTCTCATCCAAATAGTAGCTTTTGCAAAGCAAAACACTGGCTTGATGATACAGTGAACACAAGGCAGACAGAATTTTGTAAAATGATGATATGATCTGCAACCTGGCCTCTATTTATCTTGATTTTGTCAAACAATGTCACATTAATGAAATCAGGACTTTATCCCTGCAGTTTAGCAGCCCGGTAACATCAGGACAGAGCTCATGAAGTCCTGGTTTGTTAGGATCCCTTCGTGTCACATTTAAATGCACTCTTGAGCAAATTTTTTTTAATGTGTAGGGTCGTCTGATAGACCAATAACATTCCCTAAAAAAGACACCATGAGACTGTAGCCAAATTCTGTCAGCTGCTGTCATCACTTTCAGTTTACCCTAAACATGTAGTTTATGTTGGTAGAGGCCATATTTTAACCCAAACCATGTTTTTTCCTGAACCTAAACAACTACTTTTGGTGCCTAAACTTAAATTAAAAGAAACCCACAGGACATGAACCTCATTCTACCAGGTGAAAGTCCTGTGACTTATGCCACCACCATGCCAATTGAATTTCCCTTCTGGGATAAATAAAGTATTTTTCATTTCATTCATTTCATGCCGCCAACCACTTTGAGTCATTATTTTAAACTGGATGCACTTCTATATGTCTATTATCAACAAATATTGACTAACTACCAACGAGCTAAACTTGTGGCAGAAAATACCTGCATCTCAAGCTACATTATGTGTTTTAGCATCTTATAAACCTCCAGGCTTATGGTTTTATTACTCAAACTGGACTACTTAAATCATGTTTCACCTTCCCGGTAGCATCTTTAGCAGCTTACCAGTGTTGCCTCTTGCATTTTTGCCAAGTGACCTTTTCATGGTATACTGAACTGAACTGAAGCCAGTGACTGACTGGAAGATTGGAAGTCAGTATAGAGCATAAGTATATGTCTGTTGACTCTCAGTCATCCAGGTCATAGTAAGTAAAAAGCAACTGGACTTTTCTATTTGGTTGAAGACATTTCATCTCAAGAGGGTTCTTCAGCTGAAAGAACTGAACTGAAATGAAAAAGCTTTTTGGAAGGGAGATGAAAATGTCTTCAAGAAACACAAAGAGGAGTCCAGTTGCTTTTAACTGAAGTGCTTAGAACAGGGGTCAGCAAGCCACAGCTTCGGAGCCACACCCAGCGGCACGCACAGTGTTGCCAACTTGGTGACTTTCTCGCTAAATCTGGTGACTTTCCAAATCCACTTGGCGACTTTTTTTTTTGTCAAAAGTGATTTGGGACAAATCTAGTGACTCCTTCTCGTGTTACTGGAGACTGTTCTGGTGCTTTGGAAACTCTGACGTGAAAACACGTATCGGTCTGCAGTTACTGTCCTCAGCGAGCAGCGGTGCTGCCGTGAGCTCCTTCTGTCCCAAAGCGCTCACAGGCGGTCAGGAGTCTGGTCCAGTGACATGCGGTCAGGGGAGGCAGGTGAGGCTCTGCCTCACCTGACATCACGGAAAGAAAAAAATATATAATGATAATATAATTTAAATGGTTATATTTATCCAGTGATGTACTATACAGTATAAATTTTTTTCATTTAGCCTCGTCAATTTTGATGATTTTTAAATTCAAAATCGCTGAATTTTCGCAATTTCCCCTTCAAATGCTTGGAAGAGAAGCTGGTGAGGCAGCAGTGAGCTCAGCCTCACTTGGATTGCACAATCCCTCACTACTGACGCTGGCTGCCTGCAGTGACAGCATGCTGCTGTCTGTATGTCGCCAATAACATGGTTCAAACACATTTAATATATGAACTGACTGTATGTGTGTAATGTATTTCGTGTGCTGAGCGATTATAAACGGCTGAGAAGAGGTTCCAGGTGAGGCAGGCAGTTCTCTTGCCTCATGTCAGGGGGCGCTCTGATCCCAGACATGCTTTTTGTGACTCCGCGGCTGCAGAGTAAATGACAGCAAGCTAGACTAGGTACAATGTACAGTTAGCAAGTCAAGTACAGCGAAGGAAGATCAGGAGACTTTTACAAAAAAGTAACAGATTTTTGTCCAGAAGGAGTGGAGCATGGACTTCATTTAAAGGTAAAGGTAATAACCTTAAGAAAAAAAAAGAAACATGCATTTTGTGGGCTACAGTTTGTATGTGTAAAGAATGCAGATATGAAACATGACCCATGATCTGCTGCCAATCAAATGGCAAATAAGCAACTGTGTAGAGTGCATATATTTGTAAATCAGATTCTGATGAAGGCAGTGCCCCTCCAGCCATGAACCTCACCGCACGTCACTGCTCTGGTCAGCAGTCCCAGCTATGGTCAGCAGGCCAACCACATGCTGTTTTACTTTGCTGGAGGTGGATTTGGCTTTTTATTTCATATCAACGAGGAAGACTCAAATAGACATTGACTATTTTATTTCAAAGTACCCTTTAACCCAGTGTCCTTTTTTTTTGGCAGTCAAAATGTTTTTATTGCATGCAGAAAATTTTTTTCGTTTTCTCTGTAGCACTTCATTGATTCAGAAATGCAGCACACTATAGTTTGTTTATACATAGCACAAAGGTAGAAAACCATATATGCAGGGTTATCTTCATTTTAGATTTCAAAAGGGTTTTGTGGCTCCCAGTGTTTTCTTTTTTGTGGGAAACAGGTCCAAATGGCTCTTTGAGTGTTTAAGGCTGTGGACCCCTGGCTTAGAAGAACCTGAATATGCTTTGAAAAATGATTGCCATTAGTGCAAAGTTTAAAAAATGTGTACTTACTGAACCAGAAACATTAAGAATCCAGTTTAAAAGGAGCTCAACTGAAGACATAATCCATAGTTTTGGGGCAGCTGTGACTCAGGTAGTAAAGTGGGTTGTCCACTCAACATAAGGTGTGATCCCTAACCCCTTGATCTGCTAAAGTGTCCTTGGGTAAGACACTGAACCCCAAGTTGCTGGATGGCGTCTTTGTGTGTGACTGGACGAGTCACATTGTAAAGCGCGTTGTAGAACCTAGCTAAGGTTAAAAAGGCATTACTTTAGTGTGGACCATTTACCAAAGTAACAACCATTTTCCTTGTGTTGCTCTCCACTAAAACAGCCACAGCAGCTTTATATTTATTCAGCCTTCCCAGTGGGGTCACCAGTCCCAGCAGGACCAGAGGTATGTTTGGCTGACCTTGCCGGGAGATAACCCAACAAGGTCTGCCGTTGGTCTCACAATACAGCCTCTTCCTGTCTGGACTCCACCCACACTGATTAGGAGGAGAAGGCTCAGCTTGATTTCCAATTGTTCATTTTTATATCAGTACAGCGACTTCACTCTGTCTAGAATAAATCTGTATTATGACTATTTACAGCCACATGTTGACTATTGATGCTAACACAGTAATGACTTGAAAGTGTTAAAACTATTGTGATACAACAGAGAAGGCAGTAATTTAATTCTTTGTGTGTCTCATGCGGATTTCTTTAAATTACATTTTTAAACCAATTACTGTGTTATAAAGAGACACCTTAAGCAGGATTGGTATCTTTGCAGCCATGAGGAGGACAGGAACAGGAACTTCCTTCACTGTTTTGTCTAAGTCATGACCTGACCTCACCTTGTGTCTCACAAATTCTAAAGAACAAAATGAAATGCAGCCTGAGGTCCGCACTTAGTTATTATTGGTATCAGAAGGAGTTCTCAGCCGCTGTTTGTTTTCGGATTAATAATTCAGTGTTTTTTTTAAATGGCGCGGTTACTCATCTGTGAACCTGCTGACTCTGTAAAGACCTTTTTTGTGTCTAAAGCTGCAGCTGAACTTGTGAACTCTGTGACTTTAAAATTCTCTTTGGTTCTCAAGTGTCTTGTTGATTCGCATTACTGGCTGCAAAAGCGCTTCCAAAGATAAAGGGAAGTGGAATTTTAAGTACAACTTAAGTCCAAACAACAGTCGAGCAGCAGCAGAAACTTGTTTTTCTTAGTTTGTGGTTTCAGCCTTTACAAGTATCCACAGGATAATTCTATCTGCAACATATTTGACATTCTGTGTTCACCAGCATAATTCATTAACTCATAAAAACACCGTCTAAAATAATTTCCATTATAATTCCAAAGGTCATTATAATGTAGGGCTTTATCACTTTCATATAAAGGTATTTTTTTTGGAACACATACTGGACATTTTCATTCATCTTACAACAGTGAAGTTTTAAACAATTTTATATTAACCCTGCGTACCTCAAACTTGCCAGCAGGTTTTAAAAGTGTTTTTTTCTTTCTTTCTTTTTTTTTTTTACAAAATCACCAAAATTATATTATTTATCAGAGCCAGAACTTGTAATCACAGTAGGAATCCTTAGATTTTGACTTTCTGTCAGGTCTTGAATGTATCATATTAGATGTACGGTTCCATCTTAAAAAAAAAGAAAAAAAAAGATTAATCTAAGTTTTAAATTGTGATTTTCCATCAAAACTATGCTTTCATTCAAACCAGCTTTCATTGAAAAATTTGCCGAAAATAAGTAAAAATTGAATTGAGACAGTACCTCAGATAAAACCAACGGTCATTTGACAAAGATTTGGAGACTTTGCAGGCAGTGTTTACACAAAGACAAAAGGAGACGTTTCGTGAGATTGAGAGGAAAACAAAAATTACTTTATCAATGCAATAAATGCAGTTTGGTTCAAAAATGGTGTACAGTTAGCTGTCAGTATGGTAGTGGAAGATACATTGGTGGAATGGTGGAATATCTTTCTAAAGAACCTTGTCAAATAGCCCATTTTAGCACATCTATAACATGTGGATCCCCTATTTGTTCTTAACACCTGCAGGCACTTGGAAAGACATTGATTGCAGATCTTTTAAGTTTTGCCGGACATTATATTGCAGTTCAAAAATGAGCCAACAGTGAATGAAAATGGGACAGGAGCAAAAAAAAATTCAGAAACTGCTTGGAATTCAGAGGGTTAAACTTTGTGATTTTGAAAAAAAAATGTCTTTTTCTTTTCTTTTTTTAAAGCTTTGAATAGAAAACATTTCTTGAGGGAACAAAGAGCAGGCAAACCATGCAAGTCAAATTTGTTTCAGACCGCCGGTGCCAGTAAACGGTGGCAAAGGGCCAGCCGAAGGGGACAACTTCAGTTTCTGTCACTTTCTTTTTGAGCTTTCTGGAAATGTTTGCTCCCCCAACCCACCCAGACTTCCCCTCAACGCTTCCTCTGTCCATCAAAATAAATCGCTGTTCTCAACTTCCAGGAACAGAAGCTGCTCGATCAGTTTCCAGATTGCACGCTGTGTAACCAAACGCTGCAACAGAATGTCATCCTGGCGTCAGGAAGAGCGCTTATGCTGAATTACAGCTGACACAAATCAGATGAGTTTTGCGGCGACTGGGAGAAAAAAGAGAGACTATAATTTGACTCCTCTTCATTGCCTGGAAATGAAAGTCGGTTTGGAATTCACACTCGTTTTGGAAGTGTTGGAGAGTTCAAAAAGGTGACGAGAAAGAAGCCTTTGCGGATGTGTTTAGATGCCACGCTCTTCTTGCAGAAAGCGTTCCTGTAACTGCAGTCAGCTGCAAGACGTTTTGCTGGAAGCCTTGGACTCGTGCAGCACTGGTGTAATTGTTAAAACAAGCTTTGCCACCCAGCCCTGCAGCTTTAAAGCCAGTGTTCGAATCAGCTGACACACTGTGTGGATGTAATGAGTTGTAAAAAAAAGCTTGCTTTAATGAACACCATCTGCTTAATTGTACTGACCGTGCACCTGCATGCCCTCACTTTCACACTTGCACCAGCTTTTACACAGAGGTTAATGTGGAAGTTGAAACAGTCCAAAGCACCTGCAGCCTTCTCTAAAGGGATTAGAGCTGATCTATACATGACAAAGAACGTCTGTGTTGCTCTTTTCACTGCTCGATTCACTGGTGCCTTCTGGCTCAATAATGGATAGTTTTCTTAATTAAGGGTGCACAATTAGCAATTATTCGGTGAGGCATTGAATATTTTAAATTGATACAACTTTACATTCTCCTTTAGTGCATCTTAGCGGCAAATATTGTACTTTTTACTCCACAGCATTTGTCTGACAGCTTTATTACTTGCTATCCTTCAGATTGCAAATCTTCATACCGTTCTTGTCCAGTGAAAACCGCATATTTCCAACTGTGGTGATTTAGAATTTTTGGGATAAACTAAAGATTTAAGTGTTCCTTGATGGGCTGAGACATTTCTCCTACTTCTTAAGTTAAATAAACTATTAAATAACTCTCTTGGAAAAGCAGGAAAACGCATCGTCACAAAGCTGGAAACAGAGTTGTTTTGCGAGTTTATGAGAAGTTGACTTTTTAAAGCAAATAGCAGCGACACTCTAGATATATGATGTGCTTATGGAATGTGATGCATTTCTTTAGGTTTGACAGTATAGTAGCTAAAAGGAGCTCAACCCTAAACGTCTGCATTAGTAAAAATGCTACCTACATGTTAAGACAACAGTAATATGAACCCAGAAAGCATCATAGTAAAACACTTTTACTGCACAATGATTAAATCTACTTTTGCAAGTTAATGTGAATTTTGTTGATTATACTTACAAACTTGAAAGGTTTTGAATATAGGACTTTTCACAGCATTTACTTAAGTCTGAATATGTCTTCCAGCCCTGGATACAGCCAGCATTTTGAAATCTGGGCCGCTTAGTTTTCTTTCACTGTTGCCTTGCATCGTAGTCCAAACAGTCGTTATTTCAGATCGCTCACTTCATAATTCAATTACTGAGGCAACAGTAGCTGCTATAAGTGCACCAGCTCACCATAAGGAGTCTTGTATAATAGATTTATAATAGACCTCAAGAGATAAAACTTTACCCACAGTTTATGTGTTATACATAAATTAAGTGTCTCATAGCCTTGTGAGCAGGAATCTTAATAACAGATGTCCTTACATAAAGAAAACATACCAAATAATGAAAGGCTGAGGCCGCTGGAAACACTACTGTATGTTGGGCCTGCACTGTGCATGTGGAAATACCTTGTCCCTACTTACTGGAAGTGCATCAGTGGTTCTGCAATGCAATTCTCACAGCTCATAGAGACTCTGTGGACATAAAGATGTTACAAGGTATCAGCATTTAACATGTTAACCATCTACGTTCAGCATATTAGCAGAATAGGATGTGCATCGACAATCTGTGGACTGTGCTGTGTCAGGTCAGAAACAAATTTAGTTGAACTGCACCAGTTCTGTCAAGAGGAGTCAAAGATTCAACCAGAGGCTTGTGAAGGTTGCCAAAAGCATGTAGTTGAAATGAAAATAGCAAAAGGACATTGAAACAAATATTAGCATTTCTGTATGTATATTTTTGACCCAGCAGATTATTTCATAAATCTGGAAGACCTAATAATCTATGAAATAACCAAACTGCAGCATCATTTGGGACAAAGATGCATGTGTTTTAATGATTCCATCATAGAAAATTATGAGTCATAGGAAACTCAAGACTGCTATGATATACATGGTCTTTACCAGTGTATGTTTGTTCATGACTGTACATGTTGAGTTTAGCATGTTAGCACAATAAGATGTGCCCATTAGCATTAACCACAAAGTGCAGCGACTGCTTACGCTGATGTCGTTAGTTTTGCTGATATGTGGTCATAAACTAAAGTATTTATCTAATTAAAGTCTTCACCTGATGATGTTGCTGGAGAACTCATCATTCTGGGACTATTGATATCTGTACCAAGTTTATCCATCCAATGTTAGTGCAATATTGTAAATACATATCAAATTTCATGGCAATTTAACCAACATATTCCATCCGGTTCAAACAGACTTATAGACTGCCACTGCAATCCCAACCACCGTCCTGCTAGCACATTTCAAGAATGACATGGCATAGTGGCAAAAAATACTTTATTTTTCTGACCAAGCTGATCGATGTTTTCAGTTTTTGCTCCAGGTGAATTCTTGCTTTCCTTACATATTTTCTTCAAAAGCTTTGAATTTCTACATTTCTGCATCTCTAAAAGTTTAGGTGAATCTTAAAATACACCCATCTAGTCCAGTTGACTCGCATCCAACTATTACCTAATAGTGCGGCCTCAGCCTGTTCAGTAGTGATCCGGGCAGCAGGTTTCCAGAGAAAGACAAAGCCGGGTGCATCAGAGGCTTACAGAAAAAGGAGTGTTTTTGTTTAGGCTCTCAAAGGGGCCCAGAGGCCGTCTGTCCCTCCCCATCTCCCTTCTGTCTTAGCAGGGGAGGGGGGCTTAGGGGAGCATGGTGACTTTTGACACCAGGCATCTGTTGCTTAACCAAGGAGCTCTTTCTGGAGTCCATGTGCAAACTAATACTGTACTAACATCCCCCTCCTCCTCCCCCGGTGGCTTCTGACCCCGGGCACATGGTCCACACGTCTCAGGTTAATGTCACACAAAACATCAGTGGATTCAGTTTCACTTGTGGAGGCCTGAGTTTAAGAAAAACAGAACAAACTTCTCCAGATTTGTGCTGCGTTAGTGTAACATTTACAGCTTGCTTCATTGCAAGCAATTAGTTAATGACTCCATGTCCCCTCCAGAGGATAGAAACACCAACAATGTGCTAATGTGGGCAGCAGATACTTTTGTCAAGGGAAGAATGCGCAATCTGTCTTCTATTTGAACATTAACAATGTTGTGTTTCCAACTGTTTCCCCCCAAAAAAATGTCCCGTAAAGCTCCAAAATGAATAGTACAATCTGCTTCCATTAGGATAAGGGAAGTCCCTCAGTGCTGCCAATCATTGTCAATCTGTGCTTTTCCTCTTAATTAAATAAGAGGTGTTCCTTTCTTCGTCTTCCTTGCTCCACTGAGTAAGTCCCATTCATTAACGGCACTGCTGTGATTAATGGCTCCGTTTCAAGCAGGCAGTGTGCTGCATCTGTTGTCCTCTCAGTCAGGGGGGGACGCTGAGTCCTTTTTAACTTGTAGGAGCAACGATTTGGCAACGTGGAGAGACGCTGAAATAATAGCCAGGGCTTGAAAAATGGGAAAACAATTCATTTAGCAGTTAAAATGCACATGAGTGAAGTAGTTCAGGCAGAAATACAGTTTAGACAAAAAAACCTGTTGCTAAATGTAAAGACTAAGTTTAGTTTGTAATAGCTTCACATTTTACTACACATGTGCTCGTCAAGTACCACCTTTATTCGTGAAAGACTTGGTGAAATTTGGCGGCCCTCGTTTGCACTCCAACTGTTTCATGAAAATGGTTGATTCAGCAACAGATTAATTAGCAATTTTTATGTAAATTAGCCGAACAAAATGCCAGATGCTTGGCGTCTGGACTGTGAGCATTAAGTGCGAAATTTGCTGTTTGGTTCTGCGAGCTCCCTGCTCAGAAGACTGCTCCACATTTGTTGTAATTCCCCTTTGTTCTGGGTATGTGGTAATCTATCAGTGTTGCAGGGAATTTTATTCAGCAGGTACGCAGTGATGTCTCTTCTTAAAGCATAGTTTTATTGGAAAATCTTTCCTGAGTTTTTTTTTTTTTCCTATTTATCGTCCTACCTCTTTGACACTGTGTTGGTTTTACACATCATGTTCTGCTTTTGTCTTCTGTCTCTAAATTCTGATGATTTTATGACTCGTCAATTTTGTCTTTGCTGCTTCGTGAAGCACTTTGTAACCTGGATTTTTAACTAATAACTAAAGATTTTTATTGTTATTGAAGCAGCAGCTATTGCACCAAAGTGAAGTCGATGTTGAGCTTAAGCACCAAGCGTGCAGCAAGCATGTTCTACTCAGATACAACATACAGTCCATTAACCTCTTTGTTAAAGGTTAATTTCAGTCCTGCCAGTAACAACTGCCATCTACAAACTCTGTGGCTTCACTTCATCCTTAAAATCCCCAAAAATATACAAACAGTGGCTTTGAATTGACCATCTGAATTTCACTGTTTCGTGTCTATCTTGCCAGACATCGGTTTATCTGTGTTTTCATGCGGCTGCCTACCTGATCCATTACATACCTGCTATTCTTTTTCTGTGTCTAACAATCCAGCCTCTATTTGTAATTATCAGCGAGGCCAACATGGATCGCCAGGTCCATCCAGCCTGACAGGGTAATACAGTAAGTCACTCTGAGGGAACTGAGGAGGGTTTCTCCAGGAGCCGGCCTGCTCACTCAGCCAGAGAAAGCTGTCAAGTGCGCCATTAAGCCCGGCGCAACAACCAATATATCTGCCAGCAGAGATGCGTTACAGATGTCTAATTCCGCACACAAAAAAAAAAAAAGACAGACTGGATGGGAGCAAAGCGAGCGTGGAAGGGTTTGAATGGTATGTGTCGAGCATTGATCTCAGCATAGATGGACCGCGCCTCTTTTCCCAGTATTTGTTAAATTTCCTGAACGTGACCACACCATTATTGGATCTGACAGTGGAGTGGAGCCAACACGAGTAACACGTTTTAAGCACTACTTAGCCAGTAATTTACAGAGCCACAACACTGAATGTTAAATAGTATCGATCATGTCCCAGAGCACTGAACCCATTATTAAGTGCTTGTGACCAGGAAATTAAATGTCTACAGTGTATGACATGCCAGCAAATGACTGACGAGTGACTCTCAACTCAATCGGCTCATTTCCGTAGTATTATACCCTCTAATGTCAGGCCTAGGAATCTGGCATTTCCTCTGTAAGTGTCCAAATAAAAAGCAGCTTATGAAGAACAGAGGGCTGCAGGGTGACGCAGTTTGTAGCACTGTTGATTTGCATCAAGAAGGTCGCCGGTTCGCGTCCCGGTGGGGGCACCGGAATCTTTCTGTGTGGAGTTTGCATGTTCTCCCCGTGCAGCGTGGGTTCTCTTCGGGTTCTCCGGCTTCCTCCTACACAGTCCAAAAACATGTTGAGGTTGATTGGTGATTCTAAATTGTCCGTAGGTGTGAATGTGAGTGTGCTTGGTTGTCTGTCCCTAAATGTAGCCCTGTGATAGACTGGTGACCTGTCCAGGGTGTCCCCTGCCTTCACCTTAAGTCAGCTGGGATAGACTCCAGCCCCCCATGACCCTAGTGAGGATTAAGCGGTGTATAGATAATGGATGGATGGATGAAGAACAGAGCATACTGTAAGACAAGCTGCACAGTTTCACTCCAGGAACTTTACCTTGTGGAGACTAAGAAATTTCGACTCATTTCTTCCACCTGCAACTCCACAAAAATCTCAATTATAGAACTTTCTTATGACTTTCTGAGATGAACCTCCCTGACTGTTAAATACATTAACATTTTGCCCAGCATTTTATAACCACAATTTTTAATATCTGCAACAACAAACAAATATATCTTGTTTTGTCCATTGTTCTTTAACACAATAGGACAGAGCTACGGAAGAAATATTGCCCCGATGAAGCATTCAAACATCCAAGAGAAATTCGAGATTCGCAATCTGTCTTAGATGTTGCAAAACTGATGAAGCAAAAGAGACACCACTTTTTCATACATCACCTGAATTCTCACAAGGCTTCCCAAGGAAATGTAGAACCGCAACAAAGGATAGCTCAGGAACTGCAGTTTGTATACCTTCAGGGGACTTTTGGTTGCATCGCTTTACTGTAAATGGTCCATTAAATGGTGGGTTTTTAACATAAAGTTGTACAGTCAGGACTCGTTGGAATTGCTACACATCTACACTGTGCTGATTTTAGCCACAAATCCATCGTCTGTGCAAGAAAACTGAAGGTCAACTATGTAATCTTTGGGAAGAGTTGTCTGTCGGGGCTTCCAGAAAGGTCAGTTCCTCCTTTGGGGGAAAAGTAAGGAGGAATCAGTCAAAACAAACAGAATCTGAGAAGCTGGGGCCTTTTTTGTGATTGAAACAGGCCCTTGTTGTCTCTTTGAACCATAGTTTTCTGGCATTTTGTTTCTCAGTTTGTGCCTTGTTTGGTTTTCGAACCTGTACTTGCAACTTGGATGTTTGCCTCAACCTGCTACCTGTTTGTTTGCCCGCTTGGTTTTAGACTTCCAAGCCTACTAGTTGTAAGTGGAGCTCCCTTTTAGTTTTTTTCAACCCGTCTGCTGCGTCCTGTATTTGAATCCTATGAAGTGAAATTACTTACACAGGCTGCACCACTTATTAGTCTGAAGTCGTGGCCACAACGCTGGTCGGCTTCCATTTTCTTATCAGATAATCAGGTTAAGATCGTCTCGCCTGTCCAGACTATGATGTCATACTGGCCAGACCAAAAGCAGGAAGAAGAACTCCATCTCCTCATCATTATATTACAGATAAATGGCAGAGCGACCAATGATAACACGGTGTTTCTGCAAATCCAATCAGGCTCCTTCACCCGGTGTGGCTTCATGCACCCATGAAGTTAATGTGTTTGCGGTCAGACCTGGCTGTCTGTCCGCTCTCCTGAGCTATCTACCATCTGCTGCTCTTTTGGATGCTGGAGCACCACATTTGTCTCACTGCCTGCTTGGACGTGGGTTTTGCTAATTTGGAAGATAAACACTAATGCATAGCAGAGAGTAATACCCCCAAAGATTTTTTGCCACTTTTATCTTTCTGAACTCTCAGAAAATCAGAAATCCTTTTCATGCATCTCTCATTCAAAGATAATCCAAAGTAAAGAAGATGAAGTGGATGAGTGTTTTTTGGAAAACAAGCCACTAAGCCTCAACCTAACAGACCAGGTTCCTATCATAACCTCTTATCGGGCTTTGTTCACACAATTACTCTCATCTCAAGGATTTAAAAAGCATTTATCTCTCTTAGGTTCACATCCTGGTAGGAAATAAAGGTCTCCAACAAAAGGTATGTTGAAAACCTCATGTGTGAGCAGATAAGCACCATAATCCAGCTAATACTGGGAGTGTAATAGTCACCCTTTACATGGCTGTCTGTGTGCAACGCAGCAGGGATTCTCTGGAGCTTAAAATATAAGTAAAGCAGTTGGGTTGGTTTTTTTAACATCAAGTCAGGTCATGTTTTATTCACACAGTACCTGATGACAAAAATGTCACTATAAACTGTGTTGAAGAAAAATACATTTCTATCAATGTCACGGTTGTGTAGTAAAGGAACATATAAAGAATTTAAAGGGGCCATCCATCTCAGCCATGACAGGGCAGTAATAAGCACCTGAAGCTCCGTCACTCCTACACTGTCTTGTAATGTCAGTGTTTGGTTTTCATTTTACACCTCTGAAAATGTTTTACGTTTGGTAACGCCACATGAAAACCCTGTTCCTTTAGAGCTATAATCTTTTTTTTCTTTTTTGTGAGAGCATTCAATTTAGCACATTTGCATTCTGTAATTGTGTCTCCAGAGCACTTGCACTGTTCAGAGTTACTTGAGTCTAGCTTTAGTGCAAGAAATCCTCTGACTAGCTTTCTTTCCCCTAGAACTCCTAACCACATCACACGCTTTCATCGACAAATGGAATCAAATTGACGCATTTAATGGGGCACAGCCTTTTGAATCTGTAGTGTGAATGGTTGGTTCGGGTCGGCCTGAAAAAGTAGAGATTTCTATACTTTCTTTCTTTTTAGAAAGCAGCTCAAGTGGTCTTGACCCCTCTGAACCCAAAAATCTGCTGGTGGGTTTGAGAGTTATGTTATCTTTAGAAAACTGGCAAAATTGCTGTGTTTATCAGACCAAGAAACTGTAAAAATGGAACGAATTATTGGATTTTAAACTTCCCAGTGGTCCTTAAACTACTCATCTGTGACATGCTGTTCTGAAAACGGAACCACATTAAAGCCCCGAAGTTTGGCGTTTCATCAGAATCATGTCATTCTGTATGTCTACATTTGAAATTCACCAAAAATGAAGTAAATCCCATTCTGTAAAAAATGTAAAAATTCTGTGTAGCAGGTGCAGGGTGGCGCAGTTGGTAGCACTGTTGCCTCACAGCAAGAAGGTTGCCGGTTCGCGTCCCGGTGGAGGCACCGGAATCTTTCTGCGTGGAGTTTGCATGTTCTTCCCGTACAGTATGGGTTCTCTCTGGGTTCTACGGAATCCTCCCACACAGTCCAAAAACATGTTGAGGTTATTTGGTGATTCTAAATTGTCCGTAGGTGTGAATGTGAGTGTGCTTGGTTGTCTGTCTCTAAGTGTGGCCCTGTGATAGACTGGTGACCTGTCCAGGGTGGGTCGGCTGGGATAGACTCCAGCCCCCCACGACCCTAGTGAGGATTAAGCGGTGTATAGATAATGGATGGATGGATGTATGTGTAGCAGGCCCAAGAAGCCATTAATGATTCAGCTGCGAGCAACAGTCATGTGACAAAAACATAGGAACTTTACGGTTGAACTGCAGGCTGTGTTTACAGAGACCAGAGATTAATTAAGTATGGACACAGATTGAAAATGCAAAAAGCAACATCGTTTTATACTAAAGACTTGCCATTTTTAGTGTGGGCACTTGGAAAAATGTTATACGTGTTGATTCCATTTCTTTTTTAGAAAATAAAGAAATGAAAAGAAATAAAAAGAAATGAAGCTTTTGTTTTTTCCCTGCTATAGAGGTGCAGGGAAAATGAGGCCACAATGAGCACAAAGTAACAGGAGTAAAAAAAAAAAAAAAATCACTGCTTTGGGTTCAGGGGGTTCAAAGTAATCAAATCAAAAAAGAAAATTTCATGTGAAGCACACTGACCTTTTAGTCTTAAACTTGTTAAAACCATGCAGCACAATTAGTCCCAGCATCTTATCTATGGCCGCTACACTGTCACCTCAAAGACCTTTAGTGTTACATGCCTGACAGAGTTGCCAGTTTGTCATCATTTCAAAACAACCTCTTTGATCTGTATTATTAAAATACTCTTACTATTACCACCAGAAATCACTTCCAAAGAGACTAAAGATGACTATGGCTTCCAAACATTTATCTGGAACGGCTTATTGGGTTTTAGAAATCCAATTTTGTAAGAGCAGTCCAGTTACATAACATCTCACAGGAAGTCTTGCATTGACAAAATAGCAGGATGACCTCATTCACACGCTTCCAAGAAAGCACATGAGATGCTTTGAGCAAACACAAGACATGGAGGAACAAAGAGGTATCAGAGGCCTCCCGTCGTAATCAGTGTGTGAGGAAAGGGGGGGTCACCTGCTTACTAGAGGGTGAAATAAAGTAAATTATTCAGTGGTTACTAAAAATAACCCTGATCCCAGAGGCTCTTTAAAAATATATTCTTATGTCTTGTATAGTGCGTGATAAATATTTCATCAGCATCGTCAGTGCACTTGCTCTCTGCTGCTTTGAAGTTTCTCTTTATTTTACTTGGTTTGCTTCCTTGACTTTCGGCTGCTCTTGCTGTGAAAGTGGTACTGATGTTGTCTGCAGAGATACACCGGGAGGTTAGAGAGCTGCATTATGGATTATACACTGAGTTACTCTCTGCTCTTCAGCCAAGACAAACTACTGTAATGTGACAGACCTTTCCACGGTGTGATTGGAGAATACGGGGCGCACAAGTGTCCGACAGTGAAGTAGCAGAAGGACTTATTTAAGACTTGAAATTAAAGTCCAGAAACCAGCTCGTCAAAGTTAAAGCATACTAAGTCATTGTTGACTACACTGACAAGTACAGACAGGCGAAAAATTAAAGAGTAAACCTGATAAAATGAGTGAAGAACCACAATGAATTCAGATGCTTCTACACAGCCGCACTGCATGGTACAATGAAGCTATTAACATCAAGACTCAGTGGCAGGTATAAAAAATTCTAGGCAGGACTAGTTGATATGGATTTTATATCAAGATGGCAGGAGGAAAAGATGTAAGTCACTTTGAAAGCAGGTTCATCGTTGGGGCACAGATGGCAGGAGCTTCAGTAGGCTCCAATAGGAACACTGGCTAGAGTGACGTTTGCATTTAGCCCTATGGGAAACATGTCAGTGCATCGGGTTGGGAGCTGTGGTCAACAGCTCACAGCTGATGACTGGGATGTTTGTGCATTAGCGCTTTTAAGCTCCTTCTCTTTAAGGCCCCATGATTTCTTTTGAAAACTCCAGTTTCACTTGACAATGTAAAAGATTCGGTGTTAAACGAACATAGAATTTCCATGTCCTCCATTGGTTAGCTATTGCTCGGGTTAAAGTATTTAAGCTACGGAAAAAGTAAAAATCAGACCATTTTAGCAGACATCTAGGAGGTGCAGATAATATAAGCGAACCTATTGCCAGTCCAATATCCTAAAGAATTGTGTCATAACTGGAAAGTTGGATGATGCAGAAGGTGGCATGTGGAAAAGTAAACCTGTGAAGACTGACATGTGACATTTATATAGAAGACTGTAGTTTGTGTCCTTTTACAGACCTGCAACTACATTTACTATTTCATTAGCCATAACAATCTTTACCCAACGTTACCCCGATTTATTTTAGTTTTCTAAACTGTAAAATACCCTAACTGTAGTGTATTTGCTTTATGCCTTACTTTTCTAACTTCAACCATCCTGTAGTTGCCATTCACTGATGTTGGAGGAAACATTTATCTGAAAACCACTGAATCTCAGTCAGGATCTTGCAGTGTAGTTCAATTTTGACATTCTTGTCTGGTGATAAGGTTACAGAACAGTGCTTATGAATGATTATGCAAAACCCTGGAATATGTTCAGTGACCACATTTTCAGTATTCAGTCCCAACATAAATAATTTTTGTGGCATGACTGCAGGAATCTAGCTGTCTGTCATGTGGTCGATCCACAGCTTTTGTCCACACTGAAATACCTCATTACAGAAGAGATTACCATTGAATCTGGTAAATATGTTCATGATTCCCAGTGGATATATGCTAAAGCCTTTGGTCACCCCACTGATTTCCTTTAGTGCCACTGAGGTGGTATTTGTGGCTCAACGTGGCACTATTTGTTTGATTGCCAAGAAATGTGTGATACACATTCAAGTTCCATAATGGATCAGTTCTAATGAAAGGCACCTAAAGAACCACAAACTTTAAACTTACACAGGGAATTTTATGATTTGTACTTGATGGATTGACACAGACGTTTTTGTAAGCATTCATTTTTCCCAGATGATGAATCTCACACTACCATGAGTGCTGCCTCTTAGTGCCACTAGATTGATTGCAGCAATATCCACACATGGCAGAAAAAGAAAAAAAATAGCTCTGAGACTTGAGGTGAACTTTATTGCAGGCTGCATTCTCCTTGATTACCCAGTTTGTTTGTTTTTTAATATACAAAAGTCACTTATTGGACATGGCAATGTGTATATAGCACAATTGTCCAATAGCAGTGTAATACCAGGGGATACTGGAACCACTGCCACAAAATAAAAATAAAAAACCTCAAAGCAAAAACCTGGATCCACATACCAGTTTAGAATTGTATTAATAAAGACAACATATTGTACACTGAAATCATTGCTGAGATCTGGCAACTCAACAATGTTGCTGTATAGTTAGATCAAGCAAGACACGCCAGGCAGTGAGATAATCCGACAGATTTTAAACCAACAGTGTAGGCCACATAAATCATAAATCATATCATTTGACTGGGGGTGTCTTCCACTCAAACGTTTGGTAATGATTTCCCATTGTACAAGAAAACGAGTACTGATGATAATCTATAATCTGTGATGGATGTTTATAGCCGACAGTTTGAGCAATCATTTTACTGTTTTGCCTTTGTTTATTCCTTTCAAAATGGTTTGATCATCCTGAAGATTTGATGAAAAAACTCTATGACAGCTCATGTCTCGAACTCATTTTCAGTAATTCTACCTCAATCCCAGATCTCAGCAGTTAAACTGGTGAGTGGAGTATTACAAACAATAGGAATCATGGCCCAAACTGTGAAAATTTGGTTTCATTTAACTACAGTTATATTTAAAGGTCCCATATGGTGAAAATCCATTTTGTATTTCTTAAAAACTTGGAGATGTAGAATGAAAGCTGTGAGGATATGAAGACGCTTCGTACTGCCATCCCTCTATCCCTACTTGTCTAAATAACCTTCCAGCTTAACAAGCCAGTCAGAATTTAGTTCAGTTTCTAAGTGACAACACAAAAACCAACAGTCATCCCACATAAAATTTGCATAATTGCTCCCCCTCACTGCCAATGTGTTTATTTACTTTCTAGAGCTGCTTCTGTTAACTCTAAAATGTCTCAGGCATGAGCAAAGCACACGGAAGTGTTCTGCTGTTGGCTGCAAGAGTGAACACAAAAGTCTTCATGGACTGCCAGCATCTAAGGAAGTGAAAACCCAGTGGATTACTTTTGTTATTGATGGCAATGTCTTCGCAACAAAAGGACAATCCTTAATGTTGTATGAATACCATGACTGATGTTCGCATTGGCTTTGATCATTTACCCACAGATAGGATTTATATGGAAATTGTTATGTCAAGAGTCATTCGGAGAGGTTTGGAAACGTAAATACCTGTTAAGGAAAACTCTTGCACTGTCAATCACAAAGGTAAAGAGGGTCTTCTTCCTGAAGAGGGCGTGGGCAGCAGGACCTCCATTGCATTCAAAGCTACAGATACTGAAACAGTCGGTTTTGAACAGAGCTAAAATCAGGAGGTTGTACAGTCCTGCTGAATAAACCATCTTTGCAGTCAGTATCTTCAGCTGGAAAATTGAATGACACAATAATCTGGACGTGGGGGGCTCTTAATTAATTTGCTTTAATTACACGTATCATAGGCCAATGAGTTCACGTGACCTCACTTGACACAGTATGTATGTCCAACCCTTGGCACATGGTGCAGCCCTTTTTCCACTATATCTGGAAGGAAACACTTGGTGTGCTGTATCGTCCTCATGAAATATTGATGGAAAAATGCATTCTGTATGCAACAACACCCTCTAGGTCTCCACAGTCTTTCTGGGCATGAGCTTTAAAGCTCTGTTATTTGGTGTTCAGTGCCAGCCATCTGTATAGGGAAAGGAGCGAGTTATATTTAGATCTGCCTTGCATTCATGTGTAGACACCCACCAGGGGAATCATAGTTACTATCAATATACTTCCTGTCTGTGTCATTCGTAGGCTTAGTCACAGGATGTTTCCTTTGCTACTTGATCATATGAAAAGCAAAGTCAGACTTCCAAAGAAATGTCAGATAAATATATATGAGTTAATCTTGCTTTTTTTAAATTTTATTTTAATTTTTTGCATTTTCCTTCCATTGTGTAAAGATCATGGTTCAAAACATGACATGTACCATTTCCACTCATACCATCACATAGTTTATTTATAGGTGTGTTTAGATCCTGCGTATTGCATCGTGGAGAAAGGATAAACATCAGAAATTGCAAGCTCAACAGGCCAGAAGGTCTCTGAGTTAACATGAACCTCAGTGGCTCCCTGGAAAGCTAATTAAAATCCATCACAATAACAGCCAAACAAAAAACTGAAGACTTGTTCAAGGGGGAAGTAAACAATGTATAATGAAAGCCTGGGATGTAAGGTGCAGGCGTCGAAGGAGGGCTATTTAATGAGGCAGAGAGGGCGAAAGTCCAAGTAGAAAGAGGACAAAGCTGTTTGTTAAATGTTGTACAAAAGCTTTCTGCAGTTTTTTTTTTAATTCCTTTTTTTTTTAACTGTCCTGCATTTTATGTGGGATATTTGTACACAGCAGTGGCTCTGTATAGACGTCACCTACAGTCGTGTACTGTTTGTTTATCACAGAAAATAGAACGCTGCTTCATCACAGACTCAGTAGCAAATGTCAAGACTTGTTTGCTTTGGTGGGAAAATGTTAATTGAGTATGTTTTGAAATGTGAGTTGTTGCACTTTGGGGTGAGCCTCAAGTATATCAGATGGATGAGCATTTAAAGCAGCAATATTTCAACGCAGAATCAGCCGATGTCAACTGAGTTATATTTCAGGTAAAAAAAAAGTTCAGACAATGACCAAAGACATTACGATATTTGAACAGTGCAACAAGAAGAAGCTATCATATGAGTTGTGCTGGACCATTCACTTCTATGGAACTCTGCTTTACTGGAATTGAGTGTAAAACTGACGCTACCTGTACACATATTCTACACTGTCATTAAATAATTTTTGAACTATTTGTAGTAGGAACAAGCTTTGAATTGTGTCTGAACCGTGAAGCTCACTATGATACTTGATGGAATTTAGCCACTGTTAATGAATTTTGTTTCATTTACCCTGTTCTCTGAAAGGTCTGGCTATCACATTGTGTAATTATGGGAAGAAGATGTTTTGAAGTTGGCATGGCTTTGTCAGAGCATGAGACTGAAATGAAACTGCAAGACAAAATAAGAGCATTTCAGGTCTTAAAATTGATATTGATTGTTCTTACTTTCAGGTCTACACAAACTCTGTAGGGCATCAGTTATAGAGGTTATTGTTCCAACAAGTGTTTATGATTAAATATCTTCTTTACCCAGTTCATACATATGACGATTGTGAAGATCATGAGGAGAACATTGTCAAGTTCAATAAATCACCGTCTTCAAATGTCACTGTGGTCAGCCACTGTGAGGCTGCAACTATTACCGTATCTGGTTTCATCACTTTCCCAACCCACTGGAAGCAGACAGACCTTTTGAGTCCACAGTCACTTCTTAGCCAATTGTTCTCTGGGTTTCATGGTTGGAGCCGTATTTGGGGTTCCTTCATTCCTCAGTAATCCCAGCCAGCCTCGGTCTGAGCCGTGAGCCTCGGTGTCTTCCACTGCCATGTGATGGGGCCGCTGTAAATCATGAGTCCCAGCTGCACCCTTGGATCAACTACGGGACAAGCAGGCTTTTGTAAAGTGTCTCTAACTGATTCTCCAGGGTGATGAACACACTGGTCAGCCTCTTCTCTGGTGCATGCTTGAGATGCATCGATTTTCCCTAACATGTAACGAGTAACACATTCTGGAGTTACCGAAAACAGAGAGGTTAAAGTTCTGCTGGGCACCTGTTGTGATTCACTACACGTACCTTCCTTTTTTGTCTTGTTGGTTTTGTTTTGACCGACCCAAGACCTTGGCTGTGAGGCATGCAGCTGTAGGTTATCTCTTCAGAGGCTAAACATAAAAGAATCCCCTACACTAAAAATTAAAAAAAAGGAAAAGCGACAACTTTCTCAACAACAGGTTCACTAACACTCCTTCTTGGGAATTTTTGTTCACTTCTCTTGAACATGTACATATTCAACTTTTTCAGGATTTTCAACACCATCATAGAATGACTGTATTAGCTTAAAAGTTCAGGTTAACGCTTAAAAAGTCCACTTCTTTCTTCATTCTGGTGTTTTCAATACTGGAACATAGTCATGATCAGCGAAAGTAATTTAATTAGGTTACATTTTTGACTCAATATGTCATATGTGACCCATCTCCACAAAATCAGTTGCGTCGTGCCTGACGGTATTTGACAGCGATATGGAGCGTGATATTATATCTTACCTGTTACATGCAGTAAACAACTAAATGGACTGATCTAAGTAATTAACCCAAAAACAATATTTTATCAACATAATTCGGGCTGTATCTTGGACATAGCCCAAGGTACAATGCAACTGATTTCGTGCAGATGGGTCACATGTGTCATGTTAGTGCATGTGGGTCCCTCCCTTTGAAACTGTGGGCTCAACAGCATATATCACCAAACCTTCCACATTGCTTTTTAAAAGCAAAAGTGCTATCCAGCAGTCAGCCAAAAAATAAAGAAAAGAAAAAACAAGTATTTTATTAATGTTATTTACTTAATTTATGTGCATTAGTCTCATTTGATTTCAGTGTGAGAGTCTCTACTGCTGTTCTGTAGCTCTCCTCTGCTTCTTCTTCTCTGTTTGGATCTGTTCACGGGTTCATTCCAGGCCATCCAAGAGGCGACATTTGTGTGACAGATGAAGTTTTTCAAGTTGACATCAACTCCTTACGGTCATTCACACATGTATTTTACAGTGTAAGTGTTTTTCGTTGCCTCTTGCATACACAGCCTTTCTGGTTGTTACTGAAACAAAGGGGAGGCATGGCTGATGCGTGACATGATTATGACGTGATTATGCTATTGTTATTGTTCAAATCCAAACTGTTAAATAAGTAGTTTTCTGATTGTTATTTTATTTTTGTGGTTGAATTCTGATTGTTGTGGATGAGTGAGGTGGTTTTTGGTGTTTGTGTGGCCAAGAGCATTGTGGGGGTTTAGCCAGCAAAAAGCCACCATGACAGAAACATTTGTAGCAATTAATGGGCTCCAGTCAGTGTTTTTATGTAGACGACAAGCCAAAGTTAATTGGGATAGCTTAACTGTTGCTAAGTGATTAATTAAAACCACCCAGCTTTGCTGGAACATTAAGCATCTGCAGTAAAAACTGGCTTAATCATAGGTAAACAGCTACCTTTTTTTATTCACTTTAACCACAACTGATTGTTGATTGAAATGTGGCCGATTACGGGCAAAGAAAAACAGCTTAAAATGTGCATCCCTGTATGGAACTTTGAAAAGACAACTTCATAGTTTTATCTGAAAGTCCTTGCCATAGCCTTGCATGTGTGCAACAGTGCGCACTGCATTACCATTAATCCCCCTGACAGTGTACAGATTTCCATGTGCAGAAGAGATAAGTAATTTCCAAATAACTGGTTTCCTTTCCCCCCCCTCGCAAACCCCCGTACACACCGCAAACTTGAAAGTAACAATCAACCACAGATTAATTCTCTTACAGTGTCAGATGTAGTCCTCACGCTGCTGCTTGGCCAGGGAAATTTTTCATTCTGCTGTTGCATATAATCCAGTGTTTGCCTTGTAAAACCAAACCAGGAAACCACATGTCTAAAATGATGATCCCCTGCTGCAGCTCCTCTCATTCCACATTTATTTGTATAATTTTTCAGCTGGATAAATAGTTATTCGGAGCTGCCCCATTTTGTTGTTTGGATTTGCGCTAAACCTGCTTGGCAGAAAATCAGCATGTGTTCCCAGTTTGTGAACACCCCCCACTGCCCGCCCTTCCATTACATCTCCATCAGCTTACCACAGTAAGAAGATCCAAGACGACGGAAGTGATGCTCTGAGAATGCAGTCACAGAGGTAGAACTCACATGATTCATCCAATTTTCTAAGCTACAGCAAAATGTGGTCAGAGAATAAATATGCTACATTGATCAACCTTAGACACATGGTAGACAGGGAAGTATTTAGTCCCATCAGATCCACAGAGTCCAATTATTTACCCAACTGAAATGATTAGAGGGATATGTCCATTCATCTAAATGGAAAAACAAATACAGAGTACCCTTGAGCAGCAGCAGCTGGTCCCTTAAGAGAAAGCTTGAATTATATTGCTTTTAGTGTGAAGCATTGCTGACCAAGCATATACTGAATAATGATGGTTATGAATCGACATTATTCTTGGGATAACCAGGATTTGGATTGAGCCAAATTTTTATATTTTTAAGTGACTTTGTGCAGACATTCATGTCTCCCAAATGAATCCCACTGCCTTTCCTTTTAGTACCACTCTGACTTTGGCATTTTTGGTTTTGAGTCAGACATTACATCCCAACCATTGGGTGAATTGCCATGGAATCTGGTGCAGATGTTTGTGTCTCCATTGGGACTATAACTTTGCTGATCCCCTAAATTCTTGTCTGGCGCCAGCGTTAGGTCAAAATTTCAGTTTGTCCATTACTTGGGTTTATCACCAAATGCCTGTGAAACTAATTTTGTTTCCATTAGCCACAACTGTGCTTTGTTTTAGTGCTAATGATCAAATAGTTGTAGACTGTTAGGCTGCATTCAGTCTAAGTTTAGCCCTGCATAAAAACACATTCATCCATCATTCACTGTGGTGATGCTACAACGATGCCAACGCAGAGGACTCAGGCAAAAACCTGCAGGGTCATCCAGCAAAATGTAGAGCCTGGCTTAAACTTTGCTGGACTGCAACTTTGGCATCATCCAGAATAGCGCTGTGGTGGCCGATCAAATATACATAAGCTCACATTTCTGGCACTGCTGTGTTCCTGCAGTTAACCTTGTGGTGGCTGCAATGGAAGACAAACTCACTGGTGCTGTTATAGTATTCCAGAGTTGTATTGCAGTCTTATAAACCACTAAACCACCTTCAAATTCATAGATCTGTTCCTCATAATGTTCTTTTAGCTGCATGTCTTGTCTCGCTGGTAAATGAAACAACACACCTGCTTAGCTATCGACTGTTCGCATCACTGAAATGTTGGTAAAATGTCGGTGAAGAGCCCAATGTCTGAAGATTGTTAGAAGTTAAAAACAAACGGCGTTTTAATCAATTACTCTGAACAGTAAAGACACACTTTCTGAATATTTTTGTGAGAGAAAGAGAAGAAAACGGACAGAAAATAAACCGCACTCTTCTTTTTCGTGGAGTTCCTCTATTGATCTGTAAGCCCGAGGGTAATTCTCAGCCTGGGAGTTGTGTTGGAAGTTGCTCCAAAAGCAGAATAAATTAATCAGAACTTGCTGCCTGGCTCCTGAGGAGCAGCCGGTGCTATAATCAAAACAGGGCTCAGAGGGGTTCGCTGTGTTTCCACAGGATCATCAGGAAGAAATCAGCGTCCCCACTTATCACACCAGTCACAGAGGAGAAAGAGCTGGCAAACTCTTATAGCCTATCCTAAAGGGTAATTTTCTGAAACACCCTCATTCTTATGTGTTAACCTTCCCAATGCTGTTTGATAAAAATGACTCAAATAACTTATTCCATGACTGGATTAAAGTTGTTTTTTTGTTTTTTTTTCATCAGCATAAGATGGAACATATCTGAATGTTGTTAACTGCTAACCCAAAATGTTAATAGAGAAAATAACGACCATATGTTCAGTTAGACTGCTTAATTTATTCTCGTGTAAGAACTACCTCATGGCAATGAATGCATGACTAACATACTAAATACTGAAAAGATCAACAGTAGAATGAATCTCAAGATGGGACAGGCTGATGATCTTTCACTAAACTTAGTCTTTCCAATAATCCCGTAAGAAGATTGATATTAGTGTCATGTCAGTGTGTTAAACACAGAGTCAGGATGTGATTCTTCTAGTTTAGCATGACAACTTGAACCAATTTTTAGCTAATCCACCTGCAACCTACATGACACAAGATAAGATCAAATCAGATCAGATAGGATTGTTCTCCTGAGAACTAAAGTAGCTGCTACTTTGGTTCACAATAAAATTTAGAATGTAGGAAAGAAACAAGAGAAATTACACAAAGACACGAAGAGCAACTCTGGTTAGCTGCCATCCATGATGACAGTGGAAGTGTAAGCCATAGAGGAGGAGGTTGGGGCGGTGGAGGGACCTGAAGCAGTAAACAAACTTGAGAGTAATCAGCGTAGTAAGAGTGTGAGGTTATAATGTTCTGCATAAATAAATATGATTGTACAGCTGTAAATGAACTAATCAATATAAACCATATTGCAAACAGCTGATTCGGCTGCTACAAAGGCTGGGCTTGATTTACAAAGTTATCAACAAAGCTACAATGCATGCAGGGCATAAACTGCTGTCCTGACTGTTTAATCCCACAATATACCCTGTTATTCACATCAATTTCTGTTAATATGGTTAATGCGATGAACATATTTGAACAGAGCAAATTAGTTTTAAATAAATGTATTTTGTAGGCAACAAGATTAGTATTAGACATGGAGAAAATGTGATGAGTACAAAATAGCTTATGACTGGGAAAGGCTGTGTTATTGCAATATGAAGGTCTACAAATGTCATTTGGCAGTGTAATGTTCTCTCTATCCATTATATAGACAGGATTACAGGATCACCTTGATTAAGGATTGCTGCAGTTAATATGATTTGTGATGTTATTCCGTCAGGTCTTCAAATCCCCTCCCCCCCATTAGTGGAAACAGATAATGACGCAGGAATCATCCCGAGCCAAAGACCCCTTTTCAGTCCAGGCACAAGAAAGCTATTTTATGGCACCGACTTGCTCGTCTGGTGATGAAGTACGTCCTTGTAATCCGAGCTCCTAATTGCCCCACAAAATAAAAGAGATATATCGCTGTGTGCGAACAACAAGAGGAGCCTTCTCAGACATAACCACAGTCACACACTTGGTGATATGTGGGGCACTGCTGATCACTGCCATACCCAGCACAGAAACACACCCATGGTCTCTGGACTGTACTCACATTGTGGCACAGACCACAGTTTGTACCTCAGTGTGCCAGTTCAGAGCCACAATTGCTGCCATGTGGCGCATGTTAGATGCCTTTCAAAGTACATAAAATGCCCAAAACATGACAAAAGAGTGGGATTAAATGCCACCAGCAATTCCAAGTACCAAATGTATTCTCATTTCACCTTGTCTATTATTTATCGATTTCTCAAATTATGGATGCATGAACGGATCTACTGCCCCATCCCGTGAGCAACCATATGTGGTTCATGGGAACAAGGAATTGTTTCCACTGAGGTCTCGGCCAGAAAATTAAGCCAGTTTTACCCGAAACCCTTAAACGATGCATCTTTTAGAAAATGGTAGTGCTAAAAATACTTACAAAACCATGTTTTGTTTTGTTTTTTCATGTAAAAACTGTGAGGGAAAAAGTGAGCTTCTGTAGCCCGCTCCTCATTTGTGCTTCAGGGTAACAGCTCAAGGCTGCATGAGCTGCCACCGCTAGCACGACTCACCCAGGTCTCCAACTGAACTATTTGCAGTGGAGTTGCAAAGAAATAAAAGACAACACTTCTAGTTCTCCTGCTTGATTTTGATCCTGTTTAGCTGTCATTTTTACATTGTTATAACAATGCAGTGTGGATTCAGTGTTGTTGGGTTTTTTTATTATTTGTTTCTTACCACTGAGTTATGACGTTACTCTTTGTCTCTTTGATTGGGTAAATGACTTTAAAGCCAATCAGGTGCGAACCAGAGCTTTGGTAAATGTTGTTGTCGTAGCACACCACAGGACAGTTGATGAATTACTTAACAAATCATTCAGAACCTGAATGCAAACAGATTTAAATTGAAGAATGTAACATCAGCTTTGTCTTTGATAGCAATACACATAATAATGGCTGTCCACAAGGAAATCATGCTTTACCAGCTTAGAAAAATAGTAACATTGTGATGAATATACAAGTTGACAGATTGTCGAAGTTTTAGATGTGAACTGAGCCGGTGGGTCCAACCTTTTCTCCTGTGATACAGACACACCTGTACACCTGCATGCATTCGGCTATAGCAGTGAGTTGATGTCTACATCAAACATCAGAATGGAGAAATATTGTAATTTCAGTGACTTTGAGTGTGGCTTTTTTGTTGGTGCCAGATGGACTAAAGACTCGACTGGAATTTGGTGTAAACAGCATGAATTCATGAACCCAGCACGCCTCATGTCAACATTCCAGGCTGGTGCTGTAGTGATGTGAAGAATGTCTTTTAGGCACACTTTGGCCTCCTTACTACCAATTCATGATGGTCTGAAAGCCATGGCCTATCTGAGTGTTGTTGCTGAGCATGTGCGCCTTTTTATGACTCCAGTTGACCATCTTCTAATAGTTATTTCCAACATGTCACAACACGGACGTCATCTCATATTGGTTTCATGAACACAACAATGAGTACAGGGGACTTCAGTGGCCTCCTCAATTGTCTGATTTGAATCCAGTAGAGCACCTCAGCGATGTGGTAGAACAGGAGATTGGCAGCATGAATGGGCAGCTGAAAAATGTGCAGAAACAATGTGATGTAATTATGTCTACATGAATCTCGAAGGAATCTCAACATCATGTGGAATCCATGACACATAGACGTGAGTCTGTTTGAGCATGATGGAGGCCCTGTTTAGTATTCATATGTTACTCCCAATAAATGTTAAATGCTCTGCTACATCATAGCCCCTTTTAAACCTTTTCAGTGGCCTCAGAGCCAAAAATGCATACATGCTGCCGCCTAATACAAGCATATGTAGTCAGTAACGCAAAAACCGGACATGTATTGACTATTTAGGGATTGTTTTCATATAATTGAAGCTCCCTGTGGCACATTATAGCGTTTACTGCCCAGCCCTCAGGTCTCATTTGTCTGTGCAGAGCCATTAGCTCAGTCGGTGACACACCACAGCAGAGACTCTCCTGAGAGCCGCTGAGGACCATATGGCAGATGACTCGAGGCCCATGTCATTTATCCGGACCTGTGCGGGAGCATGTATTACTCTGGCCTTGTTGTTATCTGAAGCCTTGATAAGAACGCTTTAATATCCTCCTCCCGTAATGGAGATCACACAGCGCTGAAGGAGAGAGAGAGACAGAGAGAGAGAGAGAGAGAGAGAGAGAGAGTGGCTGGGGAATGGTGGTGGTGGGGAAGTGGGAAGGAGAGGGTTACCAAGGCAACTGGTTACTCAGCGACAAGCTCACCATAGAAATACACTCATGTTACATCAGTCTTATTACTCCGCCGCTCCCCTCCCCCAATCATATCAGACTGAGAGCTTCTTTTAGTGAGCAAAAATCAAATGGGTCATTATGTAAACGCTTTAATGGATGTTGTTTCTTCTATCAGCCTCATGTCTTTGGACACACAAACACTTTTTTAAAAAATCATGACTCCATTATTAAACCAAAAGAATCCAGCTTGTTTATCTTCTTTGTTCGCCTTAAAATGAACAGGCACAGTTAAATATCCAAGATGGACAACTTAATAGCAGCTCCTTGCACAACAGTTGTTTTGAAGGAGTCGCATTTGTGGCATATTTTTGCTTCAAAGAAGAGCCACCTGCAAGGACTGCTTTGCTTTGCAAGGGCTGAATAGTATTTAGGTTACCATGGAGACGTCGGGAGCAAAACTGAAATAAAGGGAGTGAGTGCAGCGGCCCTTTTCTGTGTGACAAGGGAGTGATACTCTCTTTGTAGAGGAGAGGAATGTGAAAGGCAGCCTCATCTGTATTCTACGAACCAACGCAAAGATATCGTATGCATAATGGCTGTCACCCGAGGCTACTTTAGAGGTGAAGGGATTCTCTGCTTTCCTTCTGCTCCATTTAAAGCTTCAACACTCAATCTCAAGTTATTTTTCCAAAAGAGCCCTTCCTGGACAATTAGCAGATAGAGTAACAGCCCTGCACATAAACCCTGAGACTTGTCACGGAGTGAAAAACGGCTTCTCCAGACGTCCCGGATACGAGGCACTGAGTGGAATAATGAAGTGTCTCAGTCCCTCCCTGGAGTCTCGCCCGTTTAGCTGACAAAATGTAGTTACAGCGTTGAACTGTGCTCAAAGGTGCCTGTGCAACTAATTGGGACATTATCGTGGACCGATGCCACCGTTAGCTGGATCTGAGTCACCTTCTTCTGAACCTCATAGACACCCAGAGCCCTGGAAAGGAGTGATCTGATTGGCCAATGAGCTGCATCACTTGGATTCCACCATTGGATCACATGTGCAACACTAAAGTGTCAAAACATCGTTCCACGCCAAGAGTCACTGCATGTTGATATAATTAACATCATGTGAATAATAAAACAGCATTGGCTGTGCAGATGGCTAATTGCTGACACTCTTCTGAAGCTTGACTTCATTTCATTGACATGAGAGAGCACATACATTGGGCCTTTCATAAGCCCCCCTGTTGTGGTTTTGCTTTTTACTTTCTTTTTGATTCATATTTATAGTGCTGGTACACCAAAATTAAAAAATAAAAAATAAAACAAATACACATTTTCCTTCAGTGGCGTCTAGCCAGTCAGATAGTTTTAGTTTAACTTGACTAGATTTCGAGATATCGCTGTGATTTCTCATCGACATGCAAGGAACATGAGCACAGTGTCAAATACCTGGACAGAGGTGTTTATTCATACTTTGTGAAATAAGTCGTGGTGTACTGACTAGTCGCAGGGCTTGTTGCTAACTAACAGGTAAGCACCAATAATCCTGCAAACCAGTCTCCACCACTTTAAATTCCTATACAGCTTAATGGCATTCTCAATTACGGTTTGGGGGAAAACATACATTTTTGCAATACATTCAGCCAACCAATCATACTACAGTATTAGAAGGGATGGGATTTCTCACCCTGGTAACCGAGAAAATCAAGGAGAAGCTTCAAATATGTAGTGAAAGAATCACATTTTAATCCTGACTATGGCATTTTTCCTTATTCTAACCAAGTAGTTTTGTTGAATAAGCTTAACTAAGTTTCTAACATCTCCAAGTACCTATAAAAAGAGTGATATTCTCTTAAACTAAACCACATGGTTTTGGTGCTTCAACGCGACCAAAAAGGGTGTTAAAACTGCAAGTAAAGAATGAGAAAACGAAACTCATATCTGAGACTGATGGTCGCTCATCCATCACAGGACACAAAACCTCGTCTTCCGGGTGAACTTCTGGTTGCTGGCTTATGCCTCCATCTTCCTCTTCCACCTCTTAACTTGGACTTTGTTGCTCTTTCAAATTGGCTGCCTTTCTTTATTTAGGAATAAAATTACATTTCCCTCAGATTGTAATTGATAATGCAGTTTACTTGTATAGAAATGTAATTTTGTGGAGACTGGGTTGGATTCTGCATTTGGGCAAAATCCTATTATTATATCCCAGTATTGTTCATTCCAAGATAGTCCCACGGCTAACCTTGTAGCCTCACCAGATAAATAACTAGATTTCAAAACCATTGTTGTGTCACATGATTTGGTGGTTCTGTAACCGTTTTTTTTTACCTGAAAGTATGAAAAGGGGAGCTACAGGAGCCAATCAAATTCTCTAAATTCAAACGAAAGATGCTTTATTATCTCCTTTAGCACTGAATACACTTGACCATCTTTCAGAAGGAAAAGAGATCATGCTGTCCTACAATTCCTTGCAGCAGCATCATTCAGGATCACACACCATCCAGGACAGACTGACAACTATAACTATGTGGCCTCATGTAAGTTCAGTCAGATGGTCGTAACAACATTGTTGTACTTTTCTTTATTCCCATGAATTCTCTTCACACCTTTCCTTGACCTCATGAAATTTTCAATTGTGGTCGAAGAAAAGTGTTTTGGACAATACCAAGGATGCGATGTTTGTGGGCTCTTCAGCCTATTTAGCCAAGGTTTAATAATGCAGTATTGTCTTCACCTTGTTACATGCTGAGCTGTAATGGGCTCATTGCTGTCTCTTTCGGTTCAAGGCCCATCAGTAGTTGCCAGCTTTTGACAACACAGTAGAAGTTAATATTTTTTGTCTGCATTCCAAAACAAACATCAACAAGTGACACAAAAGTGAGATTTATGCATCTTCGGAAGAATATTTTTCAGTTTCAGGGAAAGACTCACGATGAGGACTAATTGGTTTGTTTTGCAAATGCATGCTTGGTTACCTGTTCAATTAAAGTGCTGTGCACAGCTGTTTTCTTGAAGCTTTACTACGGGAGCTGCTAGTGGTGGTCCACCACAGCTAATCAGCTACAGTAGCTTCATTTGCACTCTTCAGGTCTTTGTTCACTGAAATGCTGGGACTGACAATGTGGTTTTCTTGTGGGTAATAGTGCCAATTTAAGTGACCACCAAAGTGAAACTCTACTTGAGAGATTTTCTTGGAATCTCACCACAACATTTTGAATTATGTTGTGGCCTTTATTCAGCCTTCACATGAAACTTAAGAATAGCTTCCTATTTTTCCAAACAAATTGCATATTTTTTTTATGTTTTGTGTCATGAATAAATAGTATTATAATCCGATCATACACATTACATAAAAGTGCAAAAGTCAAAGTGCTGTACAAGCTATCAGACAGGCAGCTACAAAATCATCCATAAAAAGTAAGACACAATAAGACTTGTAAATCAATTTGTAAAACAAAGTAAAGTACTATAAAAAACTAAACCTGGCAAAACACGATCCCAGCTTGTAAGATTTATTGTACATTAAAAAAATATAAAACAATATTTAGACCATTCAGATGAACCAAAAGCCATTTAAAACATGTATGTCTTGAGATTTTCCCTGAAAAGATCAATAAAGAAGGAATATTTTCTTGAAAGAGGAAATGTTTTTTTCGTAAAACTATTGACAGAAGCACAACAAATTCAGTGATTCCCTTTGAGACACTTGGAGACAATAGGTAGAAAAAAACTCCCTTTTGACAGGAAGAGACCTCTGACAGAACCAGACTCAGGGAGGGCAGCCATCAGTCTCAACCGGTTGGGTGGTGGTTCGATAACAAGTAAAATCAAACACAAACTCCTTTGGAGACTGTCCACCCATGAAAAGTTACTCCATAGTTCATTTTTTCAAGGAGTTTATCACAATTTATCGTGACAGCACCCTACAGTGTCCATAGTTAGTATGACAGAGTCTCAAGGTTGACGTGAGTAGGAGGTAGGTGTGGATGGATGGGTCAATGAAACATTGGACTTTAACCAAACAGGCTGGTTTTATTTGCCATTTCATAGTCGGTGTTACTTTAAACTCTGACCATTCAGACTGTTTGTGATTTTAACCCAACTATTTGCGCAAACTGTCGGAAAAAAACCCCAACAAAAAACATCTCTGGTCATTCAGGTTGGAGGGCGAGTTTCCTTTTCAGTTGTTGATTAAAAAACATTTGACTTCATGAAGCATTTTGTTATCATGTAGGCGCCAAGGTTTTCCATCAATTTTGCAGTTGGTTTTTTGACACTACTGCAGCTCTTTTCATTGGAAAGATGCACTACTAAAGCAATAGTCCCTGGGCAAACAGTAAGGTCAGTAAATTATTAGCGAATTAGTCATTATTCATAATGGGTTGTCCGAGAATTTAATGGAAAGATACAGTGTTGACCTTTATCCAGGGTGATTTTCCAATACTGTAAGTTAAAAATTTTATTCACTCCCACACATGGGAATGGAGGCAGAAATCTCAAAGAACTGAAAAACCAAGGCACTTAAATGAGAAGCTGTAAATTGACCCTGAAAACATGAGTAGTTTCAAGCATTCTAATATATCTGCTCATCATTCTGTTTTCACAGCTCCTAACAAGTACAAAAAACACACATCGCTGCTAATTCTGGACTGTGCATCAGGGGACAACACAGAGGAAGGGCAGCAAAGTATTACCTCATCCATAATCACATTATTCAAATTACCCGTCCTGCCTCTAAACATGAGGCATCACAGTCCATAGCGGTCTCTTATTTAGTGTACGCAACCAAGCATTACTGATGCTACTGTAGAAAGAATATTCATTTTCACATTTCGTTCCTCCCCTGGCATCAGCGTGCTTCAGTCAAACAAAAGCAAAGCTGGAAATTAAAGTTGCTCTGCAGATATGGTAACATGTAATAATCCAAAATAAACAGGCAGGACCTGGAGCCACTTGTAGCCAGCAATTGTCCAGGTCTGTAGGCGGGTCACGTGATGTTTGTGTTGCAAACCAGTGAAAATACCACAATGCCCAAGAATTTTCCTTGATTGCTTTATTTCTTAGACTGCACACGTCCGTTATTGTTAGGCAAAACCAGGCATTCAGTTGCGAGAAGCAGGATCTGCTTCCTTGGGTGGACTCAAACTGTGGTAAACACAGCCTCAGGGAGGGAGCCAACTGAGGAGGGAGAGAGCCAGAGCCCAAACAGGAACATCCATCCCGGTGATAACAGCAGACAGATGCTTTGGATTCCAAATATTTTCAGTGCGCTGTGTTAAATGACTATGCTGACGTCAGGGCCACACACTCATACAGTTATCTCCTCCTGGACGGACATCAGGATGGGGCGCTTCAAGACTGCCTCCTCTTCCTCTGCTGTTTCACTTTCCCCTCCGTCCCAGCTCGCGATTGACCCACAGGGGGTAAATGGGTGACCCCTCCACTTTCTCTGGACACAATAGCCTTTGATACCCAATGGTGGGAAAGGGAGCAAAAGGGGGCTCTTTGCACATACAGCTGAATCTGGGCAGCCGGGGCCGGAGCGCCAGCAGCCCTTAAATGGATGCTGCCATTGATGGTTAAATCAATTCGGGATGGTGACAGCGTAGCAAGGCTCCAGACTGTAACAATTGCAGATTACAACAGTACTACGCCCCTCCCCCATCACACACCCAGACTCCCTCCTTGCACTGCCCTTTTTAGATGAAGTGTGGGGACTTCAGAAGGGGTTTTAGGAGGGTGGAGGGAGGACTTTAGAGAGAGGGGGGTGGAGGGTTTAGGGTGACAAAGGAGAAAAGATCTCCAGTGAAAGAGAAGGAGAATAGACACATTTGCACAATGCTGTTTCACTCTTTTCTGAAAGAGCAAAATAAAAAAGCCGGCGCAAAACATTACTCAGTGATGAGAGAGAGCTGCTCCACTCAGCTGCTCCTCCGTCCTCCTCCTCTTTCGCTTTCCTTCCCCTTCTTGCTGCTTCATACATGCATTCATGCATGCATACCAACACACACACACACACACACACAAAATACTTCTTTTTTTTTTGTAGTAGGTGATTTGCCGGGTGGGGGCGGGGGTCAGTAAGGTTTAAATCCCAGCCAGGGACTTTTAGTGCTGGATGGGTGGTCCTGCATTCATAGTGTGGGTTGTGACACAGCAGGTTTGCGTGGATTTTTGTGTGTGTGGTGAGAAAGTGTCAACAGTTCTGCACGAGAAAAAGGCTCAAGGCTGCCCTCTTCAGATAAAAACTGTGAAAAACTAATGGGAGTTGTGCATTGCCATCTCAGCATTCTTCTTGCTCCATGTGGAGAGGATGGCGACGAAATGGTGGAGAAAAATTTTTTACAAGCAAGACTTTATGATTGGCTTAACTGTGCCATGAATTCTTATTTTAAAACACTACCTTAAATCAGTTACATTGAAGGGGAAAAAAACCAAAACAAGTGCATGTGGCGAAGGCTTCCATGCCGAATCATGCTACAAAGAAGCAAGATGGCAGTGTGTTTGTGTGCCGGGGTGGAGGAGGGAGTTACTGGCTGACAGATGCACTAGAAGCCAGAGGTGGTCCGTGGTTGCCATAGCAACGGTGTGGGCTGAAGGAGCTGTGAACATATTGAGTATGCAGAAAAACTGGTCCCCCGAGATCCCTGAGTGGATTTAAGATGGCAGTAAGAGAGAGGGAGAGATCTGACTGAGCTTTCATTCGCTGCGATGACAGCATGAGAAGACAGAAGGATTAGAACATCACTTCATTTTTGATTTTTTTTTTTTTTTGGAGCGTTTTTGAGTCGGTGGCAGGAGATGAAGCCCAATTTCCGTTTTCGTGAAAGATCTGCAGATGAATCGGGAGTGGACTCAGCGTCCTTTAATCTATAGTCGGTTCTTCTTTCAGTGCCTCTCAGCAGAGACGCTGCCGAACTCTTCCTGTTGAACGCTGCCTTCGCCCAGACCCCTGTTGCCATGGTCACGGCAACTACATGACAAAGCAGAGGAAGTGGATGATATCTGTTCCAGATGTTGTCTTTTTCTTAACGGACAGGAAATGAAAAGCAAATATTTCAATCATGCTGTTTTTGAAATAATATAAAAAATAAATAAATAAGGAGGTCTCTAAATACCAAAGAAAAGTCATAGCTTCATATTTTCAGTTGATTCAGGACATAGAAGAAACAGCTTGCAGTTTTTCCATTAGCAGTAAATATTGTGGGCCAGTTTATTTTTCCTATTAGATGTAACTTGAACAATTTGACTGCAAAAACACACAAAAAAAGTATTGTAGAAAAATAGCTCACAACATTACAAATCACGTTTTTTAAAACCTTGCTACGGGGTCCATATAGTGTTTTTATACGCTGGAAGACACATAATGATCAAAATAAGCAGTGAACACCATGACTGAGCATTTCCACCTTGAAACTGCGGTGTAACGATGACAGTCTCAAACACACAGATTCAGACTTTAAAGATTTCGAACATAAAAAACTCTGTTTACTTGCAGAGCGGACCTTTCTGCGTCGTTATTCTCCTTCAGAATCGGTTTTTGATTGCAGCATGTATGGCTGAATTACGCCTACATTCCAACCTGCTATTTGCAGCATAGAGTAGTTTTACAGAGTTTGAGCAGAGTCATCAGTGAGCTGGAGAGCTCAAGCTGCAATGAATGGGGAGGGGTAGGTGGCAGAAGAGGAAAGGACTATGTAGATGTGTACATTTTATTAAAAAAAGCAATGGGGTAGAGTTACATCTAAGCCTTTGTAAGGTAGGAAGGGATTATTGTCATAGACAAGGACTTCTAAATATGTAACTTGGATACAGTGAGATTAGTTTCAGGGGTTAAATCAATGATGAAGATGGCTTCATACTGTGTAAGTCTTGCTCATGCCACCAAAACACCTCTTACCCATTGGACATGGACACGGTACCCCTGGGGAAGTCCTGTGATGTCCGGCATTGAGATGTTGACAGCAGATCCTTCGGATTGTTTGGGTTCTGGGGTGAAGCCTCCGTGGTTTGGACTTGTTCTGTTGGACGGCAGAGATGCTTGATCGGATTGAGATCTGGAGAGTTTGGAGGCTGGGTCTACACTTTGGACCGTTTGCCGTGTTCTTCTTGCCATTCCTGAGCAGTTTTTGCAATGTGGTGAGGCACATTGTTCTGTTGTGGGAGTACTGGGAGCTTAGTTTGCAACAATGTTTAGGTGGGTGGTACATGTCAAAGTGACATCTGCATGAACGCCCAGACCCAGAGTTTAGGAGCAGAGCATTGCATTGTAATGAGATGATTAATGTGCCCTTCGCCTAGCAGTGGTTCTGATGCATAAAAGGAAGTTCAGAATCCAGCTCTTGTTTGTCAAGTTAAAATTGATTTAAAATAAATAAATAATAGCTTTCTATTATCAGTTGATTTCAAGTGCACCACTTTCCTTGGGTTCCTGTTACTAGCTGTGGAAGTGTTACCGATCAGACCTGATGGTGTCGTTTAATGGGAAGGAACGCAAACTCCTAAAGTATCCAAAGCTACTGTACACTGTACAAAAAACAAAGGTAAACTGGTGAAAACTTAGCAGTAAGGGTGCCAGAAAAAGTCAGATAATAGTGGAATGCCATAACTTTTAAAAACACAAAAAAATCTGAAAATAATGGCTACTATCTGTAATACAATTATATATGGCTTGACCTCCCCCGGATTTCTAGAGACTATTCAACATGAAGTTGCATTAACCTGACAGCATCACCAGCCGCTGACAGAAGTTCTGCTGCCACGGAAACACATACAGCAGGCCAATAACCTCTATATTAGCAAAAGCTGCCTCTTAGTCAGCTTCTTGGCAGCGGTCAGATCCAAAGCTACACATCAAACAGCATGGCCTCCCATTCAGCCCACTCCATACTGTTATACTTATGGATTCATTAAGCTCCTTTTTAAACCTCCACACCACTTCACATGTTCTCCAGGACTGTTTTCATCAGATTCGAAGAATGAGCGCATGTGTCCGTGTGGGTGTGTGTTCTCTCAGACTGTGAACAGATGTGGTGGAGATTGAAATTTGTGCCAAGTAATATACAGTAGTTGCAGCGTTGAGGCTTTGCTGGAGTCTGAAAATGCAGGAAGAGTAATTTTTTATTTTTTTGGTCCCTTTGAAAATCTGGATGGTTGAAATCAGGCCCACTAGGCTTTAGAATGTCATAAACGAGGTCCCTTGTGGCAAGAGCAAGATAAGTCTGAGAGCACTCCACTTTGAACTTGGGAGAGCTGGAGTCTCGCAGAGCTGCAGTGTGACAACAGAATGCCGCCTTCTCTGGCATAGTGCCGTCTTTTATTTTGCTTCAAACACTTGAAACCACATGTAAGAAAACTCACTTCATTGAGACGTGCATTTGTAATGGTTCATGCGCTTCTCAAAGCTTGTTTTTACTCAAGCCAAACTCCTTGCACTTTTTTAAGTTATTGCAATTATAAATTTCTATTTTGGCATTTGAAAAGTTTCCACTCACAGCAACACATCTCTGCAACAACTGTTTTTCCCGCTCGGCATTGTGTGCCAACCAAGGCCACCTGGATTTACCTCCCCCGAGTTCCAGTCGGCTGCAAGTGACCATTTTTTATTGCACACAAAGCGCATGAAAGGAGCCTTTCATCTTCAGGACCTGTCTTGAACATGAAAAAGTTGCATTCACACTTCTGTGCATTGCCAAAACAGCTGTCAAGTTATGCTTTTGTGAGGAGCCTCTTTTTATCATCTTAAAGCTGTTGGACACAAAACCGCACTTCCCTTTTACAGGAAACTTGTGGCAGAAAGAAACTCATTGAGCTGAGTACCCTGATTCCTTTTCTTTCTTCTGTTTGTTCGCTCTGTTTTCCTGCAGAAATGCACAAGCGTTTGGAATGTAGCTTAAAAGCTTCACGTGAACTCTTAACTGAACATTATCACTCCGGTGTAGATTCAGTAGAATTAAGCTTAGTTCTCACATTCATCACTTGTCAGTGAGTCTTTCTGGGGGTTAAATGAGAGATTACTCCCTCTCTTGTGGTTTTTCCTCCTGGATAAAGACTCCCCCCTCGGCCTACTGCTCCCTGTACTGTATCTGTAGTTTCTCCCTGGATTCCATTCCATTTACTGAAGGTATGACCTGCAGGGCATAGTTAACATTGCCTGAGCTCTTTAAGGTGTATACATTTACCAAGGCATTGTTCGTAGATCATGTATCATGTTAAATGCCACAGGCTAAAGTCTGTTTGGCTTCTCTTGTCAGGTGTCATGTTATAGGTAACACCATCTCAGCAGCTGAATTTTTTGACTGTTTTGAATGAAGAACAAACTGTAGCTTGTCATACTTTTTATTTGGACATTTCAAGCCTGTTTGAGGATGTAGATATGAGACAATACTTGCCAAAATCCTTTATTCTTTTGCATCCATTGTCAATAAATTCTCACACTCTGCAAAAGGGCATGTGCTTGATGTCCAAAGTGTTGGCCACTTAATGAAGTAAATACAGCTTTATTGTGTACGCGGCACTGAAGTAAATCTATCAAGTAACAAATCCTAATGATAGTACAATATTCAATATCAGGAAGAAACGGCAAAGAGCTCTGTCCTTTACTATATTGAATTTGATCGATGTTCATTTCTAGCATCTTTTTTTGTAATTAATAACAGTAGCTAATATTTTAGACTTCAACCCCAATGCCACATGCAAGCAACACACAAGGAAGCTCCACCAAGAACAGCGAGCAGCCTCTAAGTAGTCTGGATAGCAAAATTCAACGAATCCACTCGTTAAATACGAGCTATTTGGAAAATGTAGTGAGCTCAGATAACAGTTACTTAAATGAAGCTTCAATACACTGAATTTACTGCCACAGAAATGTAACTAGCTCATCTATACCAACATGGCAAAAGCAGTTTACTACATCAGAAGTTACTATATATATATATAAGTTTAATTTTATTGATTTGCTGCCTACAGACAGTGAAACAAATGTGTAGCTAGTTAGCTGTTGACAAGCTGCTGGCTGGTATTTGTGGCCTGCAAGGATTTGTACACAATGTTATGGTCAAATGGAAACATTCTGCTGGCTTCGCATACTTGTCCATGTATGGTGGTGGCATCACACACTGATCTGGTATGACCACACAGGTTGTCAGGTTGTAGTATGTGTAGACATGTGCTACTGCACTACTTTCATTCAAAAGCTTCACTACTGAAAAGCTATTTGATTAAAAATATAGCACTTTTACCACCATGCCACTTAAATATGTTATTAAACTTCTCGTCTTGCAGCAACGATACTAAAACACACTTTATCCACGCATCCATCACTCCAACCTCCACGCCATTAAGGCATCAGTATGTGTCAACCAGAGTCCTTGGCAGACATTAAGATGTCTTGCAGCAACTAAAACCGGATTCCCCCCTTCAGGTTTCCAGATTTGGAACTGGGGAGTCGGTTCCATGTTTTTGTGGAACTCAGCGGCAAAATGTTGGGTTATGTAGTGTCAGCAGCAGTACAGCATCAGTTTTAGTAATCCAACATTCACACCCACTTCACAAAAACAATCCTCCAGCTGTGTGATGGTGATGGTGGCTATATAGATGGGTTGGCAAATTAAGGGTCAAACCCAAACCCCTCTCCCATACTTTGAGGGGAACTGGGGGCTCTGTTATGCTTTATGGTTTGGGTCCACTTGTCCCCCTAATTGGAAGGGTCACTGCAAATGTCCCTATTTGTAGGACAGGAAGGGGTCACCATATGGCTGTTAAATATGAAAATGATGTGAATCATATGTTATGGCTTTCACAGTCATCAGATCGCAACACAATTGAACACCCATGTTAGATAGACCTAAATGTTAGGAAAAGCTCTTTGCTACCATCATCCAAACAACAAATAAAGGAATATCTTTTGGAAGAATGGTATTCAAGTTCCCCTCACTTGCGGAGTCAATGTAAGGCACAATGAAGCTGCCCTAACAGAACTTGACAGTCAGCTCTTTACGAAGATACTTTCTGTTGATTTTTCTATTAATTTATCAGCTATTTCTTGTTTTAACACCTCTGTCACACTCTCCTTTTTCATATTTTCCAAATCGCTTTCTGACTTTTTGTGTGTACAACTGAGTGCAAAAACTATTTGTCACAAAAGACTGTCGGTGTGTGCTGTTGTGCCCATAATGGAACTATTATCACCCCCCTCTATGATGGCAGGCTTTTCAGCCCACCTTTAAGTGTGGTCATTCGAAAAAGCAGTTGGATGACAGTGGCACAAACTATTTCACTGTGACCACAGGCCCATTTTTGCTTTTTGACTTGTTGTGTAAAGGAAATACTACTCACTGTGCTTTAAAGTATTTTTAAGACGTTGGCTTGAGAGGTAGAAAGGGTATGGAATGGTCCAAAGTCGTATCCAAATTACTACTCCAAAGTGTGGGCCAAAGTAAATGTATTTACTTGGCATACTGGACTGTGCTTTTTCAACTTCATATATCTGGTAAAGTAGAAGCCAAAGACCCCGCATAATTTTAGAACCAGAAGTGAACCACTTGTCGAGCTCTCGTTGTTTATCAGTGATGAAACTGTATATGGATGCCAAAGTAACATGAAGTATCACCAATACTTTTTCAGCAAACCATCTAATTTTGTGTTCACACTGACAAAAAAACTGTTTTATTGCCTCGCTTTGTGCAAAAGTAAGTGGATCTAGGTTCCCACTAACAGTTACACGAGGGCTTTCATCCCCAGTATTAAGGCCACAACACTGTCCATGATTTGATTAAGCAAAGGAGCAACTCCCTTCTGCATTTGGCAGTACTTGATAGCCCATGGATACAGCTCATTAGCAAAAGAAATCTCCATGACATTGGAGAAAAATGTGCTTTCATGGGCCCAAGGGCAATGTTCCTTCTGACTGCTCTCACACAGTCAGTTCCTCTGTCCACCCTTTCTGTTCCTCTCTGGTCTCATCCCAGCAGACAGCAGTAAGTGGTCACGACAAATATCACATCTGCATATCCATAGTTCCTGGTTCGGCTTTCATTGTGTGCATTAAAAACGGTTGCTGGACCATAACATTTGCAGAATGCACTTTTTACGGTCACCTAACCTAAGATGCAGTTCCGATCCAGGCTTATGATCAGCATTAAATTCAGAAAAAGACTACAACTACCTATCAAGTCAGGCAAGGCAGTCAGGAGGTAAAAAAAAAAAAAAAAAAACACATGTGATGTAGGCCAAATGCTCAGTTAAAACTTTAACCTGACCCATCTAATCTAATTGGTGATGGAACTGAAAGTAGCTTGTTCAGGGGAGCACAGGAAAGTCCATCCCACATTTTTTTGTAGAGTGGTGTTTGTGGGAACTGCTCTCTGAAACTGTCACGACCACTGTGGTTTACTCTTCTGTTTATTGGTAGAAGCATTTACATACTTGTTGATGTCCCATGATCCAGTTACACAAGCTTACTGTGTGGTAAACTGTGGGAAAACAACCCCCAATTTTCCTTTAATATCCCATCTTCAGTTGTTGCTAACTCTCCAACCTGCGTTTCAATGACATTTCTAAATCAGTCAAAAAGCCATGAATTTTACTGACTGGGTTTTTTTTTTTCTTTTCTTTTTTAATCTAAGAAATCAGATTTGGTAAAAAACCAGGTTTAGAGTTGTTGCTGTCAGAATACAACACAAAATTTGAATTTTAAACTCCACTAAAATGACTAAGAACTTACCAGGACAAGTTTTGTATTGAATGGTTACATCCACTGAGCAAGTCCACAGTGTACCTTGTGTTAAAAACTTTGTTATTAACAGAAAACAATAAACGTTTGTTTCCCTAAAGACATTTTTACAGAACACTATTTATAAAGCTTGAAAACTTAAACCCTTGCAAAATGCAAAACTAGATTATCAAAATAAAGTTTTTTTTTAAATTTGAAAAACACTTCACAGAACTACAAACGTTATTTATTGTGCAATAGAAATGGACCTGAACAGGCTCCTTGTGGAACACCTTTGTGCACATCACTTTGTATTGCTTATTATCCTTTGGATTTGCTACACTTGGTGTTTCTTGACTCGTAACACTTGTAACACTTCCTGGCTGTTGACTTGCAACACTTGCCTTTTAAAAATGTTATTATCCGTCTTTAAGAACTTTCTCCTTGTCAGCGTTTCATGTTTTGCACTGGAATACCATTTAAAATTCCTCAACTGTGGAAACTTGCTTGGCAATAATATTGATTCTGATTTACCATATTTATCATTAGTTGTTCTCATTCACATATTTAGATTCAAGGATTAAAATAATTTATTGTCATAATAAAAAATTAGCAAGTTATCAGTGTAATTAAACAGAATTTGTCAGTGCAATGAATTAAAAAGGGGAAAGGGGAATCCAGATTTTATTTTTTTTTTTTTTACAAAGTACCAACTTGACACCTTGTTTATTTAAGATGTTATCAGGATGAAAGAATCCACTTCAAGGAAGATCGTAATGAATACAAATTAGGTCAGAAGCCTCCTTTTTAAGAAGCTGCCGAAATACAATACAAGTTTGGTTCTAACTGATGACTTTTGATGCTGGACTCAGGAATGGAGGAACTGAGTGTTTACAAGGTGTTCAAGAGCTTTTCCAAACATGACAGAGACACAGAGATAGTGACCTTCCTCCTCCCCCACAGCTGCTTCTGTAGGTCCGTCAGTCCCAGGGCCTCCCAGCTTCCTGACCCTGGGAGCCGGGCAACTCCAGGCTGCCTGGGCGGAAAGAAAGCACTCACCCACTGTGAAATATCTGCAAGGTATTAGTATTGCTCGGCCACAATGGCAGAGGCCCGCACACAATGTTGGGAAGTTCTGCACAGCAGCGCGAGATGACACATCCGGCGCAGGCCAAAAGAACACATCATCCCATTGTATGCTATCATTGTGTGGCTGGGGGTGTGCTCTCAGGGGAAGAGAGGCGATGTGTCCTCTTTGTCTTTATCTCCAACTGTCTTAATCCTTGCTCTTTTCACTGGGAGGCTGTGGTCCAGGCCGGGCCCATGGAGCGGCAGAAAAAAGCACCGGCAGTTAGCAGGCAAGAAACTGGCTCCCGCTCTAGTCAGGCGCTGTCATGGCTCCTGCTTTCACTTATTTGTCTTTTGAATGTGAGCCAAGCAAGAATTTTTATCTCATCCCCTCCTCCTGAGATACATTGTACAACAGATTCTTCCCATCTCTGGAGGGAGATTATGTGCTACAATAAAACAGCTATTTTCTTGGCACCGTGACAGTTTGGCCTCAGGTCAGGTGAAGCTCCTGCTCTAACAAGTTCTGCCACTTTGATGGGACACTGCTTGAATTCATAATGCATCTCTAACAGTTATTGTGCCGTTAAACTGACAGCAGGTATTGATCTGCGAGTCAGAGCCAACAGACAAGAACCGACTTCCTACTTCACTCTACATGTATAAAGAGATTTTTTCGTGTCTGTTTTTTTTATAAAATAAATCACAAGACAGGAGGAAGATTTGTGACGAGCTCAGGATCCGGTTGAACAGGTGCATTATTGTCTCAATCACAAGTGTGGGAAAGTCACACAAATGTTTTCTATAAAACCGAGTCTATGTAGCGTGCTTGCACATGCAGTAGCTTTCATGTGCAAGCATGCGTGCTGGTGTGCGATGTCTTTTTAAGCTTCTTGTAATGTGTACATGCAGTAAAGCGTAGCTGGAACATTAACAGGAAGTAAATTATAAACTTCAGCACAGTGCCAATCGCCGGCAGAAATCCTACTCAACTAGAATCTTAAACAAGCTCAGGCAAGAGTTTGGGGTGCCCTGAGTTTGTTTTCAGCAATATCCTGGCAAGAAGAAAAATACACAGCGTTGCTCCGTGTGGCCCTTGGTGGAAGTCTTATAACATAATAAGTGAGGATATCCTCTGTTTCATTTGATATGCAGAACACATGGCTGCAGGTGGAGAATCAATCATCATATAATATTTATGTTTACTATGACTGGTATTAAAAAATAGTGGAATTTAATGGAGTTAGTGGGAACCTTATCTCTATTTGTTATGTTGTTTTCCTTTCCTAGCTGATCAACTAAGATCGCGTGCCATTGCTTAAGTTGAGTCATCATGTTTTTGACGTTATCATGTGGTGTTTTTAAAGGGTTTGTCTCTGAAAGTATGCATTACTGAACTTATTCAATGTACATTTTCTTTTTTTTGGGGGGGGGGGGGGGGATAACAGTTCCTGTCATGTTTCTGACTTAGACATCCTAAAATCAGGCATATTAATAAAAGACTAATTTGCTTTGTATTGTTTCTGTTGGGGGCTGCAAGGTGGCGCAGTTGGTAGCACTGTTGCCTCGCAGCAAGAAGGTTGCCGGCTCGCGTCCTGGTGGGGGCACCGGAATCTTTCTGCATGGAGTTACATGTTCTCCCCGTGCAGCGTGGGTTCTCTCCGGGTTCTCTGGCTTCCTCCCACAAGGTCCAAAAAACATGTTGAGGTTAATTGGTGATTCTAAATTGTCCGTAGGTGTGAATGTGAGTGTGCTTGGTTGTCTGTCTCTAAGTGTGGCCCTGTGATAGACTGGTGACCTGTCCAGGGTGTCCCCTGCCTTCACCCTAAGTCAACTGGGATAGACTCTATCCCTAGTGAGGATTAAGCGGTGTATAGATAATGGATGGATGGATGGATGTTTCTGTTGGATCCGTGTTCTAACTAGCTAACAGAAATCTAAAGTCAAACCAGTGGCCACGAACCAAAGCCATATACGTTACAGCTAGTTATGTTTAAAAAAAAAAAGAAAAAGCAAAAGTCTACTTGGAATTATTGCATGTACTGTACGTTGTATCTAAGTATTCCATACAAGCAGTAGCCTTTCAGACACAAATGTCAGGCTGAACCTGGATGTGCGTGGAGGGGCCGCTTGTCAACTTTGAGAAATTACTAAATATATGCCACGTGGACCCTCACAGTCTCTCAGGCGTGGGAAGTATCTTAATAGCCTTACCAATAGTGATAACAATCCAAACCTCTCATGAAGGTGTTGGAACAAAAAGTATCCAAATCTTCTTGGCAAGATATAAAGTTCAAAGTCATTTCTAAGCAGAAAGGGTTCATCATCTGGGGAGCAGAGAAGTGCTCAGTGAATTTTATTGCAGTTTGTCTATAAGATTAGGATTTTTCGTGTGTATTCTTGGAAGTTTCGGCCTCATAGTAGTGCTGGAGTAAAAGGAATTATCATCAAACTAAAACAAAAACTTAATTTTCTGGGGACCATGCATAACAAATGTCATGCAAAACTGGTTAAAATAATTATTTTCTCTGGTTGATGGCCCGTAATGGAACGGTCTGGGGGGTCAGTGAATTCTTTCAGAAGTCAGTCCCTAGCGACAGTCAATATCTATATCAAATTTCATGGCAATCTGTCAGGGAACTATCCGTTTAACGTCATGAGATTACATAAGAATATGTATGTGTAGTCTGCACCACAGGTTTCTCACTTTTTTTCAGTTCTGTGGTCTTGTTTTTTGACAGAGGCAGTTAAGTGGCGCTTTGGACAAACGCTTGCAGTGGCTAATGTAAGGTTTCAGCACCGACTTGCGACTGCATCAACATTTAGCTGCGCTGCTTGGTGCTGCGCTCCGGTCCGACTGGGGGAGGCTGTGCGGTCACAGGGTCAGAGTCCTGTGCTGCTCCAGTAGTCGGTCTGGCCAGACTGAACGGGAGTCGAGCCAGAGCGGCCCTGGCAGCCAGGACGCCGGCCAAACAATGTGGCCAGCTGGATGCAGCAGGAAGCTAATTTCTCGCCTGCTTTGAATCAAACCCAAAACGGGCAAAGGTCTTCTGTTCTCTGACGAGTGTTCTGTTCAAAGTCATTGTGGTGACACAGACGAATGGTGTTGTCGTTCATGCACCTGTATAAGCAATGACGCCGTAACCAGAGACTGGACAGAGAACTCTAGGAAAACTGATTCTGCACTCGTCAGCACGTTTTCCCAATGAGTAAAGCTATCAGTTGAATCAGTGCTGTGATCTGTCTCACTTATTACCTTCATTACTTATTTCCTTGTTTGACAGCCTGTCAGTTTAGTCTCAGTGTCTTCGCTGCAAACATTACTTCAGCACTTCTGTCGGATGAGGACAAACCCAATAAGGCTATAACTTGGAAGATTATTATGATAACTCTACAGTATAATAAAATATAATCATTTAAGTCTATGTACAGTATGTCATGTTAGTTTAAATGTGAATTTTTTTTTTGTTTTTTTTTATTAAATCCCCTTCTGGTTCAATTTTTGTTTTTTCCTGAGCTTTCAACAACATGTCAAGGTGTTCCTTTGCAGATTGAGTTTGCTCTGTTGTAACCTTTTCAACTTTTTCGCGTAGTTTTAGAATATCATATATTTGCTAGCCTCAGAAACTATAATTTATTAGAGCTTTTAACTAGTCCTCTTAGTCTTAGAAAGGGTTAGTACTAAAAGGAGGGCAACTGGACTTGGAGGAGTTTCTTTGAAGACTTTTCATGTCCGGTTCAAAAAAGACTCTGCTCACAGTCTTCTTCAGAGGATTGAATTAACTCAGTGCTAATCTTCCTTATATTTCTGTGTAGTTTTACATCTTCTGGTCTGGGATGAAGGTTGAACATGAAGGCTCATTTTGACCATTTTCTCAGGCTTTCAAGCACATCCTCAGAGGACTGAGTGGAGCTCAGTTGTAGACTTCATTTTTTGATGTAGTTTGAGGACTTTTTAACTTCTTGACTTAAAAGTTTAGTTTGATGTTTCCTTTTTGATCGATGAAATAGTAGTTTGGTTTTTTTTAAAAAATGAAAGGAAAAAAAAAGAAAAATTATACTTTCTGATCTTGCAACTGCAGCTTTCAGTCTTTCTCAGCAGTGGCCAGTTTTACTGTGTAGTTTTAGGGCTTTTCATCCATGTTGACCTAAAAGTTGAGTGTTCATTCTTGACTGTGGAAATAGCACTTGATAAGCTTTCAAATACCTCTCATGCTGTTCTCATTCATTCAGATTCTTTCACTCATGAAGAAAGACTCTGGTTTAAACTGCTGCATATGTATCAGTACCTAGAATATACATTTTACGTTTTCTTTTTTTTTTACCCATATAAACTTTTTATCTCAGTGAGTCCCAACCTCCCACCTTCAGAGGCACATGTCTCCTCAGGTGGTCTGTGACTGACAGCTACCTGCTGGCCCTGGCTAGACTTCACAACCATCCAGGCCACACCAGCAATAATAACGGGAGGGATATTGATCCTCTCCCAGGCCATGTTTTCCTTCCACTGAGAGGATCTTCAAACACGGACCTCACAGCTGTGACAACACCAAAGGATTCAGAAGAGGGTTCATTCTGCGGTAAATGGACAGTATAAGCTGATATCAATGCATCCTTGAGCAAGGTGAGACTGTCCTCACCAGGAAAGCAATCATCGGATGTTTGTTCAGACTTTTTAAGTAACCCGTGGAAACGTTTTCCCGAGAAGCAAACTCATGGTTGTGCAATGAATTACTGTCCTCTGTCAGAAGCACAAGCAGAAGAAGCATGAAGGCCCTACCCAGTCTTTTTGCTTTTCAAAATAATGAGGGTCATATTAGGCATCAAAGAGTCACATTCTTGCCGTGACCTGGCGTAGACACTCACTATACAGACTATATATACAGACCAAGTATAGTTCACCATCTTTCATGACCTGCATGACTAGCATAGTTGGCGCCAGTTACAACTTCAGTGTTGAACATGGCAGCCCCAACAACACCAATCCTCTTTTGCTTGTTTGTGTTTTTAATGGCCGAGGGCTTTGAGCTCCTTTCAGTGCTATGAAGCATGTTGCAGGATTTGTCAAACTAAGTGAGAGAACTTTAAAACGATTTAGACATTGTCTTGCATTGCTTGTCTTTCACTCTTACACATTACGCTCAACCACAACAATCATGCCACATTAAACCTCTTCTCAGGAGGAGAAACAAGGTCAAATATTCGGGTTCGGCTACAACATACCAGCATTTCACAATAAATGATGGGGAAAAAAAGGCCTGTATGGCTATGTATCTAAATTTGAGGTTTGTGATTGCAAGAGAAGGGTGGTATGTAAGGAGACGAACAGCAGAGATAATGATACATCAACAGTGAAACATGGTGGGAACATTCAGATCTGGGAGTGTTTTGCTTCTCTGGCGTTGGACACTGAATTGCCTCCATGCTGACAGTGGAGCAGTGGAACTCCATCCTTCGGAAAAACGTGCTCCACTCCCTGGTTTGTATCTTTGTAGAAGTTTCAGTAGAGTTTTGATGGCTGCCATGGACTCTCCTCCACAGTCACCTGACCTCAACCCCACTGAACATTTATGAGGGCACCGGAAGACTGAAATAGCCAAACATTCCTGATGGGACAAGAAACTCTTTGGAGTTCTGCTTCGATAACATGGGTTATTAGGCTTGAGCAAACTTGTACATGTACACTTTTGAGAGACTTAAGTTTGTATACGGATATTAGCATTTATAATGGGAAAAAAAAACTTAATTCAAAAGAAATGCTAACTACAAGCTTCTACACTTGTGGTCTCAAATCATTGGATTCCACTGTATGTAATAGTTTATAGAGTAGATAATACAGGCCTCTGCACACACAAAACAATAAGCTGTCCTTCAGTAAGTCATTTGTTAGACTGTTTGTAAGTCGGCATTGGTGGGGAGGATGGCAGAAAAGTATAAAATTGCCATCACATCAGTTTCACTTGTGTCCAAACAGCTCAGGATGAGCTCAGCAAGGACAGAGTAATTGCTCTCTGGTGATTCTCGTTTCAGAGCTCAGACAGCCGGGAGGCGTCTCTCCTGGGAGACGGCGGCTCATAAAGTCGACTCCAGCTGGAAGCCTCAGTGCTGTCAGTTCGATGGAGACCACTTCTCACTTTCTAACATCAGACTTGGCCAGAAAAGAGAGATGTGAAACTGCTCTGCTTCTTGTCAACACTTTTGGCACAGTGACACTTTTCTTTCAGTTGCATTGTTTGGATTAGCGCTCAGGCTTTTGTGCTTTGAATTGCGTTGGTGTAATTTTTGTTTTATGGCTTAACTAAGCAATTTCCAGAAAATGAACTTTGTAGTTCCTGTAGCCGTTATCACCACCCACACCATCATCATCACCCCTCACTTCACATTATACCAGTGTGTTACTGATAGAGACCAGGTGCTGCTGCTTTGTTACATTAGCTCACATTCCTTTGCAAGCGAATGATTAATGAATACATTTCTTATCATCAACACAGGGACATGAACTCAGGAGATTATGGGATAGTTTGAGGGGGGAGGAGACGGCGCGTGTGGAGACAGTGAGTGAGCATCCAGCGGGATTACCCAGGACATCACATCATATATGCTCATGTAGCATTAAAAAAAAAATCACGTGGACATTTTTTTTTTTCTCGGTTTTCGCCACCTCCAGCGTGATGTATCGTAAAACATATATTTTCCCTCCCTTCCCTCTCCAGCTGTGAAAATATTTTCCCTGTCAAACATCTGTTCGAGGAATGTGGGGACAGAGCGAGGGCCCGCTTCCTGTCAGTAAAGCTGCCGCGTGGTACAACCCCCTCATGCACAACACATATAGCTGGCTGCTTCCCACAGTGGGTTTCAAATCCTGCCCCACAGATCTCCAAGCATCGTCACACTCATGAAGACCCACATACAGTTTTATATGTGTATAATATACAGTACAGTCGTTTGAACCAGTTGGAACAGAGTGTGGAGTCAAATCAGGACTCAAGAAAGCTCTTCTAGTTGAACCCGTCAGCCTCTTGTGCTTGTTTTGACCACAATAAATACAGTGAGTCAGTTTTTACATTATGTTCATTTAAAACAGTTTGAGCACATGAAACAAAAACTTGCAGCTGCACCAATGAGCTTTGTTATGTAATCATGTATAAAATGAGTGCCATTCCCATTGTGGTGTGGTGACTCGACTCTTTCCCTTCGTTTTTTTTGTTGAGCTTTTTATCCATTTAAATTCATTATTTTGGTTTCCACAAACTCTAGCGTTGACCTCGTTTCCAGCTGGAGTAGGCAGATGTTTTCAATGGAAAAACGTTTTAACTCCAAACCCTTCTGCTAAAGAAGGATGAGAAATAAAAAGAAAAAACCAACATAAAGTGTCTTATTAAGGTGTTGGGTCACCAGAACAGCTTCAGTGCCTTTGGGCGTTGTTTCTCCAAGTGGTCGGGTGGAAATCCATTCTACCTAAAGGCTCATTTGGTGTTTCGATCATAGTGGTGAAAGCCATAGAGTTTTATATACCCATCAAAACATTCATTTTTGATGAGTATATGGATATGAACATTGCCAATCTGGAAGAAACCACTCCAATCAGGATATTACAAGATATAAATGTTTAGATAGAGATGTTTCATCATAGGATAAAGGTGATCTCTTACAATAACTTTGTATTAATTTGCAGTGATCCTTTTTTTTTAAGGGGACTGAGTGGATCTAGAGTATCTTAGCAAAACTGGCAACCACAGCATACCAGAGCCGCAGGATCAGCTCACTGTAGAGGTCAAGGGTTCAGGTTTTTATTTCAATTTCAATGTAAGATAAGATGTTTATTAGACAATAGTTTGAATGGAGAAAGTGAAACTAACAACCAGGTTTTGGCTGAGAATAGCTTCTTCAATCAGATTCAGTTATATGTTGTTTTTCTGAGCTTGTGGTTTAAACACAAAGTTAGACAGAACATAGCGTAACTATGAGCTCCTAAAAATTCCTTTAAACATCCAAAAATTGTCATATATATAATGTTTTCACAGATCATTGTGTTTGGGGCTTCCACTCAGTAGGAAGGAAGAAGCACATTATAGGCGTTTACTGTGAAATGATGTGTATTTGTATGAAAACTTAGCTGACATGTTGAAAAGGTAATTGCTCGTGTCATTAAGACTTAAGCGTTAATGTAATATTTCCACCCATTAAACACACACAACTTTAACTGAAAAAGAATTCTTCAGCAGAAAATAAATCACGGTTCCCACCCACCACCTGTCCAATGTGCTTTAGAACAGCTTGATAATAATTAGTGTGTTCAGGTATCCAATTTTCTCAGTTGGTGGTGTTAACGTGTCTGCACGAGAACAGCCCAACGTATATCAAAGAAGTTAAGGCACATTGGTTTTTATCACACACATTAATTATATTTCTCCAATCCCTCACTTCTTGCATGCCTAATGAATGTGCTCTTAATCACTTTACACATTATATATATATATAGACTGTATATTTTAGGTGACATTCTATTTTTTTTTAAAAAGATGTTCAGTAATTTTATTACTTGAGTTCGTTCTCAATGTGCAGAACTGTTAACCCACTGTATTTTGGAGCTCACATTAATTTAGTGTTAATTTAAATAAGCAAGTATCTATTTAAGGCTATTATAAGACTTTAAAGCCAAGCTCTGTTTTGCTTCACTTAGATTCATTAGCTTTTGATCCTAAACCATAGTTTGAGATTAATTAAAGTTTTTAACCTGATGGTGGCACTACATCAAATGATAACTGGACGTTAACGAGTCTGTGCAAATTATGTTGCAATTCATTCAGTGGTTGTGGAGACATTTACATTGAAAAGTGCAACTTTCAAACTCAACACTAGTGGTGAATCCAAAGCCATGAGGACTCATCAACTGGAAACCAGGAATGTCTTCATAGAGTTTTGTGCAAGTCCTTTAAGTAAATGTTGAGATGTTTCACAGGATGAGTAAAAACTATGAGCTTCTGCATACAGGACAGAATACAGGGGAATCACTAGAATTATCAAGATTCATCCTTTGGACGTAGTTTTCCCAGCAGGTTACAAAAAGTGAAAGTGGCAACTAGAACCCAACCATTATTGGATTTTTGGGGTTGTTGCCAATGTATGTATACATTTATCGATGCATACAGTATGTAGGGGGAATCATGTATTCATTGTTTCTAAACTTCTCATTTCACAAACTAGTTAGCAACCTAACATGAAGACATCACTTGACTCCACACCACCGTCTGTTCACCGTGATATGTACTCTGCTACATGTGCTGCAGACAATGTTGTAAACAATGGTGCTGAAGTGGCTCTGCTGGACAAAGGATATGCATCTGGATATATTGTGATAAAAAGTTGACAACATATATGCTGATACCAATATATCTGTGACAGTCAGCCAACTTGACATTGGTCGCGCTCTCATGCCAATCTGCTGGTGGTGATGAGAAAAGTGAAGAAATCCCTGAGGTCATAAGGATTTACCCTCTGAGGAGTGAAAGAGGTGGTCCAGAATAACCATTTGTAGAGGCATGGTGCTTGCATTCCTACTTTGGTGACAGCAGTTCAAAATAACAATGCACAGACTGCAACAGCTTGAATTTTATACAAAAACAATATATACAATATGTAACAGACAATATATAAGAAGCACTAAAATCGTGCAAAGACTATACATAGGAGCTTTAACCTTTGCCAGCTAGAAACAAAGTGGATGTGGCTCTGCTTATAAATCTCCACTTTCCCGGCTGGAGTCAATAAAACATCGCATTAAACAAGCAGTGTGACTCAGAGTTCAGAAAAACAACTTTCCTCCACATGCTCCGGCTCCTGACGTGATGGACAATATTTTGTCATTTTCTCTCAACACGGATTTGAATTAATGGCTGAAGGTTTGTCGATGTGCAGCCAGTCTACGAGGCTGTAGTCATGAAGCAAAGACATCTTCTGTCAGTGTGTCCAGATCACAGATTGACAGCTAAACAGAGCAGATCTGGACTCATGTTTCACAGAAGGTAAATAGCTGTCATTTATCTGTTTACCTACATGATTAGTCTGTTTATTGTGTCTCTGGCTTGGCCTCTGTACATAGAAATTGTGACGTGCAATAGTTTATACAGTGTGTATGTAAATTTTTATTTGCCTTAAGTCAACATCAGATAATAACAAGACAGAATGAAATGGGGAAATGATTGTAAGAGAAGCAAATTGGTTTGAAGAGCTACGTATTCATGAGCTGTCTGTGATGAATCATTTAAATGTTATTATTGTGATTTGGAGTTGTTGTCATATTAAGATACATTCTGGACTAATGCGTCATCCAACATGAATGAGGCCCCTTTATTTTGAAGGTTTACATGAAGTCTTTGTCCGAATGTTCAATTTAATCTACTTCAAGTTGCACTCATGAGAATTTTTTTTTTCTTTCTTTCTGTATATCAGCTCATTGTTTTGGTTGTCTGCAACTTTACAGTTTGGCTCAGTTTCACATTTCATTAGTGTTGTTTATGGCGGCAGCAAACACAGCACTGACAAACCTGCAATGCAATATTTATCCTGACCCCAACTGTCCAGAAAAGTAAAATAACAAGTCAACCAAACTAGACTGTAAAAAATTTAAAATTTAATCCACAAAATATGAATTCTAAACTTTCTTTGCAGTTCAAAGCTGTTTTCTTTAATCAAAGCAGTTGGTTTTGCTATGTGTTCACAACTCATAGGAACTATATTGGCAATACAATCCAACAACAAATTAAAATTGTTATTTAAGATTAGGCAGCAAAGAACACAAGTTAGGTTATGATTCTGACTATTCTGGATTTTTTTTTCCACATAATACTTGTGATATAAACATGCATTCCAATATTTGAGTACAATCCTTAGATTGAAAGGAGCTATTGAAGAAAAACTGTTACCTGAAAACTCAAAGAATTTCATGCAAGTTGTGCATTTATTTATCTTTTTTCTGAATGCAGGTCAGACGAGGCTACGGAGAGGTCTATCATTCACTCAGAGGTCATCTACTCAAAGTCGCTGGCCTGACGTCCATTTGTTTCAGTGACCTCCAAGGTCAGCAGGCCAGGAAGCAGATGGGCAGAAGTCTGAGATAGCACCACAGGCCGCGGTGAGTTGCGATTGGCCGCGTTCCTGTGTGGCTGGATGGCGAGAGTGTGTTATCAGTGCAGAGTGTGAGGGGCCTGCTGTTTGGCTTTGGCTGCGCCGGGGCCCGATGGGAGCAGCTGGGCCACTGCACAGGGTTCCCATTATTCTGGTAGGTTCCTGGCATTAACGCTCCTGCACACTGCTGCGCTGGCGGTGATGCACCAACTGCCACTTACTGTACAATCACGTCTGTGGAAGGACACGGCAAAAGAGAGGGTTAAGGGGGGGGTGGATGGGAGGGTTTCCTGCCAAGAATCCTGGAAGACAACCGCAATACTGTACTGTGAAAGTAATTATGCTGTATCGTTGAATGCAGGGGGTTTCACTCAGATCTTGAACAACAGATACTCTTCTTGTCAAGTCTTTCAGTTTTGAAAATGGTTCTAAATGCCCTGTTGAAGGCAGGTGTTAGATGATAGTGTTGCTGATAAGTTGGTGCATCTGACACTTTGTTTCATAGCATGAAATCTCAGTCATGTGGCCAGATTGTCATACAATTTTGTATAAACATTTCCTGCCCCAAGGGATTGACTTTTCGGTGTTCCTTTCATCTTGTACCATTTTAGGTCCCAATTTGAGCTTGACTAACTTTTTTGTCCATGAAAAATTTCTTATAAACACTTTCCTCATTTCCATTAAGTTTGTTTTAGACGGTTGTTAGTCTCATAAGATGTAAAAAGTTTTTTTGTTTTTTGTTTTTTTTTTTAAAGATTTTCAGTCTCATTAGTGGTGAGGATTGAGAAGTATGACCAAAACCGAAGCTTTACCCAAACTTTAGATGCAGTGCAGTTACACATAAAGTCAATAGAAAGGCAGTAGATACTTGCAAATAATGTATACAAATTCACTCCAGGCAAGGATAACTGAGGTAAAGATATGTCTTTCACGCTTTGCAAAAACAAGTAAAGAATTTATAAAGTCCATGTAATAAAACAAAAAGATAAAAATGCCAGAATTCCTGGAGAGTATGACACTCAGTTTAGATGTGCTACAGTGCCTGCTTGGAGTGAGTAAATAAGGACTGCAAAAACTCTAGCACTTAAATTTGTTCACAGAAAGTGAAACTGTCCAGTCTGAACAAATTTTAAGGCAGTTAGGATCAAATTTTGACCACTAAGGATCAAACAAACAGAAACACTGACATGTTTTCACTCTATAATGTAAAATATTTGAGCGTTTTGACTCGTTTTATCAATGTAGGTTGCATTTATGTTCATTTAGCAAACAGAGAAACATCCATATTTATCGGTGGTTGTTTTTGTGTCCACCTGATTAATTTATGTTCAGTATTTATTCTTTCAGCTCTAGTTGGGTCTCCACCAACTCCTCAGGAAATGATTTAGCTGTAGGTGGTGTTCATCAGAGCGCTAAAAAGAGCTGCTGGCTTCTGCTGAACGTGAGACAAATGAGCCTCGACCAAAATAGTAAAGCTGCAGGTCGTAAAACCAAAATAATGAGCTGAAAAACACTAAAGTGATTCATAGAGTTGAGAAGAACTGCAGTCGAGTTTTAGTTCTTTTCCCTTTAAGCTTACTCATTTCACTTATAGAAAACACTTATTGTGCAGCTTCAACTCATTCTGAATCACATGCTTTTATCTTGAAGGGTATTTAATGAACATAGATTCCTCCAGAAGGCATTAACTAGCTTGTTGTGTGGTTCCTTTAAGGCTGAGGTTGGTGTGCGAGCTGAGGATGACTGTAATGACTGTGATTCCAAGGATTTTTAAAATAGACCACATTTCTGTATTGTTCCTGTTGCACAACAGCGTAGCTTCCAAAGCCCAGCTGCACCATCATCTATTCCACAGGGGCCCTGACTGATTACAGTTGTTGCCTCCTACTCTTCCTGTCTGTGGTGCAGCAGCACTCTTGGACTCATTTTGTTGAGGAGCGTGTCCTCCCTTCTCCTTCCTCCTGGTGGGCTGATTAGCGTTCAGTTGTGGACAGTGAGGATATGGCATTAAATATTGACTAATCACTATTGTCCCTCTCATCTGCGCTCTGCACTCCAGCTCAGGATAATAACCTCAGACTTCCTTCCCGGAGTCATATGAGGATTCAGTTTATCTGAGCACAGTTCTAAAATAATCTTGTTACAGGGCTGCTGCACACAAGAACTGGTTGGAGCAGAAGTCTCTCCACGCCATCTAATCTCACGTGTAGTATGGTGCTGATTATCTGCATTTGATTCCATAGTAATGCCATTTCACCCTGATCAGCCACGGTGTTATTTGATTTAGGTGTTGTGGCACTGTCACAGGACAACAGATGTCCTCAGAGTGAGATTAATACAAATCAAAACAGGTAAATCCTTAGAGTCACTCAAGAATCCAGCCCCTTTCCCCAAAATTGATGTTCCTGCACAGCTAAACTGCAGTGCCATCTATGTTTTGAAAGAAACATACCGTCTCTCTGAAAGGTAAAAGTATGACAGAGTAAGAAAGACTTCCAGTTTGAAAGAGCCATGAAGTCCACCTTTAGCAGGTTGGAGGCCACAACAGGACTTTCACTGAGGAGGCCACCATTTGTGTCTCCAGTGGAACCATTATAAACTTAATTATTACTATTATATAAACTTAAACTTCGCTTTCACTCACTATTTGGTTCGGTTTAGGCACCAACACTACTTAATTATTTTTAGGAAATGTAGAAATATCATGGCTTTGGTTCAAATAGACCCCCTACCAACATGTTTCAAGTGTCTCCTCCATTTTCAGGGGTTCCCAGAGTGACAAGTCCCCCTTAATATATGATTGGTTGCATCTGATATGATTGGAAGATATGTCAATTAGAAACATTTATGATAAGCTACACACAAATATAACCCATTTCCCGTCAAAACATAACTGAAAATGTTGTTTAGCTGTATCGGAACATCATTTCTACACCTAAATAAGTAATTAAAGTAACCGGATTTAGATCAACCTTTTAAACTGCAAACATTATTTAATGGGTTGGGTTGACATTATAATGTAGACTGAATTAAACTTGGGTTAACTTCATGAAATTGGCTTCATAGCAAAAAAAAAAAGTTTTAACTTGAGGTCAAAATTTCAGTGCCCTTTGTTACACATGCCTGGAAAATTAAACGGTCAAAATTTGGTAATTAAAGAATACTTTTCAATTTAGAGGAAAAACTAATTCCCTTAACTCAGCATTGTTTGAACATAGTTTCATTAGATGTTTTCTTCACTCAAAAAGACGGATTCAAGTTGAGTTAATTTTTGGATTGTAGGTTGACTGTTAGTCAAAAAATCAAAAATCAGTATTTTCACTTTGGAGAAAGGGTACAATTTTAAGTTTAAAGAGGTAGTAATCGGCTACATAAAATGTCACGAAATCACCAAAGTGATTACAACCTGTATTGAGACATTTCACTATAAAATCTTCTAGGTGAAACTGGTAGTTAGTCGTGCTGGAGCTCGTGTCAGAACATTGTAAGGTTAAGCAGCATACATTCCCTGGCAATCATAAAAGTCTGTATCAAATTGTGTGCCAGTCCATCTTGGAGTGATATTTCACATTATGCGTGAAAACATCATTTTGATTCATCGTCTGGGTGGATATTTGCAAAGGATTTCATGGAAATCCATCGAAGAGTTGTCAAGACATTTGACCAAAAGCCTAAAAAATTGGATATCCTAGTGGGGGAAAGCTTGGGGATTGACAAATGGTAGTAGGATTCATCCTCTGGGCACTGTGAATGTTTGTACAATGTTTCATGGTATTTTTTCCAATACATGTTGAGATATGATCAAGTAATGGACCAACCAATCAACCAACACTGCCATCTCATTTTCCATCATCAAGGTGCTGTTATGTAAATTAATTGTAATCAATGAGAAAATATGACCATTATTGATCCTTTAATTTATCTCTCAGAAGTCTATAAGTCAGTAAGGGCATGGTTTCCAAATGTGAGACTATTCGTTCAACATTAAATATTTCTAAAATAAATTAGTATGTCATTGATAAATGTAGTCAACCAAGGATTAAGGTCAGCTGCTACCACGAGAACCATAACATGTTAGTGTGTGACTGCAGGTGGTACTGTTTTCAAATGATGGATGCCTTACTTTGGAATGAAACTCTTCACTTCCTTATTATGAGTCACACCATAAAGCAGGGTTAATATTTGTTCAGGGACCGAGGGGTTATAACCAGAAACAGCTGTGTATGTGTTGATCATGGCCCAGTGTGCAGAAAGCTGGTCGGCCTGCACATCAGCTGGTTGTACTGTACCGTGTTTTCCAAAGCCTGGGAATAGAGTGAAACATTGGGGATATTAACAAGAACATTTTGGAGGAATTGTATCACTATAAATTACCAACAAACCCATGTTACGTGTGGGAGTCTTAAATCTCTGCTGCTCAAGGTTACATGATCAAAGCACTGCAGCTCTGAGTTTGACTCGACGTTGGACTGTTCTGCCATTGAGGTGTTTTTCCAACTTCATTTTGAAATTGAAAAAGTGCTTTGAGTGTATGGTGTATGGAATACATTAAATCATTTGAATGTCAACCTACACTGGAATTTATTACACATGACCTTGTCCAACAAAGAGGATTTTTTTATATGAATATGAGTTAAGGCCTATGGATTTTCCATTTGGACTAGCATAGAGTGGAAAAATGTGTCCCATCTCTAGTGAATTATAGTGCTGGATAATTTGTGCTGCTCCTGTGCAAAAAATGAGTGTTGCACAAACTGGAGAGCAAGCTGACCTAGGTTAAAGAGAACGTACTTAATTGAATAATGATTCCATAAATCCCTATTTTGTGAGCGTTCTGTAACAGCGTCAACACTGCACTAACTATATTTTACAGCCTGTCTCCTCTAGAGATCAGCACAGTTGAGCGAAACAAACGACCATGTCTCACTTAACTCAGCACTAATTTAAATTTCCACTGTTGCCGCTTATCACACATGGTTGGATCAACCTGTTAGCTGCAGGCCTCCGCTGACCTGAGCGAGCGATAATTTGGCAAAATACAAATTAATTTAGGAATATACCCCGTGAAAATTTGATAAGATAGGTAATTATGTAAAACCTGCCTCTGAGCCCTTTCTCAATCAAATTTTCAATTTATGAAATTGCTACAAACCAACGGACTGAAAATTAACACGGGGGGCTTCGGAGCCCTTCAGGGTTTGCGATTCTCTTTCAATGAAAAGCTTTAATCTTCCTGCAAAGCAACTAACAAAATGCTACATGGACAACACTGGGAGCAGAATGTGGAATTTGGAAAACACAATATTAATTATCGAACACGTATAAGGTTAGGAAATTAACTAACCCTCTCTGCCATTTGCCACTTGATGTTTTTTTTTGCCCAAGACCTGGCATGTTTGTGGGGGTTTGTAGGAGCTACAGATGGGTGACAAATTAAAGGAAAAACCTGACTCCTCAACCCCAACAGAAGGACGATCAAATGGCTCTGAGATGTCTGTGTAGATTCTCATTCATCCAACTCATGGAAACCCAAGGTGCTTTAGTTAAAAGCAACTGTTACTTCTCTATTTGGTTCTTGAAGACGTTTCACATCTTATTTTAGAACTGAAGAAGCCTCTTGGAAGAGGAGTGAAACGTCTTCAAGAACTAGTTGCTTTTAAAAGAAGCTCTTAGGGATTGCTGGCTTGGTCTGGGTCACTTCAATCAACACAAAGTTGCCATGAGTGATCACCAGAGACGTCCAAGAGAGAGAATGCCAAGGAACACTGAAGCTTTTTTTCTGGCCGCACATGGTGGCCAAACACCTTACTAGGAGACCAGATGTTGGTTTTTCCTTGAAGTTGTTGCCCCTCAATAGGTAGCTGTGCAAACACTGAGATTATGAGGATAGTGAAAATCCTCTGGAAGTCTGTTGTGGGTGTTGAACTGTGGCTTTGAAGTCAGTCAGTGTCCACTACTATTGTATCCACCACCGCACAGGCAGCCAGTAGCAGCCATATTGGACAGTTTGACACTTTACAATTTACATTCAATGCCAATATTCAGTGCCAGTTCAGGAAGCAGTGCATGTAGAAAGGCAGACACTAAAGGTGTGGAGGTCGGGGTGGTGGATGGGCGTGGTGAGCATCTAGCTTCATGTCCCATCACTAACTTTAATTCAACTTTCTTTCTTTTCCTGTTACTATAACCACAATCTTTCCTCAACCAATCGTCAACCAGGCAAATATCACAATAAGTCACACATCTGGTGTGAAAACAGGGTCTGAACTAACACAATACACACCACATCCACTAGCTGATTCTAGATTTGGATTCAACATGTACGTCAATGTGTGTACACGAGCGTAAAGCAAAGTAGGAATTAAGTTGTACATATTCGCACATTAACAAGAGCCGACAGTTGTGTAACACGGTAACGAATACACCATGGCAGAAAGTCATAACCGCTACAGCAGAAGGAACGCCTCAGTCCCTGAGAGAAAAACGAATCATTTCTCACCCTTTGAAAAATAAGCTCGGCAGATAGAATAACCTGGAAACGTTCCAGACGGATTCAAACAAAAACAGAGAGTGAGGTTCAGAGCACAGCAAACAAGGCTGCTTATTTGAGGACCTTTGAATGGCTGTTATTACTTTGCCTTTTGAGGGTAACACACTGCTACACTGGCAATTATTACAGCAAATACTGAAATATGGCCTGGCTCCAGAGGTGACTTCTGCTGTGTTTACACATCTTTGTACTTTGTTTTTTTTCTCAAACTCTGAAAAATGAAAAACGTGATGGATGTCGGAGAGTGAGAGCTGCATGGCGAGTTTTCTGTTTGGGTGTGCGCAGAGCCGAAAACCAATACGTCGTAATATGGCAGCAGTTGTGTGTCTGTGATCAACGTGGCTGATTTGCACCCATGACCCCAGCAGTCACAGGGGAGGAGTTGCTCCAGGGAAAAGATTAAATCTCCTCTCACATGTCCGACACAGGAAGCACAAGCATACACAGCAGTTTATTATGGGTGTGAGCGGCAGGAGATTATATCTGTAATGTTTTTGCTGATGTTTGTTGTTTTTTGCACCCATGGTCTTCGCCGCATTTGGTATAACTGATGCTTAAAAGCGGAATATTTTATAGCCGCAGTCAATATTTCATGGCACTTACTTTCGAGTCAACCTTGACCTCCTCCCATTCTCCTTGCAGGGTATTAGAATTACAGATCAGACGGGAGTGACGCTGAGGGATGGATTTGTCAGAGATGGCTGTCAGAGGCAGCTGAACACTGCAGAAAATGTCCACCTTAATTACCACCGACTGTTTATTCAATAAATGAGAGTTTTACACTCAGGAGTGGATAGATCCACTTGCGCTGATATTTAAGGTGGACATTTTTTTCAGTGTTGGGTCCAAGAAGTGGTGGAGGTTCATTTACAACGCAGGCAATGTGGGATGTAACCAGTGTCGTGCACAAGATTGATGGTAAAATAGAGGATAGCCCAGCCAGGGAAAACAAGCCCATATTCAGCATTATTCATGTCTTTTTAATGCATTCTAAAATGCAGATATATGGTACGTGCATGGTGGTCTAGGGTCCATGATGCAGTTCAGATCCAGATTTTACCTTATTAACATGATGTTGTTTTAGATGTTGGAAGAAATTTCTTGAGTAAGATAAGCAGTCCCTGTCATGATCATTTCCACCTTATAGAGGCAGTGTACGGAAAAACATGAACTCTTCAGGGGTTTCATATGTGACGAATCTAAAGAACCAGCTGTAAATTTGGAGGGTGGGGCTTTCCACAGTTCTTCAGAACCGTTTACCAGGTTGAACATGCATGGCTGAATTACTCCAACTCTGGCAACTGTGTCGGGTTTTACAGTGTTTGAGCAGATTTGTAGATGAGCTGGTGTGCTCGAGCTGCAGCAAGCAGGAAGTAGTGACCCCAGAAAGGCGCAGGAGGTTCATAAATCTAAACCATCTGAAGGCAGGAAGACGTAATATGTAACTTTGATACATAAGACTGGTTTTTATGGGTTAAATCAACAACCAGAAAGTGACTTTAATACTCTGTCGAGATCCAAATAATTACGTCTTGGCAGCCCTGTAGTAACCTCTACCGCCTTTGTAAATACAAGACAGATTACAGTTCTCATGAATGCAGAATACACAAAGGAGGACTCTAAAATCTAGAAAAAATATATCTTAAGACCTCCAGAGTGCAACATTTTCCTCTACAGTAATGAAGTATCCTGATATTTACACACAGACAGCTCTTAGGGATACAAAACTGAGCTCCTAATTTAACATTTACTGTTTTCATTGATCCAAAATACACTTTTACAAAGCTCCAAAATCCAGATTCCATTGTAATTGCACCAAAATTCTTAGACTGCAGTCTTCCAGGACCCAGATAACTGTACATTAACAGAACCGGAGCAGGGTCCAAAAATGACCTCTGCAGGCCTCCATAGTCCCACATGCACAAAACAAATATGTTCACAGAGTTTCAAAATAAAGTCCTCCTGAATGCACTAATCACACTTTCAACATACTGATATTGTCAGTTCCCAGAAATAATATGACTATACAACAAAATTACAGAGAAAATACATCATAAAGGAAGTGCAACTGGGGACAGATTATGGTTTGAATTGATGTAACTGGAACCTGTTTTAACTAATGCCAGTATTCTGATGCTCAACACTGATGTAAAATATTCACTGACAGTCATTTTTTAATTCCAAAATATCTGATCTTGCAGAATAATACCCATGCCAGCATAAATCATTTGTTATCAAGCTATATTTAGACAATGGCAGTACTTTGTAATGGTTAAAGAAAGATTGTCATCTTCTTTAATACACAGTAACTTCACAAAGAGACCAGATTTATTTCACTTAAATGCATGGTTTTGTTGCTTGAACAACAGATAGGAGTCTGGATGTAAACCACAGTATCTGAGAATGAAGGGCTTTGTACGCCCACCATCTACCCCGACCACCTCCCTCTCATGCAGGTGACGAAGTGTGACACTTATATATATATATAAATTCAATCCAGCTTCATACCAAGATATACAGCAAAACAAAGTAATAAATAAACAATAAATATTTGAAATAACTGTTTACACAATTTCAAGAATCGACATAAATCCACCTCAGGATTAAGCTCACGCAGCATGCGTGGTCTTTACAGTTATCGTAAATCTAAAATTCACCCCTAAAGGCCTTCAAACCTTTGAATAAACCAATATCGTCCCTCAACTTTACCTTTGCTTTACCTAAATGTGAAACCCCCCCTAGAGAGTTCTCAGAGTTCACAATAGACCTCTGCAATCCTCTGAGGTCCATATGGAAGTCTGCAGGAACATATTGTGTTTCTTTAACATTTTGCAGTCTATACAAGCAACACAGCCTGCTCCAGATAAGGTTATGCAGTCTGGTGCCTCAACAAAAACAGGCTCCTTGGAGGAAAAAGACATCTCAAATAATACACAATACATAATTCATAGTTTGCGCACACTCAGCTGGCTGGATGCATTCAAAGTTTTCCTTCCTGTGAGTGAACAAAGCAGCTTTTTTCTATTCATCTCTCTATTCAATGTAAAGCAGTAACATGACAGTCAGACCTAGTGTGCTTTTAGTCCGTACGACACCCTGAGCGGTAATAAAATGCTTCTCTATTTACTGACCTGGGCTGTAATTGCTGTACAGCTACAGCCGTAACGCTCAGTAAGTGAGTCGTGTCAGACTTGCAGATTTGTGATCTGCCTGCTCTGCCACACAGTGTTTTTTTTTTTTTTTTTCACTTTGTATTTCAGAAGAAGGTTGGCAGGGGTCCCGTCCTGCAGCAACTGGGAAACAAAAGAGGAAGAGAGCCTCCTTCCTCCATGCCGGGAGGCCTCTGGGGAGACACTGCAGCTGGTTCTTCCGACTCAATCTGAGAGCAACAGTGCCCTCTAGAGTGTCTGCTGCTGCAGCTGCATGGAGGGAAGGCGGCAGATAAACCGGTCTGCTCTGAGCTGTGGCGGCGGCGTTGGGTGAGGGGGCAACAGCGGTGGGCCTGGGGACTGCTGATGATGACAAATCAGATTGTTTATCCCCACCGTGTCTGATTCAGTGCTTTGTTTTCGTGTGCAGGTGTTGACGAAGCAGCGGCATCTTTGGATCTGCCTGTTTTATAGGCGGCGCGTGTCCACGTTGCAGATCACCTCGTGTGGTTTGGATTTAAAGTGTGGCTGAAATGCTCATTAGCAGAGCTCAGAGGTTAATTGTTATTTATTATGGGCATGATGATGCACTGTGGAATCACCTCAAACCATGTTCAAGGTTTTAATCTGGGCTCTGCTGTGGATTTTCTCTTATTGGGAGACTGTTGTATACTCATACACAATGAAATCTCTTGTTGAAAATACAACAAAAAATGTCAGTCTTGATTTTTCCTCAAAGAAGAAGATGTTCAGATATGTCATATCTTGAGGCCTAAAAACTCAGAGATGATGTCTGATTGTTTGAATGCTATTAACGCAACATTTTCTGGAATTTCGTAAATGAATTGATTAATCATAGTCAAAATGTGGCACTTTCATGACTCCACTGAGCAGCTGGTTTTCTGGTTTGTGACCTATGCTATGTTTTGTCGTCCTTTGAATGACCAGTTAGCAGTTCGGTATGCTCAACTCATTCATTCGATGTGTACTGTACTTCCATTGCTTCTTGAGCCTGGATTTTGTATTTTGAATCGCATCATATTGTGTTTTCAGTGGTCATGAAACTGGATCACAGAAAAAGTAGCACAATCTATGCACACTTTGGACTTTTATTCCAATATTCACCTTTTTGGCACACACAAGTAAATAAAGCATTTTATTATTCCCGACCAGAGTTTCACACCTGGTAGGGACGCAATACATACTCAGTCTGTTGCTAAATGTCAGTTTTCTGTTGTTGTTGTTGTTTTTTTTGCACTTCTAGCTCAGCCTGCGTCAGCCGTTGCTTCTGATGAATGCAGATGAATCAATCTAATGAGTTTTCCTCATGCTTGGATGAGACCATCTAATCCTCCAAACACTGTAGCCATGCTAAGTAAACTGTGATGCACTCGAGCAAATATTTGGCCATTTTAATTGATGCCTGTCTTTGTTTAGAGCCACGTCTCATTTCCACGTCTCTCCTCTCTGTATTTTTTTCTTCTCATTTTCCATTTCTTATTCTAACATGATTATGATTCCTTTTATAGCTTTAATGTCTGTAGGGCAGTTTCTCATTCAAGTCCCTGTTGTATTTGTCATCCTTTCTGCAAAGGAATAACACAGACCTTCGCTCCAGGCAGTAATTTAGTGATCCTCGTTATAATCATTCGCATGCAACTTGAGTTCTGTGTAGAGCACAAGAACAAAAAAAAAATAAAAATCATGTAGTCATGCAGGTATTATGTTCACAAGATTCATTGCTAATTTAACTCAGGAGACTCTTCTTGGTGTATTTATAATGTGATGCGAAGGAAACATCTCAGAAATCATGTTCTTAAAAACCCAATTAAATCAGTTCCTCTGACATTCTTAAATATTCAACATTATCCTTAAAAATTGAACAAGCAGTGCAGTAGCAATTTAAGCTAACAAACTTTGACATTAAACATTATCCTTAAAAAGTGAACATGAATTGCAGTAGCAGTTTAAGCTAAGTTTGATGTTAAACATTACCCTTGAAAAGTAAATGCAAAGCGCAGCAGCAATTTTAGCTCACAAACTTTGACATTAAACATTCTCCCTAAAAAGTTAACAGGGCGCGGAGTAGCAACTTTAGCTAACAAACTTTGACATTAACCGTTATCCTTAAAAAATGGGTGGCTGTGGCTCAGGTGATAGAGCAGGTTGTCCTCCAATCACAAAGTTGACAGTTCGATGCCCCGCCCCTCCACAGTCCAAGTGTTCTTGGGCAAGACGCAGAACCCGAAGTTGCTCCCAATGGCAGGCAGCACCTTGCATGGCAGCTCTGTCACCATTGATGTGTGAATGTGTGTGTGAATGGGTGAATGAGAAACACAATTTAAGCACTTTGGATAAAAGCGCTATATAAGTGCAGACCATTCACCAGACCATTCAACAAGTGAACAGGAAGTGCAGAAGCAAGGTAACCTAATGAACGTTGATGTTAAACATGACCCTTAAAAAGTAAACACAAAGTCCAGTGGAAATTTTAGCTAACGAGCTTTGATACGAAGTATTATCCCTAAAAAATTGTACATAAAGTGCAGTAGCACTTTAAGCTAATGACCTTTGACATTAAACATTATCCTTATAAAGCGAACATGAAAGTGCAGCAGCAACTTTAGCAAACCTACTTTGATACGAAACATTCTCCCTAAAAAATGAACAGGAAGTTCTAACAAAGCAAACAAACTTTAATAAAAAGAAAAAAAAACATTATCCATAAAAAGTAGTGACGAAGTACAGTAACAAGTTAACTTAAGGAATTCTGATATTAAATATTATCTTTAAGAAGTGAACACAAAGTGCAATAACAAGGAAAGCTAACGACTTTTTCAGCCAAAGCTAGCGCTCTACGAAGCAGCACCATGTATGACCTACATATGCAGACTTCTAGTGGGCAAGTAGCTCATTACTTTACTGCGGTTGTAATGCTGTTGTCAAGAAACTTTCATGAGCTAATGTTAATGTTGTGTTTCTTAATTACAGTTAAACTTAACAGAATGCCTGGACTGACATTGTGTATTTTAGCTTGTGTTTAACTGGTATTACAATGTGTATTTTAATCAAACAGTAACACAATAATGGAAAATGCAGTCCATTCCACTGGGCCATTTGCCGCCTAGTCTCGTTATTTGTGTAATAACTTTCTATCTGACTGTCCGTCCATGATGTTCTTGTACATTTCTGGAGTTAAAAACCTCAAAAATGAAGCCGGACAGTGATGAAGACGTCAGAGAGACTCAGTTTGGACCGCAGGTGTTTTCATATTCTCACTCTGAGCCCTCCCGCCTCAAAGAAATGGAAAAGCAATTTACTCCTCCTGCTCGACTGGACGCCAACAGCATCTGGACTGTGTGTGCAACCAATTAGGTAAAAATGAATTTGTCGCCCAGAGTTTCTGCAGGCCAGGCTGGTGGCATGATCGGAGAGATGAGTGGAGCTGGTGAGTGGAGATGCTGAGGCAGGAGGAGGAAGTGAATGAGCGTAATTTGCATTGGTGAGGCGATGCTGCGGAGTGATGGATAGTGTTGGCGGTCTCACGGGGAGATTGTTCTGTCAGACAGCGTGTGATGCTGCTCGGATTACGCTGCCCCTCTCAGAGATTGTGTTGTGTTCGCAGCAGCGGAGCAGAGAGGATGGACAGCAGACTGACAGTCCTCTGCAGTCTGCAGCGCTTTGATATGTGAGGTGTCACTGAGTCACTGTGACCAAAACCATATTGATTTATGAAGAGGGACACCAGCTCAGCTGATTCTCTCGTTCTCACTGTTTCTTTCAGTGACTTGGTCGCTCTTCATTAAGCTACGCTGTGAAAACAATTCTGTAGCAAAACTATGAATATCTGGAAGCAGGAATGACAGAAAAAAATACCTTAAAAAACAATGAAATACTGCAACATTCAAAGACTGTAAAAACTGTGAAAATCCCTACAAACCTGTTTACATATTGATATTTTAACTGATTTACATACGGTAAATAGTGTAATTTTAAGGTCGCACATTGTAAAAGAACAAATTAATTTGGTAAAAATACAGATTGTTAATGTGACAATTATGTACAGTTTTAGCCAAACATTAGCCATGACAGTTTTCATGCTAATTAATACATTTTGCTGGGGTTTTACTGGATAACTACAATTTAGCAATACAGAAAAAACGTTTTTTTTTTTTTTTAAAAACAGGTTTAAAAAGTTTTTCTTTGAAATACTGTAACTGCAAATTTATGTTAAACACTATTTTTGCTGATTTTAATGCAGTGTAAGTTGTGTAATTTTAGGGTCAAATGTATAAGAATAAAATGATACAGATTCATGTGGACAGTATGTACAGTTTTGACCTTTTTATACATTCATCATGCAAATTTTACATTTTTTTCTCTTTTAATTTAACTAGACATCTATAATTGAGCAAAACAGAAAAACATTGCAATATAACAGATTAAAAGATATTTACCTTTTCTCTTAATGTACACAATTTTTCTTTCAAAAAGCTGCAGATAGCTGTAAAACAGCAATATTTTTGCTTATTTAAATACATAAAAAATATATAATTTCGTGGTCAAATGTTAAAAGAATAAAATAATATTTGTAAAAATACAGATTTTTAATGTGGACAAAATGTACAGTTTGGGCCTGTTTTCTGTTTAGTTTTTTTAACATTCATCATGCAAATGAACACATTTTTAATGTTATTTTACTAGATAGTTGCAAGTTAACAACACTGGGAAAATCTGTGAAATGACAGTGTAACAAAAGAAAAACTTCGCCAGTTTTCATCTTTGATATATATGCTTTTTCTTTTAAGTAACTGCATATATTTGGAAAATAGCATTTTATTTTTTTTTGTTTTTATTTTTTTGCTGATTTAAGTACAGTAAAAAAATAGAGTAATTTAATGGTCAAATGTTTTTGTTTTATTTTTTTAAAACATTAAGTACTCATTTGTGATGCATTATTGTTTTGGCCTCTCTTTTTTTTTCTTTTAAAATCTACATATAAAATAATACTTTTTTCTGATTTGTTTGGTGTTGCTTTATATAAAACTGTATATAAAGTATTTTAACCATCTTATTTCTACATGTAACAAGCTGTTGCCACACTAATGCTTCAGTATTAATAGTCTCAGGTTGTCATATTTAGTCATATATACATCTGAGGACCAAACCAGTACTTTTTGCTGCAACTATCTGTGTAGTTTTACTTCAGTAGGATTTCTCATGCACGACTTCTGCTTGTAATGGAGTATTTTATGTTACTGTATTAGTACTGTAACTCAAGTATAAGTAGTAAGGCTCTCCATAGTTCCTCCCCCACTGGTCTCCACAAAGACATTACGTGAACAGATCCATGTCTCCACAACAGGAGACACAGACATATAATGTCAAATTGTTTCAGTGCTGATTTAAAATGAGCTGCAGCTCACTGTTCAGCCAGCAGGGCGCACTTCATATTAACAGTGCAGGCTGATGTAACATGAGGGCTGACAGTGTCCACTCCTGACATCATCTGACACGTTCACACAGATGTTTTGTGTATTTGGAGCTGTGTCTTTGTGTGTCAGTGTGCTGCATGTGTTCCCAGGTCGTGCGGGTGTGTCGGTGTCAGTTTGAGTTGTGTCTCCGCTGACAGGACACGGTTGTGATCTCACAGCGTATGAGGGGGTTTCCTGTTCCCTTCAGCGTTACACGGCTCTGGTCAGTGTCCTCACCGCTGTCTGTCCTGATAAGTTCTCAGAGTGAGGCTGCAGCACAAAGCTCAGACGCTCAATGTGGTGAAAGAAGCATCCAGATCCTTTAACTGCATTGCAAGTAGTAGTAGTTCTGGATTCAAAAGTATGTACTGAAAGTGTGATCAGCACAATGTAGAAACGTCATTTTACAAGGAAACTCCAGGTTAAAAGTAACACTTTTCAGAGAAACTTAAATTTAAAACACTGTAGTACACACTCATTTGTGCTCTATTAGCGCCACATGTTATTTAGTACGTCTTTGCTTTACAGTGACTGTGAACGGAAGTTGCCTATTATTACTTTTTGAATTGGGACAAAAGTAGCGCAACAGTATGAACTTAAATAGTTTATTCTTTTTCAGGAAAAATTGCTGTCAGCTTTCCTTTTAATGGGCAACTACATGTTACATATTATGTCCTTTATCTTAATATCAAATCTTAACTTTCAGTTCATAACAATCATTGATGTGTATTTGGGTCTCTTGTTTTCCAGACCTGCGTAGATCAGTCCATTAACATATTGCATTTCCTAAATTCCTGCTTTGAGTCTCACTGAGTGATTTACATTCATCCATGATCTTCCGATAATCCGGAGTCCAAAGTCTAAGCAGGTCATCCTAGGTGTCCCCCTCCCCAGCAGTGTTTTCCAGCTCCGCCTGAGGATCCTTTGGTGTTCCCAGGCCAAGTAAGATGTGTAATCCCTCCAGCAAGTTCTGGGTCAGCCTCGAGGTCTCTTCATAAACCCTCCAGAGGAAGACGTCCAGGAGGCTCCAGCTCAAAGCACCACAGAAGAGCAGTGACTTTACTCCAAGCTTCCTCCAGATGTCCAAGCTCACCCCGAAGTGATAAACACAACTTGTGATTCAAAAAATAATACTTTAAGTGAGTTGATGATTTTAAAAAAAGTCTTTCAGGCAAAACTCCATAGAAAGTATAATGTATCCATGCAATTTGTCTTTGTCTTCATTTCTGTTCTGACACAGAAAATGTCTTTTGTCCCATGTTACGGTTGACACAGTTTCCTCCAAACATTTTAAAATTGTCATCAGTTTATTGTACTGTGGATAGTCAAGTGAAACTATAGTGAAACTCCAAAGATGAACGCAGCAATCGGAGCTGTGAGGTGATTTACGGGGCGACAAACTAACTCTGCTGTTCAGACATGTATGACTTTTCCAGACTTGTATGGGGTCGTTGCTTTCATCAAATAGAATATGAGCTAAATGTTTGTCGAGGGGCTTTAAAATTTCCTAAAAATGTGAGAAGTTTAGAAGGGAAAACCAGACCACAGACGTCTGAAACATAAGAGGCACGACATGTACAGCAGGTCCACTGGTTTAATCTTAAACAGGGTCTTACATGTTTTTAAGTTTCTTCCATGTTCTTAATGTAAAATCTTAGTCTGACAGCACCTAAAGTAGATTTAATCCACACTCAGTTTAAGTTTAACTGCTGCAAATATATCTACTTGATTGCAAAATTAGAAATTAAAAGAAATAAAGATTAAAAGTACGTTTCAGGTTTATGTTGAACAACTTATGAGAAAACTTGAGTCTATGAAACCTGTACTTTCTTACACTAACAAAGTTTGTCTTCTGTACACTCGAGCTGCCAGAAGCATTATTTTTTTACCCTAACAACAATCAAATCCCCCTCTGGTCAGCTCAGATGGAGCTCAGATTGGTCCGTCTGTACTTCCAGCACACTCTGGCCCTGAGCAGCACTCTCAGCAGACTCATCTCTGTGGCCGACTGGGTTTGTCAGCTCCTTCTTCACCTTCTCAGTGTGCGTTTGCAAGACGGTGTCTAAGTTTGTACTTTTTCCGCCTTTGACTTTGTCTCTGCTCAAACTTTGTGGTTTCAGAATTTGTGATTCAGTGACTTTTATCTTTTCAGGACAGAACTCTGTTGGCATGCCGCGTCTTATCACTTCTGCAGCTTTGAGGTTTCACCCTCAAAACTCTGCAGCTCTTTGCAGAGCACCTAAACTTTCTTGGTCTGTGTTCAGATGACTGCGTCAGAAACAAAAGACAGGAACTCACTGATTTATTCTGAGCTTTTATGCTAAATGTGTATTCATTTTAGAGGTCTCATATTTTTAACATGTTTGTGCAAACTTTGTGTCTCAAGAATGTTTATTTCAGTATTCTTAGCTCTGTTCCAGATGGTCAGTTCCAGTGTTTGTAGCTTTAAATTCAACTGAGCTGTTGCTCTCTCCACGCACCACGCACCGCTCTTTTTGCATCCACAGCCCTTCAGATATAGGATACAGAACATTGCTGGCTTCATCAGTTCACTAAAATGGAACAACGGCATCTAGACATCGGTCACTTTTCCAGTAACGTTCCTCACAGTTTACCATACCGCCCACAGTGCCGCGGTACACACACAATGTTCGTTGTTTATGACTGTTTAATACATCAAGTGATGTAAGATGCATAATATTGGAATCACAGACACAATCTAAACTAATAGCAGCTTGTCAAAGTATCCAAATAACAAACAGTACAGTTTATTTCTGATTACTTGAGAGTGAAACTGACAAAGCTCAGGACTTAGGGATGGCCGTGATTCATTATCTATCTATCCATCCATCATCTATCCATCCATCCATCCATTATCTATACACCGCTTAATCCTCACTAGGGTCATGGGGGGCTGGAGTCTATCCCAGCTGATTTAGGGTGAAGGCAGGAGTCACCCTGGACAGGTCACCAGTCTATCACAGGGCTACACTTAGAGACAGACAACCAAGCACACTCACATTCACACCTACGGACAATTTAGAACCACCAATTAACCTCAACATGTTTTTGGACTGTGTGGGAGGAAGCCAGAGAACCCAGAGAGAACCCACGCTGCACGGGGAGAACATGCAAACTCCACACAGAAAGATCCCAGGCGTCCTCATGGGGACGCGAGTTCTTGCTGCAAGGCAACAGTGCTAACCAACTGCGCTACCTTGCAGCCCAGGAAAAGATCTGAAAAATACAATGTCTGCATCGTAATTATGACAAAATTTCTTGTAATTGTTAGAGAAGACCAAGTTATGAGAAACAGTTCAGGTGGTTTCAGTCATAGTTGTTGTCAAGAGGACAGGGTTGATGGTGCCACCTGATATAATACTTTTTTTAAATGTCTGTACAACATCCAGATCTTGTAATGACAATATAATTTATATTAATTATGAGCTAGTATGCCAAAATTCCAAGAGAATGTCTCAGATTTCTTCTTTGTTCATGGATACAGTGTGCATCCAAAGTTGTCAGGTTTCTGATAAAATATAATCTAAATATAAATTAATTTGTTTAAGCGAGTGCAGGCCTCATGCTTAGTGCTCTATAGCTCATTGTAAGAAGTTAAACTAAATAAAGGTGGTTTAGGCATGATGGAATAATGAGAGAGAACTGGGTCCTGGTCCAAAACAGATGGAGCTATGGTTTAAGCTGTATGATATGCTGCACTTCGTCCAAGCCATTGAAATCATAGATAGAATGGAAAAGTTGAGTGAGTCCCCTGAGTCATCTAAAAGCAGCTGTATGCAGATGTTTCACTGTAATGTATATCACAGCTACAGCACATCTGTAGAGCCAGTAGCTGTAGTTATCCCGGTCAGTGATGCTGTAACTAAAGCTGTATGAATGCCCTCATTCATCACCATATCAACCGCTGGGCTGTGATATACACTATAGTTCAATCAGAACAGTGTTATTTAAACACTTTAAAAATCACTTTTGCTCTTAACCCTATATCATACTGATTTCCTCCCATGTGTTATGTACCTTCAAGGTTAACTGGAAAAACCATCAACAGAATTGTTCTTTGAAGCAACATTAATGTTTCCACTGGGAGAAATTTACAGACATAAGACACCCTGTTTTGTATGACTTCAACATGACACGAGATGAGGAATTCTACATGTCTTGTATAATTTTATATGAGTTTCCATAAAATTCAAACATATTTACACATATTTTTTGCCCTTGCTTTTGCAGATTCTCTTTCCACCAAATGTGTCCCAGGTTACTTTACTGTAACCCCTTGTAATATTAATCCTGCTCAGCACCAAATATAAAGTTGCCTTTCACCTCTAAGACTTCATCATAAATCGTGTGATGAACAAAGCTTTGTCCACACACCAGGTACAGCTCTCAGTGAACCCCAGCAAGGAAAGCCACCAGATTCTGTGAGAAACGGATCATTAAAGAGGAAAAATATATTACAAAAAGAAACTAATGCAGCAGATCGGGAATCCTCAATTCAAAACAAGAAAAAACAACCCAATCAATGAGGATTAACAACGGTGAATTAATCCGATTTGTAAAAAAAAAAAAAAAAAGCTGTTGTTGTTCAAATGGTCATGTCATTCATGTTGAGTTCAACTTTTGGAGGCTCCAAATGTATATCATGAGAACTAATATCATCTGGCCACTTCATTAAAGCCTCAAGTCAGGATAAAGTAATCCAGATAGTTTGTGTTTCTGTCACATCACTTGGCTAAAGCTCCACCTGCGCAGTCAGAAGCTGGGAAAAGATGTGTACATGCATCCCAGTTTCATTCTGACTTTTCCGATTCCTTATCGGCTTTCTCAGAACTGGGATGAGATCTTAAACACGTTACTAAAATCGGGATAAGTTGGCTACACAACACATAAAAAAGTGAAATTCTTCACCAGATGTTGGATTCTCCTGAAAATGTCAAACTATTCCTTTAAGAGTTATGAGTAACAGTATTAAAGGTAATTATTCCATTGGTTAACTGGAGATAAGTGATGTCGCCAATAGGTAAATTATTCAATTAAGATCTTTTTTTTAGATGTTTGCACCATAATATTGATCTAAGTCTGTGAATAATTATCTTTTAAATTTAGCCTGCTCTATTGGCAGATTGACTAAACTTTAAACGCAATTTCTGTGGGTTTGATAAATGTGTTGCTTTTCCTTGATATGTGAGAAATTGAAGTAAGTGAACTCTAGTTATTTATTGCTCCATCTCAGGTTCCCTTTTTTTTTTTTTCCATCTGCTGGTTTTGGAACGGCCTGAAGAGCACGAACTAAACTCACACTGGAGGGAAATGCACAGCAAATCACGCGTGCACTGCCAGCATTTTACACATGTGATTTGCGGCAATCTAATCTGTGGGGTAGTTTCAGTTTTCAGCGAAGACAGCTTACGTGAGTGGATGTTGAATCATTCCATTTTCCCACCAAGTCAGACCTCTGCTCTACATTTTTTAAATCGCTCTCTCACACAGACCCTCCTCCCTCCATCTGTTTCTAATCAACACTCACTGCCAAGACCAAGATACACTTTCCCCCGAAGAGGCAGCTCAGCGACTGAGAGGAATCATGCAGCAGTCTGTAAACTGGACTCAAAGGGCAGGAGGATCCCACAGGACGAGAGCACTTACAAAACATGGATATGTACATCCCTGAATGCTCTCTTCAACAGAGGTTCTTGTATCACAGTATAAATGAAATGTAGCCATAAAAAAAAAAAAATCAAATTCTTCTGCACTGAATCGAGAATTTTCTTGTTGAATGTTGGTCATGAAGCATACAACACTTTATAGCTTTATAGATTCAAACAAGTACTCATAAAACAACTGTTCATCTGCTTCATTGTTATGAACTGGAAGCCCACTAAACATTGAAATCCTCGTTTTCTGGCATTTCCAGAGCTTTATTAAGAGACCGTGTTCGGTTTTTCCTGCTTGTTCTCTTTGTTCTTTCCTTCTCTGTTGCTGATGTCTCTCCTTTGTGTACCTCACCCACTGTTCTGTTCTTTCATAGCTGCCTGCACTTTCACCCTTTTGTTCATGGTTGCTCGTGTTGTTTTGCTTTCTGGTTTTTCTCTTTTTCTCTGATGCTTTTCCAGGTTGGACTTTTTTTTCTCCACTTGTTGACATTCGGTCATACTTTCCTTCACAGCAGTGTTTTCATGGTTTGTCAGGATTAATAATGGATCATGCCAGATTAGAAATTATCCAAAAATGCTTCTTTTTTTTTTACCCTCAAAATCAGATTATTTTATTTTACACGTACTTCCCTGTATTTGATGGTAAATGGTAAATGGACTGGACTTATATCGCGCTTTTCTACCTTCGCGACTCAAAGCGCTTTACAATGTTTTCTCATTCACCCATTCACACACACATTCATACACCAATGGTGACTGAGCTGCCCATTGGGAGCAACTTCAGGTTCAGTGTCTTGCCCAAGGACACTACGACTGTGGAGGGGCCGGGGATCGAACCGCCAACTGTACGATCAGAGGACAACTGCTCTACCACCTGAGCCACAAAATTTAGTTAAGTTAAGCAAAATTTTACCATCACACTGAATATTTCCAGAGCTAGAGGCTGTTGAAATAAATTTACGCTACTTCTTCCAGCATTTGTGAGCCCTCATCCCTTCATATGTAAAGGACACAGCCGTGAGAAATTTTCAGTGCTGAAAAACATGTTTGAGTTCTGGTAAAACTGCAACCAAATCTATTTGACTTCCACTCAAGTTGTCATAATCTAAGGTCAAAATCTAGTTTTTATTCAACAACTTTGAGTATTACTATCATGGGGTATATATAATGTATAAAACATGTAAATAACAGGTTTTGTATTTTGTGTTCAGCACTTTGTTTTGACTTTTGTTGTGTTAAAGTGCTTTATAAATTAAGTTGAGTTGAGTTGAGTTGAGTTAAATATCAATGTTGTTTCTTCATTTTAGAGTCGGAAAATACATTTAAACGTGTTATACATTTATTCAAAAGTTATTTTCTTGTATGACTTTACATCATATGATAAAATACATTGTAATGGTGATGATGACAATGAACACAAACACTGGTGCACAAAAATGTCAATAATTCTTTGGAATAATGTTCATTGAAAACCTGGCTGAGACACTTTAATGTACGAGGTTAACAGAGATTTGGCCAGGAAGGCGTTCATCTACCTATACGCTTTGAACAAGACTTCCAAGTTGGTTTAGCTCCCTTCAGAGTTCTACCTGAAGTTGGGGAAAAAAATGTGATTCTGTAATGTCAGCATGTAGTGAAAGCCTGTGCTAGTATACACTTAAATAAATAGTATAGAGTTCAAGTTAGCATGACGGGCTGCAAGGTCGTGCAGTTGGTAGCACTGTTGCCTCGCAGCAAGAAGGTCACCGGTTCGCGTCCCGGTGGGGGTACTGGAATCTTTTGACATGGAGTTTGCATGTTCTCCCCGTGCAGCGTGGGTTCTCTCTGGGTTCTCCGGCTTTCTCCGACACAGTCCAAAAACACGTTGAGGTTAATTGGTGATTCTAAATTGTCCGTAGGTGTGAATATGAGTGTGCTTGGTTGTCTGTCTCTAAGTGTGGCCCTTTGATAGACTGGTGACCTGTTCAGGGTGTCCCCTGCCTTCACCCTAAGTCGGCTGGGATAGACTCCAGGCCCCCCATGACCCTACTGAGGATTAAGCGGTGTATAGATGATGGATGGATGAAGTTAGCATGACCCGTAGAGACACTTACCTGGAATTATCGTGTGAGATGCACCGTCCGACCACTTTGAAAATCAGGTGTTTACAGTCATCTGGAAGGCAGATTCAGGAGTTGGTTGTCAAAGAGAGCTACAAGACACAGTGTTGTTTAAAAGCATAGCATTGTACGCTTGAGAAGTGCTATGAATAGTTGAGTAACAGATGAATAAATAGAACTAGAAAGACTGCTATGCCCAAATTCTCTTGTCTCTTCTCTTGTCTTAACAACTGGCTATTTGCAAAATGAATTTTGCATCGTTGGTTTTTAGAAAATCACTGCATGCCCTACCCCACGTTTGAAAGGTTTTTTTAAACTTTCTTCACTCCACCATACAGTGTGTCCATTGAGTTATTAGGCTTTTCCTCTGGACGTTGATAGACTAGTTTATTTGAAGCATACTGAAGCCTTAATAAGACCATAAAGGTCAGGCTGGCTGTCCAACACTACGGCTGAGATGCTGCAACATCACCATAAGGGATTATTCTCTTTCTGTTTATGATCACAGGAAATGACGCGCATAATACTTGTGCCTGTGATTCAAGTAAGTCCTGGTGAGCAAAATCTGTAAAGCACGAATGTAGATGCAAATCGGGCTTCACGCATGCATAATACTTCCTATCAAGTGCCAAAGGTTTATTTATCTTTTGCAAAGTGTGCTTGTGCTCTGCCCAGGGAGCTTTTAACGCTACCAGTGAGTGCGTAGCATTAAAGCGACGAGGGGTTTGTTGTGATAGAGGTTATAGTTTTCTCTGGTATGTGTGGAGAGTGTAAAGAGACACCGCAGGCTGAGGGGATCACGTTGACCTCCTGGGCTCTCTGACCTCTCAGCCCTGTCAGCAGAGGCTGCCTCTCTCCTGCTGTCATCTGGAGGTGAAACTAAGCTGCGTGCTACAAGCATGACGTAGGAGCGATCTGCTTTCAGAATCACTTCGAATATGATGAATGATTCTTTGCTTTTCCTGTTAGGAAAAGAACTCAAGGGTGACTTTGCAGGAAGTCTGTAAACATTGATGGATGTTTTCAATCTGCAATTTGTCCTCTACTTTTGTTTTCTCTACCACATAAGTTTGCATCACTTGGGGATTTACTTAAAATCTAATTATCTGACTTGTGTTTCCCAGATCTCAGGAAGTAGTTTGACATGTGCTGTGTGACTATTTCTAGAAGACTCAACTTGCAATATGCTAGAATTCGATTATGATTTGCAAAATACTGCAGGACAAACAACAGAAAACGTGGTTTTATTCGAGTCTTGTGATACTCACTCTGCAGCACTGCGGTTGGATTTCTCCCTGTTGGTTTTGGCTCGGAGGGCAGCGTTGCACTGCGCCGTGCCTGCTGTACTGCCGAGCTGCCAGAACCAGTGGCCTTTAATCACACGAATGGCCTTAGCTGAATAAGTTGGCAAAGGAGACCACCCGGGACAAACTCATCCCCTTTGTGGAGAAGTAAAGAACACAGTGGTGCTGCTGTGAAAACCTCCACGATCGCTGAATATGACCCCGGCCTGTGAGTGGTCTCTGGTGTTTATACTTTGCCTGTGCTGAGAATACCAATGTGCAGCGAGCCAAACATGGAGAGGGAAGAAGGCGTCTCCGTGTCAGTGAGCTGCTGGAATAAACAGATTGTGGTTCAGAAAAGCTCAACAATCACCTTTCTGGTGTTTAGTGCCGAGCATGTGCAATCTATGTTGCATAAAAGTGTTTCATAAAGGCTGAAATTGGACTCAGAAGCGCATAACTGGAGTCTACAATTACCCCCAAGACAGCAATTAACGTTGTTATGGCACCACAGACTTTACATAAGCAGGTACTATAAGGTTATTTAGACAAAACAAAAGAGAGTAAAGCTCCATTTGCTGAAAGCTGAGTCATTTATGATCTGGTGCTTTCCGTGATTTGAATATGTATCTAATTTCAATCATTGTAGTGTTAAAAATCTAACTGAAAGAACAGTGTCTCTATTACTATAAAAACAGCTTCGTGTTGACAAGAAAGTGCTGAAGAAAGTACAACAAATAAATCAAGAAATACGATTGTAGCAGAGTCTGTTTGCATGTCAAGTGATTTGGGATGCAATGACAATAGATGGGATGGATCAAAGCTTTCAAGTTTAAAAGATCCTCATAAAGAGAGTTGGATGAGTAGGAAGTGCATAAGTCACAGTGCTTTCACCCAGGAAACTGATGTTTCTGTCCAGTAATGTACTCAAGTCTTGCCTTCACTTGATGTTTGCTATAGTTTAAGTACCAAAACTACCCGGTTAATGTTAGGAAAAGATCCTTGTTGGGTTGAAACGCACTCACAAACTTCTTGTCGCCTGGAAAGGAGCAACAGTGATAACACAAGTAAAATAACATGAGGCTGTGGATTCATGCATTTATGCAGTCATCTGACCATCAGGAACTTTCGTGGGTCTGTTGGTTTCCTCTGCACGTTGAAAAATGACACTGCAGTGTCCCCAGTGCATTTAAATGTGACACGAAGGGGTCCTGACATAGCAGCTGTATATGACAAGTTGGGAGTGAAGCCTTGTTCTTTGCTTAAAATTTTTATTTCTCTAAATGTATGCCGTTGGAAATCTGTGAAACCATATCCTTCTAGAAGGTGTATGGATAAATGGCATGAGTAGACTGCTATTTTGGCTCTCAATAAACTTGAATTATCTTTTAACAGCACAATGGGAACTCCCTTAAAGTATTTAGGTGATCTCACTGTGCTGTTACATCTTTAATCTTTGATGAAATGTCACTGAACTTAATATATAACTTCATGCATTCTTGTTAACAATGTGACAGAAATGTCTTGTATATAGTTTCTATAGGGGATCTACTGTATCACCACCAGCTCTCAGATGTCAGTCAACCTCTTCCATGGAAACGCCCTCTGTGGCTAGAAGCTTGGATGGTTTTTCCGCCAATACATCCAAGAACGGTCTTTTGAAAACCAGAAAAGTAGCTGCAGAACCGTAGACATGAGCAAAATACATAAATTTATTTTGATGTTTGACCCCAGTTCTGTCCAGATTGGTATATATAGAGGTGTCTGAGGCCTTCTTGTTTTTTTGCTCTTGTGCAGATGACATCTCTGCCATACATAACTGGAATGTGACAACCTGTTTATTAGTCACTTGAGACACAGAACTTCCACATGGTCCTGCAGGCTAGCGCTGCATAACTCGGACGTATTTGGAACTGCCTACAACATGGTCTTTGTGGAGACCTGTGTTACATGCATGGTCATGAGTTTCAGCACGTGCAACAGTAACCATTTAAGTGGCCTTTACAGTTTCCAGCAGCTTGCATCTTGAGGGAAATGCTGTTTTTAGACCTCGACAATACCTCCTTTGTGCTGGAAGTGTCGCGTCGAGGCTCTTTCCTGTGCAGAGCCTCACACGGTGTCCGTAAATTTAGCAGCTTTTGATGGTCCGACCTCGGAAAACAAACAGAAAGCTCGTGTCTGGGGCTGCGAGGTGGAGCTGAGGCCGGGATATCTGAGCAGCTGTTTCTTTTCTGCCTGTGGAGTGCAGAGTGAGTGTTGAAGCTCTCAACCCTCTGCCCACCCTGGCCGAATAGAGGAGGGAAGAAAAGGGGGGAGATCGGCAGAGGGAGGGGTGCTGCCTGTTGAGCCCAAGGTGAAAAGGGTGCCACGGTCCTGCAAATGGAGACGAGGGGCTCACACTCAATCTGACTCTGCAAGTTGGGTTGGGTTCGAGGGGGGGCGGGTGGGAGGTCGGCAGTCTGGATGGGTGCACTGTCTGCCTCGAGCCTGTTCAAGAGACAGACAGTTGCTCATTTGTCTGCTGTCCTTTCTCTCTCACTCTTTCTGTCAGTTTCCAGCCTTCCCATCTGTATGTGATTTGGACACAGGCTCAGGGGAGAGGCAAGTCCGCTAAGGGAGAAGAATCAGGGCAGGGAGGGAGTGAGGGAATGAGGGAGTGAGAGAGAGGGAGAGAGAGAGAGAGAAAGGGAGGAAGTCCACACAAGTTTGTTTTACGGGACTCAGCCCGGGCCGGGACGAGGGGCAGTGCCGCATCTGGACGTCGGGGAAAAGTGAAGCCAACCAGTGCAGCCGAGCAAAGAGGAAGCTGCCCAGAGACTTTCCCGACCGCCAGGAGACACTGACTGACGGAGAAGAGGGGAATCACTGGGCAAAAAACACAAACATGGCTGCTAAAACTCTGTCCTGGCTCTGCCTTCTCTGCATCCTCTCAGGGACTGTCTATCCAGCTTCTGCCGCCAGGCTTGGGGAACAGCAACAGTCGGTGCTGAAAGTAAGACAGATTTTTTTTGGAGGGGGGGTGCTGGTATATCGTGCATGCCAGCAGCAGCTATGTTTGACTGTCTTTGCCTGCTGTACATATGTAGAATGAAGCTCACTGTTAGACTGTCAAGGATGAGGCCGATTTCTAAGCGATTTGGGAGTTTGAGAGCTCCCTTGGGACTCTCTCTGGACACTGAAACTTTCCAACAGTCCTGCTTTGTGTTCACGCATGTGTGTGTTTGTGTCATCAGAGGTACCCCGGGGCTGAAGCTCAGATGGGCTCTAAGTTACTGTCTCCACTGTTGTCATGCCCCTCCTGCCCCTCCCTGACAGCTCCCTAATGGAAACCAGCTGCCAAATGTTGAGCAACAACCCAGAGAGACAGAGAAAGAACACAATAGGCATTAAGGGCATGAGAAGCCATTAATGACTGCTGGCACACAGGCCACAGCTTCGCATAGCTTCACTGGATATAAACTCACAGGCTCAACTTAACAAACCAGATTTTTGGGGATAAAACTTTCAGCCAGTGTACACCCTAATTGCATTCATGGGAAAGACGCATGAAATGTGAATGTGAAAATGTGATGGAGATCACAAAGGTTGGTGTATGTGCACATTTTAAGTAATGATAAAGGCAAAGCAGGAAAGCAAGAGCCAAAGTCATGGATTTGTTTGGCTGCACTGTCTAAAGATACACAAGGTGCTCTTCGTCTGTTGCAATTCTGGCAGAAAAGCAGTTTGGGGAGTGTTTTCTAACCCAAGTGTAAGAACGAAACCATGAAATTGTCATCAAAACAAACTTGGTATCGCAATCAGTAACCAAAGCTGGTTCCAAGCTGAAAAATACTCCTAAGTGAATACAGCTTTTTAAAATTTTTAAAGGCAATTTGATGCGTAAACTCTGAGATTACATCAAAAATGTAACTTCACTTCCAGACTAGATGCCACATGAAGACTGCAGGAGCTGTAAATGGTCATTTCCTGTGTTTACACACCTCATCTAATGCTGTAATCTGTTTTTTTCGTAGTTACAGGAGACAAAGTTACAATTTCACTCATCTCCTGTGGCAACTGAAAAGCCTTATTGAGCAAGACTTCCCACTTTTACTGTAGGGCTGCTACTCCAGTCAAACTGGAAGGTCAATGCTGAAATATAAATTAACCGGAGGTGTCTTTGGTGTCACCTCCATTACCCCTATAACATCGTAACCCTTTGTGTTGACCATAAATCCACCTTAGTCCAGCCAAACATCCTGAGGAATTGCTTCCATGTTGAACGATCACATACCTCATGACTTATGGCCAACTGGGTGTGGAGAGTCAGGCTATTGGCTAGACATGTGTAATTTGTCTGTTCTTTGTTCACATCCCACACAAACCAAACCAAGTTTACCAAGTCTGGTTTCTTTGTCTCATAGTAAATCTGAAAAAACCCTACCGATGCTTCGCTTTATAGGAATGTTGTGCCAGACTGTAATACGTACAGTCCTAATGCACCAATGCATGTATTCAGAATTAACTCAACTAAACTAGTATTTCTGTCAAGACTGATTATTGTACACCTTTCTTGTACAATTTGACCCCACAGTTATAAAAGATGAAGAGCCTAGAGAAACCTTTTTGGGGTTTCTCACCATTAGTACTGCGGAGGAACCTTTTGAGTTCAAGATGATTCCTTGAGGGAACCTTACTTCCAGGTTACCTCCTCAGAACAGTTCTTTAAAGTCACATTTTTGTATGATTTGGGGTTCCATTTTAAACTAATATTATCATTATAATTAAAAATTGTTTTATATTTGACTAAAATAAAGCATAAAATTACTTTTAACCTTGTTATTTCTTTATGATAAAATGAAGCAAACTGATCTTGTTATAAGGATACATGTGAAAATATTGCAATGTACACAATAACAATATAACTTTAGTGTTAAAAGTAAAATAATGTGAGTTAGGCCGATAATTAACTAAAAAAAAATCCTCCAGGAACCTCTTTTAAGTTAAAATAGCACATCTTCTCTAAATTTAGCTGTTTAAATTTAAACTTAAAAGAGATCATTCTAAGAGATCAAGCCAGTCATGCTTTCAAGCTGTAAATTTACTATTACTCCAGAAAGTTGTAGCAAATTATCAGACCACAGATGAGTTATAACTGTATTTTTTTACATGAATGTTCTGTAACACTGTGACCATCAGTATATGGTTGCTTTCTCAGAACTCTGAACTGATCAGTATGATGAAATTTGCTGATACAATGGTTGTAGATCAAAATGCAAAAGTGAATGTGAGCATATTTCATCCTCAAACGTGGCAAGGCCTCATGCATTTTCGGATATATATATATGTTTATTTCCCTGAATTTTTCCCTGAACTGAGGGTCCCCCGAGAGGAGGCCTGGCCCCCACAGCCAGACGGTCTCCACAGAGTTATTGAGTTTGGATGAGGTTCTCATGACCCGGGATCTGTCCCATCCTGAGGATGTTCACAAGAGTTAGCATGACTAAATCCAGTGTCTGAGCCTTCAAGGTCGGTAAAAGTACAGCAGCAAGTTCCAGTCAGGAGGCCAAGCGGAAATGAGAATCAACCATTCAGTCTTCTACATTTAATCCACTTAATTCCCCCACCATAGTAAAACTCCACAGACAGGCTGATGTACACAGGATATTAGCAATAGCAGTTAAAAGTTATCTTCCAGCTGTCATACAGGCTTCCCATCCATACACACACTACAGGGGGGTGGTGGGCTTCACAGTTTTGGATCTACATGACACGAGAGAGGCTGCAGACTTTGGACAGAGCTCATCTGTGGAGCCAAATCCTGTTTTTGTGCTCTGTATCGCAAAGATAGAGCCGTATGGTCAACACACAGGAAATACACTGATGCCAGAGCAGAAAAAGCGATCAAATCACTGGAAAAGCCGCTTCTCTTGAAAACAGAGAGCGGCTATATCACATGTTGAATGCCAGCTTTGTTCTTCACTGTTGAGGACACAGTAGGAGGGCCGCGGAAATAGTTCACATTACTGAGCATGCTCACAGCTGGCAGAGTGCTGCAGATGTCAATTGTTTCTGAGTACCATCATGTTTGAAAATCCTAATCCAGTTTTCAGATTCACCAAAAGAGAAATGAGTCTTAAAGTAATGAGTAAATCATCAGGGGAAAACACTTATTTGCTGTCTTTCTGAGAGATAGAATGGCAAGACTGAAATAATTTTTGGTTAATTAATGAGCTGGAGTCAGGACTAGTTAGTCTAGTATAAAAGGTGGATACCAGACTGTCCAAAACTGGTTAGCAATCAACCTTAGCTCACCAATGAGCATGTTTCTATCTTGTTTGTGTCGGCCAGTGGCTGTCAAACTGGAAGTTTCCATGATACATCTCGGTTATGAGGCTAATCCTGGTTCTGATCAGATTTGGAATATGGTGTTTACATGGAGAACCGAGAAATGTTTTTTCAAGCCATAGTGTCGCGCAAACTGGGTAACTGTGGGAAATAATGCTTAGTTTGTGTTTCTGTTCATCACTTGGATGCAGCAGCATCCACGCAGGTACTCGGCAGCGGTCAGAAACTTGTATAAGACGTATATTTGCAGCAGTTTCTTTCAGAGTGCTCCAGCTAATATAATCTGGTTTCTCAAGAATAAGAGCTTATCCAGGTTTATAAAATCAGGATATAGTGTTTCCTTGCACAAAATGTGATTCTTCCAAAACTCCATCATAGCTGCGATATTTAAGTCCATGTAACTGCAAAAGCTGTATGCACAATATCTTAGCAAATACTTAACTATTTGCACATCCACAAAGTACAAACAATACTAACACTGAGATATTTTCTGTCCTTTGGGTCTCCACAAACACCTAAGAAAAATTCTGGCTATTTAGCTCTAAATGCTCCAATATGTCCATCAGCTTGTTGCTAACCTTAGGCTATTTTCCATTGCAGGAACTTGGGCAACATTATAGGGCAATCCCAACTACTGTGCATGTTGTGAACCGTCCTTGTAGAATCTCTTTTTGAGAGGGAAAAAAGTACCTACTACAGAAAAGGTACCCATGAGCTGCCCTGGAAACCTGCTGTGCATGGCTTGATGTTGATTGCTTAAACTCAGAGAAGGAAAATGAAAAAAAAAAAAAGGTCAACATGTGTACGTTTTCTGTCCTCTGGATGTGTTTGTACAGTGGTAGTCTTCTCCTCTCTAGTATTGTTATCTTTAGCATAAAATTCACCATATCAGCTAACTTTGACATTACAAACTTAAGATTAGTATTCTCATCTCATTTTGGTAAGTGCTGAACTTTTAGGTCCAGAGCTCGAATTACAAATGGTTATTGCAACAAGTCATCCAAACACAGGAAGAAAAAGTTTATTCCACAAGCTGTTTAGCTGGCTTCAATAGACATACATTCCTCTCATTTTAGAGGAGTCTAAAGACATCCAAGTTCTACCTAAACACCATCTGCTCCATCTCCTGACTCCAACCCTCCACCCCCTGTCCTGTGACCTCCTGTGTATATACTCTGCAGCTGTTTGACCCATCATGCACTGTCACGCAGTTAATAGGTCTGAACCATTTCAAAACTCTGTTAAGTGGCTTTACAAATGGTAAATAGCAGGCATCTCAGTGCTCTTCCCATAAACTTGGGGTTTATTGCTCCTCGTGGCTTGAGCTACCATTTGGGATCATTTTAGCTTCTTTTTTTTTCTTCTTCCTGTGAGCCCCGAACCCGCTGGCATGATTAATTCAATGTGTTTGATGTGTTTACATGGATGGTTGACACATTGAGTGTTTACATGGCAATGACGGATGGCTGTGCTATCAGCGTATGTGCGCTGCGGGTCAGGGAGACCCACAGGAAAAGGGTCTGCAGGAAGAATCAGAGCTGCTGTTTGCAGGATGTTTCACATTTAGCTGTCTAAATAATAGTGCCTTTGTCTCACAGCCCATCTGTGGATAAATCAAAGGAAAGTATGAAGCACAAGTGGGCAAAAGGCTACTGTACGTCCGTGGAATGTTCCATCTTCTGCTCATTCTGAATGCAAAGCATCAATGTCCAGCTGACTGGCTGGAACAACGAGGTCAAACTGTGGAGTTCTTACAGTCTGCTGCAAACAGAGTGTGATTGTACGCCTCATTGAATGGTGCTGCTTCAAAAGATGTTCAGACACATGCGTGCATGTGTGTGTGGGTGCGTGTGCGCGTGTGTGAGTGTGTGTGTGTGTGTGTGTATGTGTGTGTGTGACTCTTACATCACACCATCCTGAGAAGGCCTGGTGAACAAACATCAGACAGGATGCAGGGTTTAACATGACATTCTGTAAAAAGGGAGGATGCTGCAATTCGGAAGAGTTTCCTCACAACTTGCACTGGAGAGTTAAGAAATGTTACTTAAAACATGTAGGTCAGAGCTTAAATTGTTTGTATATCTAGTGCTGAAGTTAAACTGCAAAACTATCTAACTGATCATCAGTGTAACACAGTTTAATAGAAGTGTGTTAGTGCTGTACTTCAGATATATTGTTTTTCTCAAACAAGCTGAGTACCCTTTAAAGGTACTATAATACCTTTCAGACAGCTTTTCCGTACAACTTGGAGGTTGGAGAAGGTGTCCCCTTACCCTTTGGCCTGGACCTGTGTCTGTTTTAGTAATCTATTTGCACTTAAAAAGCAGTCTCTGTCTTTGATGAGCCGGGGTGATATGTGTAGCAGATGAATAAAGTAGTTTTGCAAAAGTTTAGAAGATTCATTCGAAACAGTATCCTAAGTTTATACTGGAGTGTTGTGTGTCTTTTAGGTGAGTGCTGAGTTTGGTCATGACTGATTCAATATGTTCCAGGTTTCAAAATGAATCGCCTCTCTTATAAGAGTTTCTCCACTTTTTTCTTGATGTGCTGAGGTTTTTGTTTGAGGATTTTTTTTACTGGTCGTCTTACAGACTTCAGATTGACTCAGGAACATTTAGAGGTAGAGATGTTGTGATCTGTTGTTTTTGTCTTTGATCTGATGTAGCTAATACACATTTCAAGTATTACATACAGTAGTAACCTGTGGTACCTCAGACTTGGCACTCAGTAGTTCCATATTTGCAAGCAGAGAGCATTGTAACAGAGTAGCTAGCAAAGGGTCACCATGACAAAGACTTCTGTGATGCTTAACAGTTTCCAGCCAGAGCTCCTGTGTTCAAGACAAACTGTGACCGACCAGTGCAAAGTGTTTCTATATCCCAGGGGGGAATGGAACAGAACTGCCTTTATGGCCCATATCATATGTCTGTTGACTAAAACAGCAATATCAGCATAGGGCAAAGAAACCACTGTGATGACTGATAATGCTGCATTTATTAAGAACATTATTGAAAATTTGCTAACAACCTGCTACAAATTGTGCTCTCATTGTACAACACCTCGTTGTAGGTGTAAGTCGATGTAAGTCTTAGGTTCATGCCATTACCAGTTAGTTAGAAAATGCCTTGACATCCTCTAGTTCTGCACAAATAATAAGTGCATCTATTTGGGATACAATGGGGTCTCAAAGTGTGAGACTACATCAGAAATCTGTGATAATCAGAAACATGACATCGAAAGTGAAAGTGCAACAAGTAAGATTGTAACTCTCAGCAAAGAGGAGCTTTCACATCATGGATAGACAGATGGTTTCTAAGTGGGCAGCTGTATCCAAACCATATTCAGGCAGACCAAAAGTGAGCAAACCATCTGAAAATACATATGTTAAACTGTCTTCACTGAGAGATAGAAAAGCAACTTTATCACAGATACAGAATTTGTTAAAGAATGGAAGACTCCAATCAACAAAAGGCCTGTCTAGTCATGCTCCCAGAAGACATGTGGCGTCTTTAAACCCCTTCTCAGGAGGGGAAACGAGGCCAAATGCTTCAAGTGCTAAGATTTACCAGTGTTTCCCAGCAGATGATGGAAAAAGGCCTAGCTACTAATGAATCCAAGTTACAGATTTTTTTTGAGTGTATCAGATCCACAGTGGTGGCAGTAATATCTTTTGTCTGTTTTGTGTCTCTGGATTTGGAATCCACTCCACTCTGACCAAGGAGAAGTAGCACTCCATTTTTCAAAGACATGCTGCACCCTCTGGTTTGCATCTTTGTGTGGAAGGATTCAAACTGCAGCAGAATAATGAGTCCAAACTCACTTCAAAGCTTTGACCTGAAGACCAAAGAAGACTAAGGAGTGCCGACTGTCATGGACTCTCCTCCACAGTCACCTGACCTCAACCCCACTGAACATTTATAAAGGGACTGGAAGACTGAGAAAGCCAAACATTCCTGACATCACAAGAAGCTGTTTGAAAGTTTTGCAGACAGTTTGTTGTGAAATTTACTCTTTATTCATTTTGGTGACTTGATGTTATCTCTACTACCACTATCAAGGCAAATTTCCATGGCATACACATCAGCTCTCCATAAGATTGAGCCGCCAAGCCTTAATGTCAGCTTTGTACACAATATATTCTGCTTTCAGTCTATATTTTTAGACAGTACACATGTAGCCTATTCACCTATTCAGGGATTGAAAAATGTACACAAAAGCAAAGGTTTTAGCAGGATACAGTCCATGTGGCTCCAGATGCTTCTTCAGGCGCACTGGGGTCACTCAGTTACATGGCAGTTTCTTTAATACGCTTATCTAATGTGTTCAGCCTCGTTTCCATCTCTGTTTTGAGCTTGAAACAACCAATCAGCTTGCTTGATGCACAGGTTCAAACTGTATGTTGATAAGATTTATGGACAATAACTTCTATGTATAGTTACTAAACAGTTCCTCTGCTCTGTTTCTGCTAATTATTTACTTAGAATTTACATTTCTGTTGCCAATACAGGTGTGCACAAAGGGATTTTTCCTCAGCGAGCAGAACATATGCCTACCATGTAACTGCAAAGGCCACGCTGACTACTGTGAAGACATCACTGGTGTTTGTATAGTAAGTTTGCTGCATTGTTTTTTTACTCAAACTATCCAACTGAACAAAGCATGCCATGAATTTAATGTCTCTCCCTTCCAGAACTGCAGAGACCGCAGTACAGGTGATTTCTGTGAAATGTGTGAAGACGGATACATGGTGGCTCCCACCCTGGATGGACGCCACACCTGCAAACCCTGCGCCTGCCCCCTGTCCGTCCCCTCCAATAAGTAAGCTGGTCTGTTCTTGTTTGTGCAACCACAGGGATGAATGTTGGCAAGCAGCGTGTAATCTCTCAAATACTTTCCCCTGTGTGTCCGGCCAGTTTCGCAGTGCACTGTGACAGAGGAAGTGCCATTCTGCGGTGCAAGTGCCAAGAGGGCTATGCTGGACATATCTGTGAGAGGTCAGTGCTGAGGAGGCTCTGAACAAGCAGTCAAGAACAGTGTAAATCCACTTTACCTGAAAAATGCTCCATGCACATTCATGAAAAACTGTGGATGAGTGTCTGATGTGAGCAGAACTTCATGTCGGGGCATCAGCCACATTTAAGTCCACAATACTCACTTTACTGACGTTACAGTAGATTAACTGCAACCTGTGTGCAGCATGTTTGGAATGTGTGGCTAATTTCTTAAAGAGTGCTAAATAAATAATTTACGAATCCTCATAAATTATTCAGGTTTCCTCGTATCTGTGTTCAAGAGGTTCAAATGCTTGTTTGGCAAACATTTAAAAAACACCAACAGTTTCCATTGGATGCTTCACAGAACACAGGCATTTACACACAAAAAAAAACCTGCAAGTGCAGCACAGCTACTCTTGTGTCCACTCATTAGTCACATCACTGCACTCCAAAATACTTAAAATAATACAACAGTTTGCATCAATCTTTTTGAATTCAGACAGCTTCTAATGAAAATATGTTCAGCCAACAAACTACACTGACTTAAGCTGCAATGATAATTAAAAGCTAAAGTAAACTTAATCTTTTGTTCATTAATAAAGGCCCAAAATTCAGTTTGTTTGCTCTTCAAGCTGCACCACCACACCAACACTCCACCTTCCCAAAATAATATGTAGCACACTACATGTAGGTGTCCGTTTGTCTGTAGGTTGTTTAAATCACTGAGTATCCAAACACGTGTTTATCCTTAACTTCTTTCCTTGTGATAGGCAGTGATATGTCTGCTGTTTTCCTTATCCAGGTGTGCTCCTGGGTACTATGGCAACCCAATGGCAATTGGTAATTCCTGCAAGAGGTGCGACTGTAACGGCAACTCCGACCCGAACCTGATCTTCAGCGAGTGCCACAACGTGACGGGTCACTGCCAGCACTGCTGGGGAAACACCGCTGGCGCCAACTGCGAGAGGTGCGCTCCAGGTTTCTACGGCGACGCCATCAGTGCCAAGAACTGCAGAGGTGAGGGCAACGAGTGAACTCCCACATCCTGAACCGTCATTCAAGAGATGCTTGATCCATGAAAGCTGTTTGCTGTTTAATGCTCTGTTAAACCCCAATAATGCAACTCATGCATCTTAAGCTTATCACAAAGCTGGATGTATAATAAAAGCAGGAAGATTAATGAAGCTTGTTGACACAGTTGCTCCGGCTGGCTGTTGTACATACTTGTCACACACCCAGTGACACCAGACGTACATTCCTCCAAATCAGTGTTGTAAAGCATGATAACCTGCAGTGTTATGTCATGCTGTGTTGGAGTAAAAATAAGAGCCGTTTGAGGAATTGTGTTTTTACAAGATGTGCAAGACAAGTTTCGTTTTCAGCATTATGCGTGCAGTGTGTATGCAACGTCAAAGTTTCTCTATGGAAAGACAAGACAAGGTCACAATTCCAGATCAAGGATTACAATATGCCTTTCGAGGCCCTGCAAGTCCAAAAATAACCCTTTCCACCATGCTTGTGATGTAATTTGACCTCTAAAGTTCTCATCCCTGTCTATGTCCTGCGTCTCTCCTAGAATGCGAGTGCAACAAATGTGGCACCTCTTCATGCGACGACAGGACAGGAGTGTGTCACTGCAAGCCAGGAGTCACTGGACGACTCTGCGACCAGTGTGAGGTGAGACAAACCCAAGATTCCTGCAAGGAGACGCAGACATTCACTGTTGATGGACAGTTCAAAAGATCACATCAGTTTTCTTTTTGTAGCTTTGGCCATTCTGAGCTGTAGACACCTCAGAAAGTATTCACTGTCACTTTTTATACACTTTGTTGTGTTGTAAATTTTCTTGTCTAAAGTTTTTCCCAGTAATCTACGCTCAGTAAACTATCATGATAACGGGAAAACAAACTTCCTTCAAATCTGAAGCACAAATTTCTCTTTTACAGTGGCAGTCCACAGCGTAGTCAGTTGCCACCTGTTGCTTCATTCATCTTTAAGATGTCTCTAGAACTCGATCGAAGTCCACCTGTGTGGAACTGAACTGATTAGACATAGTCACACTACATGTCATCTCCATGATAAAGTAGTGGCAAGGCCTAGATCAGGGTGAGGGTGTAAAATCATTTCTAAAGCTTGGCCTGTTCCCAAAAGCACAGTGCCCCCTATAAGTGTTAAATAGTATAAGTTTGAAACTATGAGGACTCACTCCTCCTTAAGCAGGTCGTTGGTGACTAAGAGTGTAAGTGTCACTATGACAGAGCTTCAGGAGTTCTCTGCAGAGATGGGAGAACCTGCAGGAGGGATGAACATCTCAGTAGCAGTCCATCAATCAAGTCTCATGGTGGACAGGAGAGACAGAAAACATTCTATCCATCTGTCTAAACGCACAACAGTCGATTTAGTGTTGTCTAAAGGCATTTAAAGTATTCTGGGAGCATGAGGGAAAAGATTTTTTTGATCTGATGAGACAAAAATTGAACTCCCTGTACTCCACATCTGTATAAAAGCATGGTGGTGGCAACATCATGCAATGGTGCCGCTTCACAGTGGCCGGGGGTAAGAGACTGGTCAGAATGAAAAGGCAATGAATGCAGCCAAATATTGCAAGGTTTTAAAAAAGAAACCTGAAAAAAAAAAAGAAAAAAGAAAACCTGCCTCAGAGGACACAGACTTTAGATTGGGGTGATGGTTTACTTTTAAGTACAACAATTGTTTAAAGGATACAGCCAAGAAAATGCTGGGGTGGCTTCAGAACCAGTCTCTGACTGTCCTTGAGTGACCTAACCAAAACCCCAACTTCAACCTTGTAGAACATAAGAGGATAAATGTAAAGATCACAGTTCACAGATGCTTTCTATCCAAACTGAAGAAGATGGAGAGGATCTGTCAGGGAGAGTGAGATAAACTACCTAAATCCACATGTGCAAAACCTGCAGAGACTTACCCAAGCAGAGTCAAAGGTGCAACTGCTGCTAAACAGGCTTTTATGAAGTGTTACATTAAGTTTTTGGAATGCTTTTGTAAACGAGAGATTTCCCTTTTTAATATTTAGCAAATTTGCAAAAACATTTACGAAACATGTTTATTTGGAAAAGACAACAAAGACAAAGTGACAAATTGTGAATGAATTATCTATGGAAAAGATCAGAATTCCAGACTAATGTCCTGGCACAGAACTAGGTGTCTGGCCGCTATAACCACAACAAGAACTACAACAAAACCACAAAAGAAGTCCCCAAGCAACTCGGTAAAAAGGTTATTGAAAAGCAATAGTCGTGGATGTATACAAACAAATTTCCAAGTAGTTGAATATCTGATGACACCAGAATTGAACTCTTTGGCATTCAGACTATATGTTCGGCGGACACCAAACATTGCACATCATCATCATAAACTTGCCATCCCAACTCTGAAGTATGGTGGTGGCAGCATCATAATGTTGGAAGGTTTCTCGGTAGCAGGCCCTGGAAGGCTTGTAAAGGTAGAAGGTAAAATGAATGCAGTAAAGTATAAGGAACTGCTAAAGGTGGTTAAATCTTTTTTTATTGGGACTTTAGTAGTAATGTTATCACAATATGAGATACCAGCACTGAGACCACTGTGTATGATGTTATTATAATAGAAATTATGCCCGTAAGTAGCAAAATGAAACCCCAGGTACCCCATAAATAATGCACAATATGTTTCAAAATTAACTCAAACAGGCAGATGACTAGACATTAACAAAGTTTTTCATTCATACAATCTAGGAGGGCTACTCTGGTTTCTCCAGCTGTCAGGGCTGTCGGAGGTGTGAATGTGGGCAAGCTTCCCTTCGCTCCACCTGCCATCCCCTCACTCACAGCTGTCCATGCCGCCCGGGGGCCGGAGGTCGTTACTGCGAGCGCTGCCTCCCAGGATACTGGGACTACAGCCCCTCCGGCTGCCAGAGTAAGTCATCCGTCCTTATACATGTCAAACATTTTCTTACTGTTCTGAAATAAAGACCATTTGTTGAAACATTCAAAACAGATTCCCAGAAGAAAAGGCTGCACTGAATGCTTATGTTCCCACACCCACTACTGCAGTAGTGCTCATGATGTCAGAGAAGCATCTGCTGGGAGCCGTGACCCTGTGGTCAGAAACTCTCTGCAGAGAGTTGCATGACATCACCGTGCAACCCAAATCTATATCCATACACAGCTGCTAAAATACTCAGTCCCACACAAGAGAGGCCACAAGACAGATGTGCAGGCGTCAAGCCAACTAACCATCTGTGGGTCTCCATATATATTTGATAACTGCACTGACGTGTTTCCTGCTGATCAGGAATTTTAAAAGATGTGCAGAACTTTGTGTAACTGTGTGTGATGAAATATATCTGTTTTTTTTCATAGAGTGTGACTGTGAGAGCGGCTACTGTGACATGCATACAGGAGAATGCCTGGCCGAGGCTGCAACAGTCAACCTGTGCAACATCAGTAAGTGGAGCAAATTCTAATAGCAGACTCCACAACAGAAAAATGTAGTGTGAAAAAGAACAAAACACCTTCCAATCCATGTTTTGTCTGGTTTTAGGTTGTGATGAGTGCATTTGGCATCTGATTGGAGACTTGCGTCTGTCCAATAAGACACTGGACCAGCTCAAAGTTGGAGTGTTGAACATCTCCACTGGTGCTGCTGCTAACGACAGGCTCAAGTACTACAACTACACCGCTCATCGACTGCAGGTACATGCAACATAATGGACGAAATGTAAATACAAGATCACAGCGGCATACTCCATATCTGTGAAGACAAATTAAAGCTGCATGAGTTAAACATTTCATATGAACTGTGTTGCATAGAAGTTTGTATCATGTGAAAATGGGGTTTTTGGTCATACAGCAACACGTGAGCCCTAAATAAAGTCTTGCATTTGTAGAAATAAAATGTGAAGTTCAAGACTGAAATGTTTGCCAAAATTACTGAAAAGAGTTAAAATAATCATTAATATACTGAAATGATGTCCTCCTCCCCCAGAATTTTGAAGACATCATTGCAGCATATTGGGGTGTCCAGATTATACAGGTTTTACAATTAAAAACTTTACTGTTAGAGTTACTGGAGTTATTGACAACCAAAATATTGGACATACATTGGTCTTGTGTCCAGAGAGACACCTTTAAATCAGTGCTGATGTTGCTTTGTGTCTGATTTATGCTTCAACAGGCAATAATTTGCTAAAATGTTTGCTCTGTCGTATCTTAGCTTGGTGTGGAGTTTTTCCCCCAAGTCTGCTAACAATGTAATGACCTCTAAGCAGATTTAAACATAAAAAGCTGCATTGGTCTGGCTCTTTGGGAGGAATTCTGTCTTATTTTTCCTTTAAATCTTCATAGTATGATGAGTTTTTAAAAAATATATTGTTATTAATAACTCACTGGAATGTGGTCTGATAAAGGATATAATCTGTTTTGTTTCCAGACTCAGTTTGAAAACTGGAGAAACAAGTCGTCTATGATGAAGACCCAGACTGGTGAGCTGGAGGAGGCGACAGACGCTGTGGTGTTGGACATCAAACGGCTGGGAGAGTCGGTCAGCAAACTCTTCATCTTTCATATAGTCATGTGCATCTCAGCAGTAACCTAACACTGTACTTGTAGTTTAAGCTGCTTTGCTGTATGTGCTTCCATGAAATCCTAGAAATTCTTTACATGGCAAGCAAAGTTGGACCTGAGATGTCCCAGTGATTTAGACTTACTGCAATCTTTGTTTAACACACCTTAGAGTCCCAGAGTTAACTTCTTAGCACATGACTTCAGCCACTAGTTGGTGTCATTTCTAGTTTTTCTTGTTTTCCAGGAGAGTGTGGTGAAGAATCTGGGGAGCGAGTTGGATACCGACACTCTGGAGACCTTCACCCTGGCTGAGCAGCTCAGCACGAATCTCACCGACCTCAACATACGTATTGAAGGTACTAAACGGCTGTGCTCATGTGCAACTTTAAAATGCAAGTTTAAATTTTCCATAGTTACATACATACATCTGACAGGCCCGTATGGGTACGTCTGATGGAAAGTTGGAAAGCACTGTAGTATGAGATCCAAGGAATGGAATGAAAACAGAAGCAAAGACAGTAAAGTGTTAACACAGCCTGTTTGTATTAATGTATGTGTTTGTGTACAGAGATGATCCATGACTGGGAGCTGTACAGCGTTCAACGGGATGTGGATCCGGAGGTGGTCAGACAAAACACTGAGGCGGCTCAGGAGATGGTGAACTGGATGAGGACACTGGACCTGTCGCCGCGAGAGCCCATCGCCACCGATGAGTCGACTGAGGCCCACGATTGTGAGCAGATTTAGACACACAGTGCAAACACGAAGCTGCAAAGTGCACAAACGAAGTAACTGTTACCTCCTGGTCTCACTGTAGTGAGCTGGGTTTGGTAAAATATGTATAAACATCAATATTAAATGAAAGATTCAGCATATTTAAAGAACACATGATTGTACTAAATGGTGTGGAAGGTATAAAACATGATGGTAGGTAAACTAAAAGGCCAGTTAAAAAGCTTATGTTGGCAAATAAGTCTGGCAATTATGGGATAATGTTGAGAGTAGAACAGTCCAAAATTAAGCCAAGAGACTCAGTTGTAGAGCGTTATCTACCTGTCTTTGCTCATTTTAGTTAATATTTTGTTAACTTTGGTCTTTCCAGCAAAACCCCTGAGAGTGCCAATCTGAACAAGAATGTCTTTTAATTCTTATGAATTCGAATTTTATGGGAGAAAAGCAAACATTTCTAACTGTTCTAATAACTATGGCTGTCCCAAAAATATCGACTGGGCCAACTACACTAGCGATGCTAAACTCCAGCAATGCTAGCAGGTTTGAGAGGACCAATAGGCACAACTGGTTTTTGAGCCAAATACGAACAGAGAGAGAGCAGCAGTTACTAATTAGCACTAAATATGGAGTGCAACTGAGGCTGATGGGATATCTAAAAATTGCGAAATTTTGAATTGACAGCATGTGGTATTGATATCTGGAAGCTGCCCAACACTACCGTCCCCAGACCCATTTTAAAGCTGTTAAAAACCTTGATTTTGTGTTGTCAAACTTTAAGAGCAAAAAAAAAATAAAAAATGCTAACATTGTTAAAGAAAACTAACAGTTAAAGAAGAAAACATCACTAAGTTACAAAGAACACAGACACAGTAAAAAAAAAATGTAGATGGAAACTGTAGTCACAGCTGTGACCAACCACAAACTCATATTCGATTTTTTTTTAAAAACAACAAATTTGTCACAGACGTCTACAGTAGCAACTCCTGAGTTGACCCAGATGTGACACGAATGATGAGGAGGTGATGTTTCTGGTTGTGTATTCAGTGCTGAGGCGCATCCGTCAGTTGGAGAAGAAGCTGGTGATGACGGACGGCCGCCTCCCATCCATCAGAGAGGTTCTGACCCGACTCTCCAGCAGGCTGTCGGACGCCCGTGGATTTCTCCTGAAAGCATCTAGCACCGTGCAGGAGACTGAGGACAAGAACAGAGCCAGCGTCCTCAAATTCCAGAGGAAAGAGGTGATTTCTCATAACCCCTCTCAGCTCCAGCTACAACCTTCACTCACCCCTCCTTCAACACTCCTCAACAACTCTGTTTGTCAGTATGGATGCATCGGTATATGATTCTATAGAGAGCTCAGATCTCCTCTAACTTCTGTCTGCTTTAGCTCCATTCACAGAGTTTCAAACAGTGTTGAGTTTTGCTTTATCACAAAAGGATTCTACACACACAGTTGCACAAGAAGGCTTTAAGAGAGCGATCTGGTTGTAGTTTGCCCAGCATGTCAGAGGAGTCTATTGCTTGTGGTATTTAAGTGCTGAGAACAGAACTACAACCATGTGTGGGAGCTTTGGACTGTTACATTAGGAGGAGGCCCGCACAGGGGGAGAAGCTGCAATGCTTTTTCCCATGACAATATCCAGAGCCCACACGTAGAAACACGGTGCAGCCAGCCAATTCACAGAATCAAGACTGGAGGGAGGAGATTCATGTAATTCTCCACGAGAGAAATCCAAAACACTGACAAGCTTTTAGACTGCTCTGCAAATATTATGCTGAATATGTCATAGATGGCCAGATAGATAGCGGAGAAATTGTTTAGACATCTTGGCAGGGGTATTTACTTTAAATCTGCTTTATTATAAGCAGAGATGCATGCTGTATTAATATATGTCGATGCATCTGCAATTTCTTTGGCAACCCTGAAGACATACTACGACATAAAGCGGTAAAGTAGTGTTGTTTAAAAGCAGTGTTAAAATTACAGCTGAGCCTTTTGCTTGAACATTTGCCACAGTATTTACTGCATTTAAACTCCAGTTGCTACTGTGAAATGTAGCACCAGGTCAGAAAATATATGTATAGTGACAATCAAAAAAGTTTGGATTCCATTTGAATTGTGTTGCGAATTTTGCAAGTTTTGACCTCATTGCAGCTTTTCCCCAAAGCTACCCAGAGCTGCTGAAGATTGAGATAAATAGGTAGGCTTGCCACATTCACATATCTCTCAGTGTGGCCAGACTTGTTGTGGTTTTCACCCACCTCTTATAAGACCTTTTCTCTTCCTCAAAGTGACATCTGCCAAGATAATGGCAATCTTGTGTTGTTGTTTGTCATGCAATGAGAAATTTAATTCATACAATTTTCACACAAAATAAATAGTGTTTTACTGTCTTTACTGCAAAATTGTCTTTTAATTTGACAAAAATTCTACGTGCAATTGATGGCTCGGTTCAAACAGGATCAAAAATGATCTCGCCATTGATTACTGTGCATATTTTTTTCCAAGATCAGGTACCGTAGGGCTCACCAGAAGTGATAGTACTCAGCCTCTCGAGATAGATTTGGTGGATACTTTGTCCCCTTAATATTAAAACAAGATAACCACCTGCTGCCCAAATAGCAGTATCTCCAAAGACCCCCATTAAAAACCAAACATCTGTAGCACAATTAACAGAACATCTCCAACAAACAAAGTTGATTTTGACCCATTCTAATGAATTTTCTTGTGTAAAATTTAGAAATTTGTGAAATTTTGCTATCATCACAATGTTAAATCTATGGGCTGAGTCTGAGCACACAGGTGAAGCCAGCAGAGAAAACCCCACTGAGCATGTGCACTGAATCACACAACTTCAAGGTTTAAAGCTGTTTTTTCTTTCAGGCACCATTNGAGGGTCCCCCGAGAGGAGGCCTGGCCCCCACAGCCAGACGGTCTCCTCAGAGTTATTGAGTTTGGATGAGGTTCTCATGACCCGGGATCTGTCCCATCCTGAGGATGTTCACAGGAGTTAGCATGACTAAATCCAGTGTCTGAGCCTTCAAGGTCGGTAAAAGTACAGCAGCAAGTTCCAGTCAGGAGGCCAAGCGGAAATGAGAATCAACCATTCAGTCTTCTACATTTAATCCACTTAATTCCCCCACCATAGTAAAACTCCACAGACAGGCTGATGTACACAGGATATTAGCAATAGCAGTTAAAAGTTATCTTCCAGCTGTCATACAGGCTTCCCATCCATACACACACTACAGGGGGGTGGTGGGCTTCACAGTTTTGGATCTACATGACACGAGAGAGGCTGCAGACTTTGGACAGAGCTCATCTGTGGAGCCAAATCCTGTTTTTGTGCTCTGTATCGCAAAGATAGAGCCGTATGGTCAACACACAGGAAATACACTGATGCCAGAACAGAAAAAGCGATCAAATCACTGGAAAAGCCGCTTCTCTTGAAAACAGAGAGCGGCTATATCACATGTTGAATGCCAGCTTTGTTCTTCACTGTTGAGGACACAGTAGGAGGGCCACGGAAATAGTTCACATTACTGAGCATGCTCACAGCTGGCAGAGTGCTGCAGATGTCAATTGTTTCTGAGTACCATCATGTTTGAAAATCCTAATCCAGTTTTCAGATTCACCAAAAGAGAAATGAGTCTTAAAGTAATGAGTAAATCATCAGGGGAAAACACTTATTTGCTGTCTTTCTGAGAGATAGAATGGCAAGACTGAAATAATTTTTGGTTAATTAATGAGCTGGAGTCAGGACTAGTTAGTCTAGTATAAAAGGTGGATACCAGACTGTCCAAAACTGGTTAGCAATCAACCTTAGCTCACCAATGAGCATGTTTCTATCTTGTTTGTGTCGGCCAGTGGCTGTCAAACTGGAAGTTTCCATGATACATCTCGGTTATGAGGCTAATCCTGGTTCTGATCAGATTTGGAATATGGTGTTTACATGGAGCACCAAGAAATGTTTTTTCAAGCCATAGTGTCGCGCAAACTGGGTAACTGTGGGAAATAATGCTTAGTTTGTGTTTCTGTTCATCACTTGGATGCAGCAGCACCCACGCAGGTACCCGGCAGCAGTCAGAAACTTGCATAAGACGTATATTTGCAACAGTTTCTTTCAGAGTACTCCAGCTAATATAATCTGGTTTCTCAAGAATAAGAGCTTATTCAGGTTTATGAAATCAGGATGTAGTGTTTCCTTGCACAAAATGTGATTCTTCCAAAACCTCATCATAGCTGCGATATTCAAGTCCATGTAACTGAAAAAGCTGTATGCACAGTATCTTAGCAAATACTTAACTATTTGCACATCCACAAAGTACAAACAATACTAACACTGAGATATTTTCTGTCCTTTGGGTCTCCACAAACACCTAAGAAAAATTCTGGCTATTTAGCTCTAAATGCTCCAATATGTCCATCAGCTTGTTACTAACCTTAGGCCATTTTCCACTGCAGGAACTTGGGCAACATTATAGGGCAATCTCAACTACAGTGCATGTTATGAACCGTCCTTGTAGAGTCTCTTTTTGGGAGAGAAAAAAGTACCTACTACAGAAAAGGTACCCATGAGCTGCCCTGGAAACCTGCTGTGCATGGCTTGATGTTGATTGCTTAAACTCAGAGAAGGAAAATGAAAAAAAAAAAAAAAGGTCAACATGTGTACGTTTTCTGTCCTCTGGATGTGTTTGTACAGTGGTAGTCTTCTCCTCTCTAGTATTGTTATCTTTAGCATAAAATTCACCATATCAGCTAACTTTGACATTACAAACTTAAGATTAGTATTCTCATCTCATTTTGGTAAGTGCTGAACTTTTAGGTCCAGAGCTCGAATTACAAATGGTTATTGCAACAAGTCATCCAAACACAGGAAGAAAAAGTTTATTCCACAAGCTGTTTAGCTGGCTTCAATAGACATACATTCCTCTCATTTTAGAGGAGTCTAAAGACATCCAAGTTCTACCTAAACACCATCTGCTCCATCTCCTGACTCCAACCCTCCACCCCCTGTCCTGTGACCTCCTGTGTATATACTCTGCAGCTGTTTGACCCATCATGCACTGTCACGCAGTTAATAGGTCTGAACCATTTCAAAACTCTGTTAAGTGGCTTTACAAATGGTAAATAGCAGGCATCTCAGTGCTCTTCCCATAAACTTGGGGTTTATTGCTCCTCGTGGCTTGAGCTACCATTTGGGATCATTTTAGCTTCTTTTTTTTTCTTCTTCCTGTGAGCCCCGAACCCGCTGGCATGATTAATTCAATGTGTTTGATGTGTTTACATGGATGGTTGACACATTGAGTGTTTACATGGCAATGACGGATGGCTGTGCTATCAGCGTATGTGCGCTGCGGGTCAGGGAGACCCACAGGAAAAGGGTCTGCAGGAAGAATCAGAGCTGCTGTTTGCAGGATGTTTCACATTTAGCTGTCTAAATAATAGTGCCTTTGTCTCACAGCCCATCTGTGGATAAATCAAAGGAAAGTATGAAGCACAAGTGGGCAAAAGGCTACTGTACGTCCGTGGAATGTTCCATCTTCTGCTCATTCTGAATGCAAAGCATCAATGTCCAGCTGACTGGCTGGAACAACGAGGTCAAACTGTGGAGTTCTTACAGTCTGCTGCAAACAGAGTGTGATTGTACGCCTCATTGAATGGTGCTGCTTCAAAAGATGTTCAGACACATGCGTGCATGTGTGTGTGGGTGCGTGTGCGCGTGTGTGAGTGTGTGTGTGTGTGTGTGTATGTGTGTGTGTGACTCTTACATCACACCATCCTGAGAAGGCCTGGTGAACAAACATCAGACAGGATGCAGGGTTTAACATGACATTCTGTAAAAAGGGAGGATGCTGCAATTCGGAAGAGTTTCCTCACAACTTGCACTGGAGAGTTAAGAAATGTTACTTAAAACATGTAGGTCAGAGCTTAAATTGTTTGTATATCTAGTGCTGAAGTTAAACTGCAAAACTATCTAACTGATCATCAGTGTAACACAGTTTAATAGAAGTGTGTTAGTGCTGTACTTCAGATATATTGTTTTTCTCAAACAAGCTGAGTACCCTTTAAAGGTACTATAATACCTTTCAGACAGCTTTTCCGTACAACTTGGAGGTTGGAGAAGGTGTCCCCTTACCCTTTGGCCTGGACCTGTGTCTGTTTTAGTAATCTATTTGCACTTAAAAAGCAGTCTCTGTCTTTGATGAGCCGGGGTGATATGTGTAGCAGATGAATAAAGTAGTTTTGCAAAAGTTTAGAAGATTCATTCGAAACAGTATCCTAAGTTTATACTGGAGTGTTGTGTGTCTTTTAGGTGAGTGCTGAGTTTGGTCATGACTGATTCAATATGTTCCAGGTTTCAAAATGAATCGCCTCTCTTATAAGAGTTTCTCCACTTTTTTCTTGATGTGCTGAGGTTTTTGTTTGAGGATTTTTTTTACTGGTCGTCTTACAGACTTCAGATTGACTCAGGAACATTTAGAGGTAGAGATGTTGTGATCTGTTGTTTTTGTCTTTGATCTGATGTAGCTAATACACATTTCAAGTATTACATACAGTAGTAACCTGTGGTACCTCAGACTTGGCACTCAGTAGTTCCATATTTGCAAGCAGAGAGCATTGTAACAGAGTAGCTAGCAAAGGGTCACCATGACAAAGACTTCTGTGATGCTTAACAGTTTCCAGCCAGAGCTCCTGTGTTCAAGACAAACTGTGACCGACCAGTGCAAAGTGTTTCTATATCCTAGGGCGGAATGGAACAGAACTTCCTTTATGGCCCATATCATATGTCTGTTGACTAAAACAGCAATATCAGCATAGGGCAAAGAAACCACTGTGATGACTGAAAATGCTGCATTTATTAAGAACATTATTCAAAATTTGCTAACAACCTGCTACAAATTGTGCTCTCATTGTACAACACCTCGTTGTAGGTGTAAGTCGATGTAAGTCTTAGGTTCATGCCATTACCAGTTAGTTAGAAAATGCCTTGACATCCTCTAGTTCTGCACAAATAATAAGTGCATCTATTTGGGATACAATGGGGTCTCAAAGTGTGAGACTACATCAGAAATCTGTGATAATCAGAAACATGACATCGAAAGTGAAAGTGCAACAAGTAAGATTGTAACTCTCAGCAAAGAGGAGCTTTCACATCATGGATAGACAGATGGTTTCTAAGTGGGCAGCTGTATCCAAACCATATTCAGGCAGACCAAAAGTGAGCAAACCATCTGAAAATACATATGTTAAACTGTCTTCACTGAGAGATAGAAAAGCAACTTTATCACAGATACAGAATTTGTTAAAGAATGGAAGACTCCAATCAACAAAAGGCCTGTCTAGTCATGCTCCCAGAAGACATGTGGCGTCTTTAAACCCCTTCTCAGGAGGGGAAACGAGGCCAAATGCTTCAAGTGCTAAGATTTACCAGTGTTTCCCAGCAGATGATGGAAAAAGGCCTAGCTACTAATGAATCCAAGTTACAGATTTTTTTTGAGTGTATCAGATCCACAGTGGTGGCAGTAATATCTTTTGTCTGTTTTGTGTCTCTGGATTTGGAATCCACTCCACTCTGACCAAGGAGAAGTAGCACTCCATTTTTCAAAGACATGCTGCACCCTCTGGTTTGCATCTTTGTGTGGAAGGATTCAAACTGCAGCAGAATAATGAGTCCAAACTCACTTCAAAGCTTTGACCTGAAGACCAAAGAAGACTAAGGAGTGCCGACTGTCATGGACTCTCCTCCACAGTCACCTGACCTCAACCCCACTGAACATTTATAAAGGGACTGGAAGACTGAGAAAGCCAAACATTCCTGACATCACAAGAAGCTGTTTGAAAGTTTTGCAGACAGTTTGTTGTGAAATTTACTCTTTATTCATTTTGGTGACTTGATGTTATCTCTACTACCACTATCAAGGCAAATTTCCATGGCATACACATCAGCTCTCCATAAGATTGAGCCGCCAAGCCTTAATGTCAGCTTTGTACACAATATATTCTGCTTTCAGTCTATATTTTTAGACAGTACACATGTAGCCTATTCACCTATTCAGGGATTGAAAAATGTACACAAAAGCAAAGGTTTTAGCAGGATACAGTCCATGTGGCTCCAGATGCTTCTTCAGGCGCACTGGGGTCACTCAGTTACATGGCAGTTTCTTTAATACGCTTATCTAATGTGTTCAGCCTCGTTTCCATCTCTGTTTTGAGCTTGAAACAACCAATCAGCTTGCTTGATGCACAGGTTCAAACTGTATGTTGATAAGATTTATGGACAATAACTTCTATGTATAGTTACTAAACAGTTCCTCTGCTCTGTTTCTGCTAATTATTTACTTAGAATTTACATTTCTGTTGCCAATACAGGTGTGCACAAAGGGATTTTTCCTCAGCGAGCAGAACATATGCCTACCATGTAACTGCAAAGGCCACGCTGACTACTGTGAAGACATCACTGGTGTTTGTATAGTAAGTTTGCTGCATTGTTTTTTTACTCAAACTATCCAACTGAACAAAGCATGCCATGAATTTAATGTCTCTCCCTTCCAGAACTGCAGAGACCGCAGTACAGGTGATTTCTGTGAAATGTGTGAAGACGGATACATGGTGGCTCCCACCCTGGATGGACGCCACACCTGCAAACCCTGCGCCTGCCCCCTGTCCGTCCCCTCCAATAAGTAAGCTGGTCTGTTCTTGTTTGTGCAACCACAGGGATGAATGTTGGCAAGCAGCGTGTAATCTCTCAAATACTTTCCCCTGTGTGTCCGGCCAGTTTCGCAGTGCACTGTGACAGAGGAAGTGCCATTCTGCGGTGCAAGTGCCAAGAGGGCTATGCTGGACATATCTGTGAGAGGTCAGTGCTGAGGAGGCTCTGAACAAGCAGTCAAGAACAGTGTAAATCCACTTTACCTGAAAAATGCTCCATGCACATTCATGAAAAACTGTGGATGAGTGTCTGATGTGAGCAGAACTTCATGTCGGGGCATCAGCCACATTTAAGTCCACAATACTCACTTTACTGACGTTACAGTAGATTAACTGCAACCTGTGTGCAGCATGTTTGGAATGTGTGGCTAATTTCTTAAAGAGTGCTAAATAAATAATTTACGAATCCTCATAAATTACTCAGGTTTCCTCGCACCTGTGTTCAAGAGGTTCAAATGCTTGTTCGGCAAACATTTTAAAAACACCAACAGTTTCCATTGGATGCTTCACAGAACACAGGCATTTACACACAAAAAAAAACCTGCAAGTGCAGCACAGCTACTCTTGTGTCCACTCATTAGTCACATCACTGCACTCCAAAATACTTAAAATAATACAACAGTTTGCATCAATCTTTTTGAATTCAGACAGCTTCTAATGAAAATATGTTCAGCCAACAAACTACACTGACTTAAGCTGCAATGATAATTAAAAGCTAAAGTAAACTTAATCTTTTGTTCATTAATAAAGGCCCAAAATTCAGTTTGTTTGCTCTTCAAGCTGCACCACCACACCAACACTCCACCTTCCCAAAATAATATGTAGCACACTACATGTAGGTGTCCGTTTGTCTGTAGGTTGTTTAAATCACTGAGTATCCAAACACGTGTTTTTCCTTAACTTCTTTCCTTGTGATAGGCAGTGATATATCTGCTGTTTTCCTTATCCAGGTGCGCTCCTGGGTACTATGGCAACCCAATGGCAATTGGTAATTCCTGCAAGAGGTGCGACTGTAACGGCAACTCCGACCCGAACCTGATCTTCAGCGAGTGCCACAACGTGACGGGTCACTGCCAGCACTGCTGGGGAAACACCGCTGGCGCCAACTGCGAGAGGTGCGCTCCAGGTTTCTACGGCGACGCCATCAGTGCCAAGAACTGCAGAGGTGAGGGCAACGAGTGAACTCCCACATCCTGAACCGTCATTCAAGAGATGCTTGATCCATGAAAGCTGTTTGCTGTTTAATGCTCTGTTAAACCCCAATAATGCAACTCATGCATCTTAAGCTTATCACAAAGCTGGATGTATAATAAAAGCAGGAAGATTAATGAAGCTTGTTGACACAGTTGCTCCGGCTGGCTGTTGTACATACTTGTCACACACCCAGTGACACCAGACGTACATTCCTCCAAATCAGTGTTGTAAAGCATGATAACCTGCAGTGTTATGTCATGCTGTGTTGGAGTAAAAATAAGAGCCGTTTGAGGAATTGTGTTTTTACAAGATGTGCAAGACAAGTTTCGTTTTCAGCATTATGCGTGCAGTGTGTATGCAACGTCAAAGTTTCTCTATGGAAAGACAAGACAAGGTCACAATTCCAGATCAAGGATTACAATATGCCTTTCGAGGCCCTGCAAGTCCAAAAATAACCCTTTCCACCATGCTTGTGATGTAATTTGACCTCTAAAGTTCTCATCCCTGTCTATGTCCTGCGTCTCTCCTAGAATGCGAGTGCAACAAATGTGGCACCTCTTCATGCGACGACAGGACAGGAGTGTGTCACTGCAAGCCAGGAGTCACTGGACGACTCTGCGACCAGTGTGAGGTGAGACAAACCCAAGATTCCTGCAAGGAGACGCAGACATTCACTGTTGATGGACAGTTCAAAAGATCACATCAGTTTTCTTTTTGTAGCTTTGGCCATTCTGAGCTGTAGACACCTCAGAAAGTATTCACTGTCACTTTTTATACACTTTGTTGTGTTGTAAATTTTCTTGTCTAAAGTTTTTCCCAGTAATCTACGCTCAGTAAACTATCATGATAACGGGAAAACAAACTTCCTTCAAATCTGAAGCACAAATTTCTCTTTTACAGTGGCAGTCCACAGCGTAGTCAGTTGCCACCTGTTGCTTCATTCATCTTTAAGATGTCTCTAGAACTCGATCGAAGTCCACCTGTGTGGAACTGAACTGATTAGACATAGTCACACTACATGTCATCTCCATGATAAAGTAGTGGCAAGGCCTAGATCAGGGTGAGGGTGTAAAATCATTTCTAAAGCTTGGCCTGTTCCCAAAAGCACAGTGCCCCCTATAAGTGTTAAATAGTATAAGTTTGAAACTATGAGGACTCACTCCTCCTTAAGCAGGTCGTTGGTGACTAAGAGTGTAAGTGTCACTATGACAGAGCTTCAGGAGTTCTCTGCAGAGATGGGAGAACCTGCAGGAGGGATGAACATCTCAGTAGCAGTCCATCAATCAAGTCTCATGGTGGACAGGAGAGACAGAAAACATTCTATCCATCTGTCTAAACGCACAACAGTCGATTTAGTGTTGTCTAAAGGCATTTCAAGTATTCTGGGAGCATGAGGGAAAAGATTTTTTTGATCTAATGAGACAAAAACTGAACTCCCTGTACACCACATCTGTATAAAAGCATGGTGGTGGCAACATCATGCAACGGTGCCGCTTCACAGTGGCCGGGGGTAAGAGACTGGTCAGAATTAAAAGGCAATGAATGCAGCCAAATATTGCAAGGTTTTAAAAAAGAAACCTGAAAAAAAAAAAGAAAAAAGAAAACCTGCCTCAGAGGACACAGACTTTAGATTGGGGTGATGGTTTACTTTTAAGTACAACAATTGTTTAAAGGATACAGCCAAGAAAATGCTGGGGTGGCTTCAGAACCAGTCTCTGACTGTCCTTGAGTGACCTAACCAAAACCCCAACTTCAACCTTGTAGAACATAAGAGGATAAATGTAAAGATCACAGTTCACAGATGCTTTCTATCCAAACTGAAGAAGATGGAGAGGATCTGTCAGGGAGAGTGAGATAAACTACCTAAATCCACATGTGCAAAACCTGCAGAGACTTACCCAAGCAGAGTCAAAGGTGCAACTGCTGCTAAACAGGCTTTTATGAAGTGTTACATTAAGTTTTTGGAATGCTTTTGTAAACGAGAGATTTCCCTTTTTAATATTTAGCAAATTTGCAAAAACATTTACGAAACATGTTTATTTGGAAAAGACAACAAAGACAAAGTGACAAATTGTGAATGAATTATCTATGGAAAAGATCAGAATTCCAGACTAATGTCCTGGCACAGAACTAGGTGTCTGGCCGCTATAACCACAACAAGAACTACAACAAAACCACAAAAGAAGTCCCCAAGCAACTCGGTAAAAAGGTTATTGAAAAGCAATAGTCGTGGATGTATACAAACAAATTTCCAAGTAGTTGAATATCTGATGACACCAGAATTGAACTCTTTGGCATTCAGACTATATGTTCGGCGGACACCAAACATTGCACATCATCATCATAAACTTGCCATCCCAACTCTGAAGTATGGTGGTGGCAGCATCATAATGTTGGAAGGTTTCTCGGTAGCAGGCCCTGGAAGGCTTGTAAAGGTGGAGGGTAAAATGAATGCAGCAAAGTATAAGGAACTGCTAAAGGTGGTTAAATCTTTTTATTGGCACTTTAGTAGTAATGTCACCACAATATGAGATACCAGCACTGGGACCACTGTGTATGATGTTATTATAATAGAAATTATGCCCGTAAGTAGCAAAATGAAACCCCAGGTACCCCATAAATAATGCACAATATGTTTCAAAATTAACTCAAACAGGCAGATGACTAGACATTAACAAAGTTTTTCATTCATACAATCTAGGAGGGCTACTCTGGTTTCTCCAGCTGTCAGGGCTGTCGGAGGTGTGAATGTGGGCAAGCTTCCCTTCGCTCCACCTGCCATCCCCTCACTCACAGCTGTCCATGCCGCCCGGGGGCCGGAGGTCGTTACTGCGAGCGCTGCCTCCCAGGATACTGGGACTACAGCCCCTCCGGCTGCCAGAGTAAGTCATCCGTCCTTATACATGTCAAACATTTTCTTACTGTTCTGAAATAAAGACCATTTGTTGAAACATTCAAAACAGATTCCCAGAAGAAAAGGCTGCACTGAATGCTTATGTTCCCACACCCACTACTGCAGTAGTGCTCATGATGTCAGAGAAGCATCTGCTGGGAGCCGTGACCCTGTGGTCAGAAACTCTCTGCAGAGAGTTGCATGACATCACCGTGCAACCCAAATCTATATCCATACACAGCTGCTAAAATACTCAGTCCCACACAAGAGAGGCCACAAGACAGATGTGCAGGCGTCAAGCCAACTAACCATCTGTGGGTCTCCATATATATTTGATAACTGCACTGACGTGTTTCCTGCTGATCAGGAATTTTAAAAGATGTGCAGAACTTTGTGTAACTGTGTGTGATGAAATATATCTGTTTTTTTTCATAGAGTGTGACTGTGAGAGCGGCTACTGTGACATGCATACAGGAGAATGCCTGGCCGAGGCTGCAACAGTCAACCTGTGCAACATCAGTAAGTGGAGCAAATTCTAATAGCAGACTCCACAACAGAAAAATGTAGTGTGAAAAAGAACAAAACACCTTCCAATCCATGTTTTGTCTGGTTTTAGGTTGTGATGAGTGCATTTGGCATCTGATTGGAGACTTGCGTCTGTCCAATAAGACACTGGACCAGCTCAAAGTTGGAGTGTTGAACATCTCCACTGGTGCTGCTGCTAACGACAGGCTCAAGTACTACAACTACACCGCTCATCGACTGCAGGTACATGCAACAGAATGGACGAAATGTAAATACAAGATCACAGCGGCATACTCCATATCTGTGAAGACAAATTAAAGCTGCACGAGTTAAACATTTCATATGAACCGTGTTGCAAAGAAGTATATATCATGTGAAAATGGGGTTTTTGCTCATACAGCAACACATGAGCCCTAAATAAAGTCTTACATTTGTAGAAACAAAATGTGAAGTTCAAGACTGAAATGTTTGCCAAAATTACTGAAAAGAGTTAAAATAATCATTAATATACTGAAATGATGTCCTCCTCCCCCAGAATTTTGAAGACATCATTGCAGCATATTGGGGTGTCCAGATTATACAGGTTTTACAATTAAAAACTTTACTGTTAGAGTTACTGGAGTTATTGACAACCAAAATATTGGACATACATTGGTCTTGTGTCCAGAGAGACACCTTTAAATCAGTGCTGATGTTGCTTTGTGTCTGATTTATGCTTCAACAGGCAATAATTTGCTAAAATGTTTGCTCTGTCGTATCTTAGCTTGGTGTGGAGTTTTTCCCCCAAGTCTGCTAACAATGTAATGACCTCTAAGCAGATTTAAACATAAAAAGCTGCATTGGTCTGGCTCTTTGGGAGGAATTCTGTCTTATTTTTCCTTTAAATCTTCATAGTATGATGAGTTTTTAAAAAATATATTGTTATTAATAACTCACTGGAATGTGGTCTGATAAAGGATATAATCTGTTTTGTTTCCAGACTCAGTTTGAAAACTGGAGAAACAAGTCGTCTATGATGAAGACCCAGACTGGTGAGCTGGAGGAGGCGACAGACGCTGTGGTGTTGGACATCAAACGGCTGGGAGAGTCGGTCAGCAAACTCTTCATCTTTCATATAGTCATGTGCATCTCAGCAGTAACCTAACACTGTACTTGTAGTTTAAGCTGCTTTGCTGTATGTGCTTCCATGAAATCCTAGAAATTCTTTACATGGCAAGCAAAGTTGGACCTGAGATGTCCCAGTGATTTAGACTTACTGCAATCTTTGTTTAACACACCTTAGAGTCCCAGAGTTAACTTCTTAGCACATGACTTCAGCCACTAGTTGGTGTCATTTCTAGTTTTTCTTGTTTTCCAGGAGAGTGTGGTGAAGAATCTGGGGAGCGAGTTGGATACCGACACTCTGGAGACCTTCACCCTGGCTGAGCAGCTCAGCACGAATCTCACCGACCTCAACATACGTATTGAAGGTACTAAACGGCTGTGCTCATGTGCAACTTTAAAATGCAAGTTTAAATTTTCCATAGTTACATACATACATCTGACAGGCCCGTATGGGTACGTCTGATGGAAAGTTGGAAAGCACTGTAGTATGAGATCCAAGGAATGGAATGAAAACAGAAGCAAAGACAGTAAAGTGTTAACACAGCCTGTTTGTATTAATGTATGTGTTTGTGTACAGAGATGATCCATGACTGGGAGCTGTACAGCGTTCAACGGGATGTGGATCCGGAGGTGGTCAGACAAAACACTGAGGCGGCTCAGGAGATGGTGAACTGGATGAGGACACTGGACCTGTCGCCGCGAGAGCCCATCGCCACCGATGAGTCGACTGAGGCCCACGATTGTGAGCAGATTTAGACACACAGTGCAAACACGAAGCTGCAAAGTGCACAAACGAAGTAACTGTTACCTCCTGGTCTCACTGTAGTGAGCTGGGTTTGGTAAAATATGTATAAACATCAATATTAAATGAAAGATTCAGCATATTTAAAGAACACATGATTGTACTAAATGGTGTGGAAGGTATAAAACATGATGGTAGGTAAACTAAAAGGCCAGTTAAAAAGCTTATGTTGGCAAATAAGTCTGGCAATTATGGGATAATGTTGAGAGTAGAACAGTCCAAAATTAAGCCAAGAGACTCAGTTGTAGAGCGTTATCTACCTGTCTTTGCTCATTTTAGTTAATATTTTGTTAACTTTGGTCTTTCCAGCAAAACCCCTGAGAGTGCCAATCTGAACAAGAATGTCTTTTAATTCTTATGAATTCGAATTTTATGGGAGAAAAGCAAACATTTCTAACTGTTCTAATAACTATGGCTGTCCCAAAAATATCGACTGGGCCAACTACACTAGCGATGCTAAACTCCAGCAATGCTAGCAGGTTTGAGAGGACCAATAGGCACAACTGGTTTTTGAGCCAAATACGAACAGAGAGAGAGCAGCAGTTACTAATTAGCACTAAATATGGAGTGCAACTGAGGCTGATGGGATATCTAAAAATTGCGAAATTTTGAATTGACAGCATGTGGTATTGATATCTGGAAGCTGCCCAACACTACCGTCCCCAGACCCATTTTAAAGCTGTTAAAAACCTTGATTTTGTGTTGTCAAACTTTAAGAGCAAAAAAAAAATAAAAAATGCTAACATTGTTAAAGAAAACTAACAGTTAAAGAAGAAAACATCACTAAGTTACAAAGAACACAGACACAGTAAAAAAAAAATGTAGATGGAAACTGTAGTCACAGCTGTGACCAACCACAAACTCATATTCGATTTTTTTTTAAAAACAACAAATTTGTCACAGACGTCTACAGTAGCAACTCCTGAGTTGACCCAGATGTGACACGAATGATGAGGAGGTGATGTTTCTGGTTGTGTATTCAGTGCTGAGGCGCATCCGTCAGTTGGAGAAGAAGCTGGTGATGACGGACGGCCGCCTCCCATCCATCAGAGAGGTTCTGACCCGACTCTCCAGCAGGCTGTCGGACGCCCGTGGATTTCTCCTGAAAGCATCTAGCACCGTGCAGGAGACTGAGGACAAGAACAGAGCCAGCGTCCTCAAATTCCAGAGGAAAGAGGTGATTTCTCATAACCCCTCTCAGCTCCAGCTACAACCTTCACTCACCCCTCCTTCAACACTCCTCAACAACTCTGTTTGTCAGTATGGATGCATCGGTATATGATTCTATAGAGAGCTCAGATCTCCTCTAACTTCTGTCTGCTTTAGCTCCATTCACAGAGTTTCAAACAGTGTTGAGTTTTGCTTTATCACAAAAGGATTCTACACACACAGTTGCACAAGAAGGCTTTAAGAGAGCGATCTGGTTGTAGTTTGCCCAGCATGTCAGAGAAGTCTATTACTTGTGGTATTTAAGTGCTGAGAACAGAACTACAACCATGTGTGGGAGCTTTGGACTGTTACATTAGGAGGAGGCCCGCACAGGGGGAGAAGCTGCAATGCTTTTTCCCATGACAATATCCAGAGCCCACACATAGAAACACGGTGCAGCCAGCCAATTCACAGAATCAAGACTGTAGGGAGGAGATTCATGTAATTCTCCACGAGAGAAAAACAAAACACTGACAAGCTTTTAGACCGCTCTGCAAATATTATGCTGAATATGTCATAGATGGCCAGATAGATAGCGGAGAAATAGTTTAGACATCTTGGCAGGGGTATTTACTTTAAATCTGCTTTATTATAAGCAGAGATGCATGCTGTATTAATATATGTCGATGCATCTGCAATTTCTTTGGCAACCCTGAAGACATACTACGACATAAAGCGGTAAAGTAGTGTTGTTTAAAAGCAGTGTTAAAATTACAGCTGAGCCTTTTGCTTGAACATTTGCCACAGTATTTACTGCGTTTAAACTCCAGTTGCTACTGTGAAATGTAGCACCAGGTCAGAAAATATATGTATAGTAGTCAATAGTGACAATCAAAGAAGTTTGGATTCCATTTGAATTGTGTTGCGAATTTTGCAAGTTTTGACCTCATTGCAGCTTTTCCCCAAAGCTACCCAGAGCTGCTGAAGATTGAGATAAATAGATAGGCTTGCCACATTCACATATCTCTCAGTGTGGCCAGACTTGTTGTGGTTTTCACCCACCTCTTATAAGACCTTTTCTCTTCCTCAAAGTGACATCTGCCAAGATAATGGCAATGTTGTGTTGTTGTTTGTCATGCAATGAGAAATTTAATTCACACAATTTTCACACAAAATAAATAGCGTTTTACTGTCTTTACTGCAAAATTATCTTTTAATTTGACAAAAATTCTACGTGCAATTGATGGCTCGGTTCAAACAGGATCAAAAATGATCTCGCCATTGATTACTGTGCATATTTTTTTCCAAGATCAGGTACCGTAGGGCTCACCAGAAGTGATAGTACTCAGCCTCTCGAGATAGATTTGGTGGATACTTTGTCCCCTTAATATTAAAACAAGATAACCACCTGCTGCCCAAATAGCAGTATCTCCAAAGACCCCCATTAAAAACCAAACATCTGTAGCACAATTGACAGAACATCTCCAACAAACAAGGTTGATTTTGACCCGTTCTAATGAATTTTCTTGTGTAAAAATTAGAAAGTTGTGAAATTTTGCGATCATCACAATGTAAAATCTATGGGCTGAGTCTGAGCATACAGGTGAAGCCAGCAGAGAAAACCCCACTGAGCATGTGCACTGAATCACACAACTTAAAGGCTTAAAGCTGTTTTTTCTTTCAGGCACCATTTGTGCAATTTTCCATTATTCAGCTCCTCCTTAATACATTCACGATAAAGACTCACACTGTGTTTTATAACAAACCTGGCAGCTGCATCTGCTTGCTGGTGGTTTCTTCTTAGAGGCTGTCATGTGTTTTTTTTTTTCCTCTAGTCTTGATATGAGGTTAATTCATTACTGCACAGGTCTCCAAACAGGCTAATTGGTTTTTTTCGTCCGGTCAAACAGTGGTTGAAGGGGGTTAGCTTAGCCCACAAAGGTTACAACCAGCAGTGATCACTGTGCAGTCAGAGATAGAACTGACTTACACCTTTTCAACTCACAGAGGCACAGATGTTTCTCGTCCATACGCAATGTGGAGTTGAATTATGTTTTAGAAATAAACTTTTCTTCCCTCATTGCAACTCTCTGACCTGCAGCGTCTTGGTTGGGAGGAGGTAGTAAATTGTGCACCCCAGCATTACAAATAAAAGCAAACACTGAATGTCATCATGAAAAACTGCAGCAATGGAGAATTGCATTAATGTAACAATAAGGCGGCAGGGCTTCAAGTTGCTGTTATAAAAATGTTGCATTGACAATTAATCAAACGTGTAATGTGAAAAGGGTCACCGTTCTGTGCAGTTTCTTTATGCTTTTCAGACTTATGAGTGTCTTTTGTGCTGTTGTTTTGGGTTTCACAGTGCATTATTTGCCCAGCACATAGTATTACCTTATCAGCTTTTATTTTTATGAAAGTTCTACTATTTAGTAATTTGAATCCTATTACTGTTGGTGCATTACTGAGCTCTAATAATGTGCAAAAGTGGAATGTCGAATCCAGAACCTGGCTGGCTGCCAGGTAGGAAACACAGTAAAACCCCTAAATATTCCAACATCTGCCATGATAAATGGTTGGCAGTAATGTCAATACACATTATATGCAATGCATGTGTTAAAACATATAAAACCAGCAGTACGATCCTCCCATTCCCTGAGTTCACATCCTGTGCTTTCATGTCATGTTCCTGGATTTGTTGATTTACAAGTGTGTAAAAAATATGTGGTTGGAAGCAGAAAACTGTGATCCTGCAGAACAGCTGCTGCCGTGTGCGTCTGCGTGCATGCCGGTGTATTTGTGTGCACGTGTTATCAGGAGCAGGGATCTCCATGATCAGGGTCTCTGCTGTGAATGGTGGGCTAACCAAACAGGGAGCCTCTCCTAATCTAGGGCTCTCCGTCACCTCGGCGCAGACCGGTCGACACCAGCTACAGCCACAGCGTCGCAGGCTGCAGGGTGACCGCCGACAGAACAGTGACCTCATCAGTGCGCCGCACTCAGTCATGCAGTCAAATTAAAGGTGGCGTGAGAGTACTGTAACACATTAACCCTGACAGCTACATAGTACCTTTATGAATGAACTAAGTGACATAAAAACCTTCTCTTCATGGATCGGGATCATTTTTCTAAATAAATGAACTTTAGGGCATAGGTAATCTCAGGGCACTTTATATTGTAATGTCAAAACTGCACAGTGTTATAAAGAGAAATCCAACCAATAATTTCACAGTGAGCAAACAGTTGGCTGTGGCAGGGAGGACAAACTCAGTTTTAACGGCTAGAAACCTCCAACAAATTGAGATTTAGGGAGGACGGCTGTCTGCCTCGAGCGGAAAAGAAAATATGAGCATTTAACTGTGTAATATGTCAAAAAAAAAAAGGTGGTCCAGTAAAATAATTCAGCTTAGGTACGTTATAGGCCCTGCTGAAGTGACTTTAAAAGCTTCTGCACATATGACCGACCCAGCCGGGAGGGAATGTTCATACAACATTGGCTAACGTTGCCTACACGTTGAAAACTTTTCAATCAAGTGTTTAATGATGATTGTTTAAAATAATGTTACTATAAGTTTAAATGTTAACCAAGGCACAACGTTTTAACTGCAATAATCATAGGACGTCTTGAGGATATTGTCAAGGCCACAGATTATGATGCAGGATAACAAATAAAAAGAAATGCTTTCAGGATGCTACCAAGAATTCAGATGACATATTTTTATAAAACTTTTCTATAATGTGATATATTGAGAAAGGTGGAACATTTTGACCGCAGTGTTTGTTTGGTTGTTGTTGAGGCAACATATTATCGAAGGTTCTTCAAAAAAACATTTGCACAATGTTACATTATGACAAAGGAAGGGCATTCTGAACACTCAGAAAACGTTTTAGAAATGTCAAGGTGTATTAGTCTTACAATGTTTCTCCAAGAATGTTTTTAGAGAATGTTGCCTCACCTTTAGATAGAACATTCTGGCAACCCAAAGAAACATGAAAAACATTACATGACCTTTGCAGAACTTTCTAAGAACATTTTTAGAAAGAAAAATCTAGCGGATGTACTTCAGGATTATAATTCCTAACTACTCCTAACAGGCTGTGACCTTTATTGCAATGCTGACAGGGTTGCCATGACGGTCCAAGGCCAGGGAAAGCTGTCCGGGAAAAAAACAGATGAATGAATTAGTAATATCTCAAAATCACATTACATATACGTAATTAAAAAGTAAAGACACTGAAATTATAGTGCACAATAAAGCAAAGAAAAATGTATGGAGATGACGTAGGTGTGCTGACTTTCTCTTGAGGAAATATTTACATTTACAGGTTTTATGAAAGGTTTTTTGTCACCGTTAGGTTACTAAAAAACAGAGAAGATGCCGTACCTTCTTTTCTAATTAACTCAATTGTCATTTTTCAATTTAAGCGAGATATAATGTGTTTAATTTGAGATTTCGAGGTTTATTCTTGAACTTTGGCCAAAGCCAGGTGAGTCGTTTCTCACTGCCTCCGGTCTTTATGCTAAGCTAAGCTAATTACCTCCTGTAGCTCATGTCAGTGACATCCGTCTTTGCGTCTAATGCTCTGCAAGAAATCCAATTTAATATTCAACAAATGTCTGCACTTTGAGTAATTTTGTCCCATCTGTCCCTACTGTGTCCTAACTAACAAAGGTAAAAACATGCCCCAGCCAAAAACAAGTCAAAGCGTTGCTCTGATGGCTAAATGTTACCATGATTATTTCTTTGTCTCCCAGGTGAAGCAGCAGACTGTGACACAGGATCACGCTGCTGTCAACAACACGCTGGAAGCAGCCAAAGGCTTCATCTCCGACACAGAGAGAACCGTAGCCGAGGTGGATGGCATGGTGCAGGTGAGGCCAACATGACAACAAGAATAATTCACAGGACCTTTTATTAGTCGGGTTCAAATGTGAAACTGGATGAAGCTCCAGGTTCCTGCTGTCTGGTGATGCTCAGGTTTTCTTTATGGCCCAAGGAACGAGGCAGTACGTATCATAATCTAATAAACTGAGGGGTTGCATTGAATTTATGCATGAAATGGAATCCTGAGAGCCGCTCTGTGTCTGGAGCTGGCCAATTTAATTTGGAAGCAATTTGTGGATTGCTGGAGATTGAATAAGCAGCATTCTCAAACTGCTTTCCCTTTTTAGTCAAGTAGCTCTCTATTGAGTTACTCTGTGGGGAATTACAGTAATCCCACTGTAACAATATTAGCCTGGATGTATGTGTGTGCATGTTGTCATTCGTTGGACTCTGAACAATCACAAGGTAGAAAAAAAAAATCCAGCTGTGATAATGTTGCCAGTAGTTGTACCTGTACAGAGATTATTGAGCATATTGTAAGTGGGACGTAGATGCATATCAGTGGAATGCAAATGAAACGTTTGTGCGTGCAGAACGTGACCCAGTACCACGCAGCGATCGATGGCGCCAGCCAAAAGCTGATGGACAAGACGGAGCGTCTCTCAATGGCTGACAGAGATCTGGTTCAGAAGGCCGATGAGCACGCCGAGGAGCTGGACAGACAGGCCTTCCAGCTGGAGGAGTGAGACGCCGTCTGACACACACATAAATCAGACTCAGTCATTATACAAAACAGCTGAACACTGTAACTTATATATGACTCAGAATTATGGTAAATGTGACTTGAACATGGAGAAATGGTGGATTTGTTGGGGAGCAATTACACACCATGACACAGTAGTTCATATAGTATTTTGGTAACAGCATGGAGAATGTAGTAACAGTTCAAAATAAACTAAGTTTACAATGTTTATAGTAATGAATGAACATGGCACCCAATGCACTGGCTCACGGATATGAAGTTTATGAAACAGCAGAAGGTTTAGTAATAGAAATCTCAATGTTTTGGATTTTTTAAGGTATTTCTTGACATGAAGAAAATAACACAGAATAGAATTTACTTTAAAGGTGTTACAGCAGAGAGCAAGAAAGCTGTTTATATGTTCTACGACAATAAACACATGTATATGCGGGAAACATTTTTTAAAATTAAATACTGAATTTTACCCTCTGAACCCCAAGAGGTTTTTTGACTTTTTTTTATTTATTTATTTTTGCTCCACTCATATTTTTACTTACACTGGGCTTAATTCGTCACCAGTAATTTAAAATTTTTAATGAAATATCTGATTTTATGCTTAGATTTTGTTAAGTTTCCCAGCCAAACAACAAACACGAGATAAATAAGTCAAGGACTGTCCGAAAGGTAAAATCCCACGATTCTCTCCGTTTTTAGTGTCTGCCTCCGACAAATGGTGTAATCTTGGTCATTTTTAATAAAAACATGCCTTTCAAACTTACGAGGGTTAAATAAAAGATGATAATGAAGATATCTTCAAGTTTTGTATCCACAAAACAGAAAATCCTTAAAGTCGCATTTGTTTGTTTCTCTTTGTGTTTTTGTTTCCCGTTTGTCCACCTGGAAGCAGCAAAGTTTTTAAAGCGAACAACTGTCACAAATCGGCGTTCATTTGGAATTTCTAGCCACCTGTAAAATTGTATTTTAAATACTTGTTCTCTGTGTATTTCACAAGCTGGGAGCTAACTCTGTCTGTTGATTGATGCTGGACAGTTAACCTACATTAGTGAAAGTGAACTACAGTAATGATGTGAAAGCTGCTCAGATGCTCCACAGATTTTCTAAGTGTGTGTTGATAAAATCACCTTCTTTCACATTACATCTAGTCATCTGATCCGCTGTTAATATAAAAATATTGACGAGTGCAGCTTTGATTTAATATGATTTCCAGGAGCAGCGGGAATATTTGATGCTATTATGTAATTTGGAGGCGCTTGAATCTGACTGTGTCATCAATCAGCTCTTCTCCTCCAGGGATCTGAAAGAGAGCGACGCTAACGGCTTCGTGCAGAGGGCCATAAGTGCTGCCAATGTGTACAACAACATCATGAAGTATGTCGACGACGCCAATATCACCTCGCTCACCACCCTCAACTTATCCCAGAGAGCCGAAGATGTACGTCAGATCACGCGGTTCTGCAGCATTCATTTGCTTTAAATCGATTTCAATCAGCCTGCTGTATTTTTCTGTTTGTGTTTTAGGCCATCGCTGGTGTCAATGTGCAGCTCAATTACCTGGTGACACAGAGCAACAATGTTTTCAAGGAGTCTGTTTCGTTGCATTCAGAACAAAACGGTACGCATCTTCGCAGAATTAGATATTACCAACTTTATTGTTGTTAATGTGTGTAACACTCAGTGTACATCTGTTGTTTTTGTGGTCACAGAGGTAGAAGCTGAGGTGGCTGAAAACCTGAACTACATTGAGGAGACCAAAGAGACCATGGACAAAAACACCAAGAAACTGGCCGAAATAGTCCAGGACATCAGTGAAATTCACACAGGTAAGACTACAATTATTTTTAAGAAAGAAAAGTCATTTCAGTGTCCAGTTCAGAAGGAGTTTAGTGTAGTTTGTAGACTAGCTGAGCACAAAAACTGGAAACAGGAGGAAATGCTGGTTGGACTTAAACGGACTATCCCCAAGTCTGATTCTCTAAATGTCAGGCTGTTCTTTTTAGCTTTCATTTGATTCAAATGATACAAAATGTGTTTTTCTTAGTATAGATGAATCAAGACAAGTGCATAATGCATGGAGTACTTTTCCCCAATGACTAATTGTCAAAATCCGAATGATCTGCTTCCACTTCCAGACAGAACACCGCAGCGTCTGGAGTTCACCATGAAAGTGGCCGAAGGGACTCTGAACCGCTCAGCAGAAGTCCTCCAGACTATCACCCCCATCAGCAGCAAGGTGGAGGAGTGGGCCAGCAACATGCAGAACAACGAATACTCCACAGACGCATATGAACAGGCTGTTGTCTCTGCTGGAGAAGCAGGTAAAAGATCCAGGGCAATACAGATGCACCTTGGGTATCTGAAAGAATCAGAATGGTGAAGAATGAACAGGATAAATAATCAAAATGTGTTATTCTTGTTACCTGTTTATTTTATTTGGCTTATTCACCTCACAGTTCCTTACTATATGTGTCTCATTTGAACTGGTGTTTTCCTTTTGCAGTGGAGAACCTGAATGTGCTCGTTCCTGAGCTGCTGGACAAGCTGAAGGTGGTCGAGGACAAGAAGCCTGTCAACAACGTCACCACCAACATCATGAGGATCAGAGAGCTCATCGCCCAGGCCAGGAGTGTGGCCAAGAAGGTTCGTTCATTACTTTTGACTCACCAAGTTCCAGTATGTGCCTCTCATTCCAGGTATTATGTTCCACAGAGATAAACATTATCAGTAAAAAATGCTAAGAGACCTTTGAATAATCGAGGCCATTTTACAGTTAATGCAAATTTTGAAAGTATTCCTAGAAGTTGGAAAGAGTCCTTGAAGCATCTAGATTAAAAAAAAAAAACATTCCCATTTGATGCACAGTGGAAGAAATCAGAATTAAAAGTAGGTTTTCAAAGATGCAAGGAATTTGATGTGGTGATTTGTGGCATTACAGTAAACACTGAAAAGTAAAATATTATAAAATAGGGATTAAAAGGGAAAACTAGTGGTTGGTCAACAGATAATAAGTGTTACAGGTCAAATAAACAGCGAGTGTAGCAAAACCAAGGAATTTTAATTAATAAAAAGTAATAGAAATAGTCGCAACGTGTAGAAATGAGTGAAAGTATTCACTCGAGAATGTGAAAATTGACATATTTTATAAAACTAATAAAACATAAATAAGTCTAAACAGTAAAATATGAAAACTAGTTCTCAGCAGTTTCTCAGGTAGTGGAACTTTCGATTTATGTGACACAGCACACAAATTGATAGAAGAACCGCCAACTGTGTCTGCTAACAGACAGAGTCAATGCTTTATGGAAATATATGAGAGGCACCTTTAAGTGGTAGCACAGGTTAAGAGCACTGAAGCCTTCCTTCACAAAACTCACATTATCACAGAAAAGAAGCATAAGCATTATATTATGCTGAGCATGCTCATTCTGAATATTACATTTGTTACAGCACTATGTATGAACATCATCATATGTATCATCAGACACTATAGTAATAATAATGATTTCAACACAATTAGATTTTGCCATGCAAAATATTTTACATGGTGAAATTAGGATATAACAACACAGCTAAAATACAAAACATAAGGCTGGTATTAATAAAGTAATAGGAGGTTTTAAGGAGTGATTTAAAAGATATATATCATGGCATTTGTTCAAAACCTGAATCACATAGAAGCAAAATGTACAGAAAGTCATAACAAACTGTTTCTGTACAGGATTTAACATTGCAAGCGTAACAATTAGATATTTTCCATCAAAAGTCATGTTAAAACCCTAAACTCAGATCACTGACAAATTTCACACTTTTCATTACACAGACATGAACTTAATTAAAATCCAGCGTTGTGACAAGAAAATGAGACGCTAATACTGAACAATCTTGGGACTCTGAATATTTTCAACTTGTTATTTTTGTGAACTCTCCGTCATTGCAGTTTGTTTTCTGTTCCAGGTCCAGGTGTCTATGAAGTTCAACGGTCAGTCCTCAGTGGAGGTTCATCCTCACAGCAACCTGGAAGAACTGAAGACGGTGACGTCCATCAGCCTGTTCATGAGGGTGGACCCTGACAAGGACCCCATAGAGGACCGATTCATCTTGTACTTGGGAGACAGAAATGTGAGGAAGTCAGGGAAAATTAATTTGGTTGCTTTTTGTTTAAGGTCATCAGTTACTGTAAAAAAAAAAAAGGAAGAAAAAAGAAAAGCCAATCAAAGCTAGCCGCCAGAGGCCAAGGGCGAAGATGAAAGGCAGGGAGCAGCTTGTGGACATGAATAGTTGGTTGTGATCATGGGAGCAGAAGTGACAGGCTTTGAAAGCATGCAGTTGCCCCTTTTCCAAAGGTCTCCAGGAGACGCCTGACACAATAGTGCATGTGTGTGCCTTCAAAGTTGGCCTTCATTTACATAAATACTGCCTCCCCCCTCCCACTAGTGCATAGAAACAGTGCAGCGACCCAATGTGAGGGTTCTCTGTTCTCCTTTAACAGCTCTTCACCTTGGTGATTTCACTGCCACTGTAATGCATGCAGGGATGTTAGTCCATGTTTTTTCTGTGTACAATAAAAGCCTCGGCATGTTGGTAGTCACAAATACAAAATAACTACGCTTTTGAAACTCCTATTTATCAGGTAACATAGCATTTCACTGCAGGAAACACACAGCTCCACTGTGTTGTGGGGAAGAATTGTAAAAAAAAAACCAAAAAAAGACACCAAAACAAAAGCTGAGAAAGGAAAATGAACGCTCTGTTTTTGCTGTTTTCCTTCAGGGTAAGAAAGACTACATGGGACTCGCAATCAAGAACGACAACCTGGTGTTCGTGTACAACCTCGGGGGCGAAGATGTTGAGATCCCGCTGGGTTCAAAGCCTGTCAGCCAATGGCCTGCAGTCTTCAACTACATCAAAGTAGAGAGGTAATAAATGAGCTTCAGCATTTTGCAAGAATCATTTTTTCAAACTGATTCGTCCAAGTGGTTCACACAGGAATTGTCATGATCACAAATTTTCTTAAATTTAGATATGATATTACAAAAAAAGGAACTCTACCCAGTAGACTTTCTGACCACTGTCAGTGCTGTGGAGCCACTTTTATACAGGTGGGTCCTTGACAAACAACAAAACAATGTTGGCAAGCAAACAAATATTTTACATGGAAGGAAATTTGATAATCAAATTTTTTTTTATTTGTTTTTAGATCTTAAGGACATAAACTCTGATTGTGAAAATATCTTTTGTTTGTTAACTACTTTAATGTAAAATTTATATTATGTCAAACATATTGTCATCGTAATTGCTTCGAGTGTTCTTATTCTTTTAAAGACTTTATGATTTTGGTGTTTTATTCATCTTGTTTCGCTTTTGAAAGTGTAATCCACTTTCATCTTTCTGCTTTAGCGTGATGTTTTTAGCATCTACCTTCATCCCAAAGAATTCCCTATTTATTCTGATCTCTGTGCTCTGATGACTTGTCTCTGCCAGCAGTATTCATGTTTTTCTTGTTTTTGGTTTCCCTTGTTTTCTACCATAAATAGGGGGAAATAGGCCTTTTGTCGACATTTAATAGAATCAGTTGTGCCAATTTCGTGATTAAATACTTACTCGACAACAGGTGGCCTTCATCACGTTCAAACAAGGAAATTTGGTTACTTAGGGTAACTCATGGTTCTTTGCTTGCAGGCTGGGCAGACATGGAAAAGTCTTCCTGACCATCCCGAGCCAAACTTCCACAGACGAGCAGAAGTTCATCCAGAAAGGCGAAGCTCCTGGAACTGACTCACTGTTCGACGTCGACCCCAAAGACATAGTGTTCTTTGTTGGTGGCGTCCCACCGGACGTCAGGGTAACGACAAAGTTCCTTCGTATAAATAAACCTGCATGTAATGATACGATTGTTCTCCTAAATGACATGTGAACGTATCTTACACTCCAGCTGCCACCTCCTCTGAGTCTTGCTCCTTTTGTGGGCTGCATTGAGTTGGCTTCGCTCAACAACGATGTGATCAGTCTGTACAATTTCAAGGAGACTCACAAAATAGATGTTAATACATCACCACCGTGTCCCAGGTAAACTTGTGCATTGCTAGACTGACATTTCATAGCGGCAAAAATATATGTTTATATTGTTATTTACTAGAAACGACTGAACAAACTTGAAAACATCAATTTACATGTATGAAGAGCTGGCCATTTTGCACAGCTGTCCTCATGAGTACTTGTTTTTATGCTGAAGGTCTGTGAGAGGGATAAATCTGAGCTAAATGTATCACATGAACACCTTAAAATAGTCTTAAATGAGTATAGAATTATGTTCGGGCTTCTTTTCTCAGATACAAGTTGGCGTTCTCCCAGAGCCGCATTGCAAGCTACCTGTTTGATGGAACGGGCTACGCGCTCATCAATGATATCGAGAGAAGAGGGAGGTTTGGTGTCGTCACAAGATTTGATATTGCAGTGCGAACAGTCGCAAACAATGGTGTACTTCTACTCATGGTCAATGGGGTAAGTCTAATGGCTTTATTAGCATTTTGCACAGGCCTAAATTCTTTCGACTTTTTAGCTCTGTGGTGACATTTTGTTGTTGGCCATTGTGGATCATTGTTACAGATTGGACATTGTGCGATCTCTTGCTTGTTCCAGTGCTGGATCAAATAGAATTAAAACATTCAAAGTAGAAATTTGGCCCATTTATTGTACATTACATATACAGTAATTTGTCTCAAAATCATCTTTGTTAAATGGTAATGTATTTTTTTCTTGCTTCTCAGGATAAATTCTTCCTTCTGGAGTTAAAGAATGGCTACCTGCGCCTAATGTACGACTTTGGCTTCAGCAACGGACCAAAACTTTTGGAGAATAATTTACCAAAGCTCCAAATAAATGATGCAAGATACCACGAGGTACATTCCAATCTTTACTTAGTAAGGATCCCAACTTGAACCCGTGAATGTGTTGCCATAACTGTCAGTGTTGGGATGTTTCCACAGGTTTCAGTGATCTACCATCAGTCAAAGAAAGTTATCCTGCTGGTGGACAAGAGCCACGTTAAATCTATGGAAAATCCAAAAACCACACTGCCCTTCTCAGATATCTACATCGGCGGGGCTCCATCCAGTGTCCTCAAATCCAGGTGAGTTAAATATGCCTGCAACCAAAACAGAACCAAACTCAATGTGACAAAAGAGCTGCATTTACAGTGTGTTATTTGGCTGCTCGGAAGCCACGAGTGAAACTGATTTTTATGGCTTTCCCTACAGAGAAATCATATATCATGGTGGCAATGATCTGCACATTCTAACCTGCCTCTCTTAGTTTTAATAGGTAGGAGGGTGGAGAATTGTTTCCAGTGCTTTTAGTATTTTTAAAGCTGCGTGGGAAGCAAACAGTTGCTAATGTTTCTCAGGAGTCGTTTCCATCAGCTTCCAAGAAACATGTATATGTGCAGGAACCATTTAGCAGGGCTTTTTCAGTGACAACAGCTAGTAAAACTATCTGATTAACTCAAAGTCAACCAGCAAACATCTCATAAACAAACATTTTTCTTGTGAACTGGTGGACACCAAACCAGAGTTTAAAGGGAGGTCAGTACTGGAGACACATTCATCATGGCTCCAAATATATTACTGTATCTTTTCTTTTTCTAAGCAATATTTGTTAACAGATTAGTTGCAATTAGAAGTCAGAGGTTTGTGTTTTTTATGCTTCTGGTATTAAAAAAGTAAATTGGATGGAATTTGTGCTTTTGTACTACACATCCCCTGCAAAAACAGTAACTTTTTTGTAAGGATTTTTTAAGAGGAATTACTTATCAAACACTTTATGTAAGAAATTGACAGATAAAGCCAGAGTAGATGGTAATGGTTAGCTACCTGAGATCCAGATTTTCTCCAACAATGCAAGGTTTTATCATGGTGAGCCATGATGGGGCAGTTTTACATGTTGGTCTCATGTCTGTCAGCAAAATTTTTGAGGCTGACAGGTGATGCCTCTTGGGTCTCAGAAAACAGTTTTTGATAGCAACTTTAAATTTGTCATATGTATTCCAACAGGCAAGAGCTGTCCGCTGTTGTCGGCCTGAAGGGCTGCGTTAAAGGATTCCAGTTCCAGAAAAAAGACTTTAACTTGCTGGAGGAGCCCGGCACTATTGGCATCAGCAGCGGCTGCCCAGAGGAGTCCTTTGTAGGTGCCCCCTCCACCACTTCACACACTGTCAGTGATAATGCACTATGTATGTCCCTCTGAAATCAATACAGATCTATGGGTAAAGAGTGGATGGCACACATCATCTCACAAAGAAGTCAAACACACACTGAAACTTTGACTTTCAATTAAGAGAAAATAAGCGTTGGTTCTAGTTCAACAGCTTTCATATGAGTCAGTCGATATTTCCACTGGAGGGTCACTGAAGTGTAAGAGGGGTAATAGGTGCTGAAAGTGAAATGTGTTTTTGTAACAGATGTCTCGTAAAGCCTATTTCAATGGAGAGAGCTACCTGGGATCCACAGCAAAGATTTCACCTTTTGATAACTTTGAGGGAGGACTTAACTTCAGAACGCTACAGCCCAGTGGACTCCTGTTCTACCACAGCGAAGGGGTAAAAACAAATCTTCTTGCACACAACAAAAACATGCATGTTCAGCAAGTGATATGATGCAAAATGAATGTATTATTTTTTCAAGCACTTATCCTGCAGACTAATAACCATGAACCTATTTTCTCCCTCTTCAGTCTGATGAGTTCAGCATCTCTCTGGAGAACGGAGGAGTGGTGCTGAACAACAGAGGCACAAAGGTCAAATCACACAAGAAACAGTACAATGATGGAAGGACGCACTTCTTAGTCGCCTCGGTCAACAACCAGAAGTAAGTGTTTGACTTGTGGCAGCTGTTTTAGTGCACATTTGTGTTCGACTTTGAGTCTCGCCATCGGTACATTCTGTCTCCAGTCAATTGTACACATAAAAATAAAGCAGAGCTTCAATAAAACGCCAATTCCATTGGTTTGCCCTCCACATATAGACCTAAAGCCCCTATGTGAAGAGTTTGTTGTATATTTTTTTTAAAGTAGTCGAATGTATTTGCTAAATGACTGATAATCATCAAATGAATAAATCTCAGGACCAATGTCAAACTGGTTCATTTTCTGACAAGCAACTCTTCCGTATGATTATATCATGGCAGTTTTTGTTTTTTTTTAAACTTAGATTTTGAAAAATTACAGGCCACATTAGTTCAATTCCAACAAATACTATAACAGGGGAGTCATATCATAGACCTGAGCTCCAACCATTTGCTTTTCATGGCTGAAGTTCTGTTTGCTCACAGATATCCAGATCCTCTGAGGACCTATGGAAGTGCATTAGCATTTCTAGAGAAAGAAATAGAACTGTGACTATTAAATTGTATTATTTTTTAATATGAGAACATTAAAAATTGGGCAATTAAGCTTTAGCTAAAGCTATCTCACCAGTTCACTATACCTACCCAGATTGCAGCCATGGCTGTTTGTTTTTGTTTCTTTAATTTGCTTTTTGCCCCACATACTTGAACAAATAAACTATTTTAACAAATGTATTTATGATAGAATACATTTAAATCTGATTTAATGGTAGATTAATCAAATAATATCATGTATATTTCATTGAAGTTTTACCGCTACTCAGCTACACTTAGCACGTTAGCTTTAAATAGCACTTGCTCATCAACTTTTACATTTTTTCTTCATTATTGTTAGATTCTGCTCCTGCATAATTGGTGTAATATAAAAACTTAATTGCTAACATGTCAAAACAACAATTTGACTCTTTAAATACAAGACAAAAGGAAAAAGTGGGTATATTAGCTTTAGCTAAGGTTTCTGCACCAGTTACCTGGAACTAGCAGACAGCAGTCACTGGTGTTTGTTTTTTACATACTCTCTTTCTAGTTTAGTTTACAAAACCTACACTGTACTAAACTAGCTACACTTTCATATAGCATAATAATATTTATATGGTAATGTAAAATGTCAGGCTCAGGTTTACTAAATATTAACTGAATATTTAGTTGCTGCATCAGGGTAAGAGGGGTTGCAACTAAAGAAAAGGTTAACGGCTTCTGAAGTGAGTGACTGATTCGTGAATCACTTCAGGTATTCACTGTTGGTGGACGACAAAGACAAGCAGGAGAAGAAGCGTCCATCATCAGCACCAAAATCCTCATCAGAGTCTTCTATAAGGACCTTCTACTACGGAGGGACTCCGAGCAGCAGCTTCAAGAACTTCACCGGGTGCATCAGCTATGCCTACATCAACAGGTAAACCACTACTGAACAGTCAAAACAGTTAGAGGGCATGAATTCTAAATGAGGATTTGGCTCAAGATAGATAGACACTATATTGATCCTGTGCAGGAAATGAGTCTGTTATAGCAGCTACAATCCCAATCAACAACTCATACCCAACACTGAACTTACAACATTTCTGGCACAAAAACTATTCACGTAAGCACCTTAACGTACAGAAGACTGAGAGCAAGCTAATAAAAATATAGTATGTAATGTGTAAGATATGAGTGCAAAGGTGTAGAAGATCTAGAATGTAAAAAAGACAGTGTGCAATATGACTTGCATATCTAAAATCTCCATATAGCAAACAGAAAGATATCAATATACACATATGGAATGGTCTGTGAATATGTGCAAAATCTGTATAGCAATAAACATTTGTGCCCGTGCCGGGTTAGATCTTATTCGTGCCTATTAAGCAGCATGATGGCAGCTAATAGAGAGGACTTCCTGCAGCATTCAGTCCTGCACCTTGGTGGATAACTGACCTCGACATTTTCTACAGTTTCATTTTGCAGACGCTTTTATCCAAAGCGACATACATCTAAGAGCTGATACTACACAAGCAAGGATCTAGTCACACTTCAGTTTTTAATGACTTTTCCTGAATAGTGTCCATTTCAGTCCTTATGATGGAGCGGGCCTTCCCGGTCAGTTTATTAATCTGTCTGCTGTGCGAGCACCCTCCAGCCAGCACACCTCGCCAAAGAACATAGGAATGGCCACTTTAATCTAGTAGAAGGGGCACTAAGGGGGCCTGCAGATGTCTTGAAAAATAAAGACTCTGCCAGTTCAGCTTGTTGTCCAGCTGTACTTGTATGTATCTATGTCTGCTGATTAGTATGGAGGCGTCTTCTCTCTGTCCCTCAGCAGTATGTGAGGCGAAGACTGAGTGGTTAGGACATGGGGTTTGTTGCTGTGGATACATGATAATGTGCTGAGAGTGTTTTTGCTGTGATAAATCTTCTATCTGTGTTTCTGCAGACAAGACCGGGACATTGAGCCTGAGGACTTTCAGAGATACACAGAAAAGGTCCAGACCTCCCTACAGGACTGTCCAGTACAGCGCCCCCCTGCTGCACTCTTGTCAAGGCACAGAGATAACACTGCCAGAGCCAAACAGAGCCAATCACAGAAGGTAACATTAAAATAGTACCTATAGTACTGCAGACTTTAGTGAATCCATCTTTTTGCCTAACTGTTCTTTTTTTACTGGGTTGCAATCAGTTTACTTGATTTTCAATAAATGCCCTTATAGGTTGCCAGGGATAAGTCCAGCCTCCCTCCAGGCCTGCTGGAACTGAAAAGTGACAACCAGGAGCCATCAGAGCTGAGCACTGAGTCCTGCTACCTCACCTCGAGTCCCAGATCGACCCACCAAGCCTTCCACTACGGTGGCATCGCCAACAGCAGGCAGCACTACGCAGACATCCCAGACTCTCTTTTTCAGAGGTAGGTCGGGCTCTTTAAACGTAACCTCAGTGTCAAGTTTGCGCTCTCTGCACATGTGCGTCATGCTTGTCTTTCGAGGGTGTCTTTGTGTCTGCACGCATGACTAAATGCATCTCCGTCCTTCCAGGTCCCACTTCTCCTTGTCCCTGAAGACCTACTCGTCCTCTGGCCTCATCTTTTATGTATCTGATGTCCAAGAGGACGACTTTATGGCTCTCTTCCTGGCCAACGGAAAGCTCGTCTACACTTTTAACGTAGCACACCAAAGAGTTAAAATCAGAAGCGAAGAGAAATACAACGATGGTGCATGGCACAATGTGAGTTCATGAAGCAAGTTCAATGCTCCGTACTGTTGGTATGCAATGATAGATGTATGTTCTGTTAGTTATGTATTAAAGTGACAACCTCTTCTCTTCTCCTGCTGAAGGTTATTTTTATCCGTGATGGGAGCGTGGGCCGATTAATAATTGATGGGTTCACGGTGCTGGAAGACAGAGCTCAGGGAAGCAACGTGTCCTGGCATGTCAGCAGCCCCATCTATATCGGAGGAGTTCCTCCAGGGAGAGCCCAAAAGAATATTCAGGTATGGGCTTAAGTTTAGTCTGGGGAAGAGATTTACATTTTTATTTTGTAAATGCTGCACATGGGACTCATTTTAAACATGAATATTTGGTGTTTGTCTGGGACATATGTAGTCACACAAGGAGACATCCAGCTCTGTGCTCCCATTCCCAAGAAGTAACTCAAGACAAGGATGAACTCTGAGGTTTTAAAGCTGTATTATTTGCCTTTTTTGCCCACTTGGGGGCAGCAGAACAAACTGTAAACATAACATTGAAATAATGTATGTTATAAATGCTATTTACAACAGTCTATTTACACATTCAACAGACAGGAGTTGTGTCTGTGCCCTACTTATGAATTTAAATGAAATATCCTCTCCCTGTTACCTTGTTTTGGCATTCCAAAATATCTGAGGACAATGTTCTGCTCTTGAAGACAGTTACATTCTAACCTTGTGTTCCTGTTTTTCATCTTTTATAACTTGTTACATGCTAAAATACTATTTATACTGTGTTTGTATACATCTCTTTTGTCTTCTCCTGTAAACTGTAAAGACATTTTTCAAGTCTAATCTTGGACTTAGGAGCAGTTACATAAATGTATCCCATTACAAGTGATTTGTGGTGACTAGTTTACCCCAACCTCCGTATAAAACCACTCATGATAATTAACAAGCAGAGCAATATCATAGTGGGAGTCGTGTGTTTGGATTCTACCTTTTCGTTTAACTCATATCATACTATTAAACAAACAACACGGCGTAGACGCCATCAGTCTTCTTTAGCCCTGTATCTCTTCACAACTCTATATTTCATTTTATTCACAAGCCCATCAGATTGAAAGGATTTCATTTAAGTCCCTTTCATAATTAAACTCTGCCCACATATTCTGTGGAAAATGCATCACATTACCAAGGATAAAGGTGCTCTAACTGCTATTTCACTTTGACTTTAAGGGGCTAAATTAAATTTACGACAAGATATGCAACCCCTTTAATAATGGGCACAGTCATGTGACCCATTGTTAATATGAAAATGTTTATTAGTGCAGCTTTAAAGTGAGCTTAAACAGCAGTCGCTTTGGCCATCATTAGGAAATGCAAAAATATCACCTAACAGAGGCATGGACAGTCCCATCAGAAAGTAGTAGAAGTAAAAACCCTTTACTTTTCACATTTTATGTTGGATACTTGTGCTAAAATATTTTAAATTAATTGCAATTCACCAATCTACATTCAATACCCCAGAAAAACAAAGCAAAAACAAAACAGAATTTTCAAAAAAAAAAATTTCAAACTCTTTACTCACATTTTTATTGAAGCACCTTCAGCAACAATTACAACCTTTAGTATTCTTGGATATCATGCAACAAGCCTTGTACACCTGGTCAAGCCAGACCAAATGACACTATAGCTGCAAAACTCCTGAGTGAACTGAGCAATGGTGTATTTTATTATTCAGAAATTCAATTTTTCATTGTAAGATGAAGAATGAGTTATTACTTCCTTTGAATGTTACATGGTGTCCGTCCTTTGATTTATCCAGAAAGCTGTTTATTTAATAATCCAACTGTTTTCCTCCCTGTAGAGAAACTCTGCTTACAGCTTTACTGGCTGTTTGAAGAACATTCAGCTTGACGGACACTGGCTGCCCTCCGTGTCGGAGACTTACGGAGTCACTCCGTGCTTTGAGGGACACTCTGAGGCGGGAACATACTTCTCAGAGGAAGGAGGATATGTGGTCTTGGGTACGTTTCTATAAGTTTCAAACATGTTTTAACCTCCAGCGTCAAACATAAATTTGGGAACTGACCATTGCTAAGTGTTGATTTTGTGCGGTCTTCCTCCCACAAAGTGGCAACACATACATTTTGGCAGGACCTGCAACTGTTTGCAAACTGAGCATCTGTTAATTTACACGGCTCATTAGCTCACAAGCCCCTTCGGTCTTTCACCATCCCGTGTGCATGGAGAGAATGCGGCTGGGTGAGGCAACACGATACCCTCAGTGCAGCAGTGCCGAGACTGTGTCGGTGTTGAGGGGGGGGATAGGAGAGGGTGAGGGGGGGAGGTGAAGGAACCAACAAATGAGGGAACTGAGCTGCAGCTGTTGGATGAGTGTAGGGATTTTGCATGTGCACGCACCAGAGAGAAACTGATTAATGCGGCATAAAGATAAAGGACAGAATAGATAAAGTACCCACAAGTCACTTCATCACACTGTCTCTGCTTCCTCCACCTTCAGATGAATCATTTTCTGTGGGGCTGAAGTTTGAGCTGGCGATGGAGGTGCGCCCCCGAGTGGCGTCTGCGGTGCTACTACATGTGCGCACAGCAGACGGCTACTTTACTCTGTACATTCATCATGGAGCGGTACGTCTTCAGCGCAGATGTCCAGATGAAATAATCTCATTCAGTTTGAGTCAAATTTCAAAGGCATAGATCTCTTCAAACAAATGTGTCATATATGGCTGTGTTCTTTTCAGGTGGTTGTTCTGGTAAATGATGGGACTAATGAGTTCCTCACAAAGGTGTCACCAAAGCAGGGTATTTGTGATGGCACCTGGCACAAAATTACAGGTGAGAATTTCATTATCAGCCCTCAAAAGCCTTCAAAGCAATGATGGGTACACATTTGAAAACAGTGGACTGTGGATATGTCCAGCAGAAAAGCTTTAAAAGCACAGTTTGGAGTTATAATTCAGCTCTGATATTGCTATTAGAGTCAGTATTTGGTGTCAGTCTAAACAGGTTATACTGCTAAATGGACTCTTGCTGTCCTAAACAGATAAATCACGACCTTTTCAGATAAACATGATTTCATATAGCTGTTAATTAATTAAATTAATTAAAAAAGTCTGTGCAGTAGCCACAGCTAGCTCGCTGTTGAGATGGCAATGGCTCAAACTACCAATTTGTTCCTTATTCAAGATTCAAGATACTTTATTATCACTATACATGCTTGTACAAGGGTTATTGTTGTTATTATTGTTAGTCTTGTGTTTGATAAATCATTAACAGTTGATACTCCAACATCTTAATAATTTAGTTTTGTTGTATCACACAATAACTGAACAACTGAATCTAATCATAACGGACAAAAACGCAGAAACTAGTTGTGCTAAAAGTTAACTAGACTAGCCTAGGTTAGTTAGCTTAGCATTGGAACACTTTAGTAGACTTGAATGAACAGATCACTCCTATAAACAGTAAGATGCTAACAGCTGGCATGAAGCTCAGGATTGAATTTCAGGATGCCCACCATGTAAACCAACAAATTTAAGTGTAGATTAAACAGCTCACCAGCCTGAGGTGAAGAAAATATAATTTGCCGTTAGATCCTGATCAATCCTGTCTGCATGTCAGGGACAACTGAATTAATGAAGCTGTTGCTGTTGTTCCATGTACATAAATGAACGATGGGATGGACAGGGAGTAAAGCAGTTTAACGGGCTATCCATTTTGGTCTTTTTACTAACAAACTGAATGCAATCACCTGCCCAAATTACCAGTTGGTTTTTTAATGAACTAATCATCATCTATAATCCTGGATTAGGAGTTAATCTGCAAGTAATATAGTATTTTATTTGATACTTGGAGTTGCTGCTTTTCTTGCATTAAGTATCTGAATACTCAACTTTATCAAAATCAGATAAACACAATGAATAATCACAACAGAGAGTCACAGTGCTTTGCTTTCATTATAAAAACACTTTCCTGTTTGGTGCCAGTGATTCGAGACGGCAACATTGTCCAGCTGGTTGTGGACTCTGAGATCAGCCATGTAGTTGGTCCTCCGAACCCTCTCTCCTCAGACACCAAGAGACCAGTGTTCATCGGTGGAGCTCCAGGTGAGCCAGCGACAACAACTCATCTTTTATTTTCTGCTTTAGTCACACCTTTCTTATCATGCGATGCGCTATTTCTCCTTTCAGATCTTTTCCTGCCAGAGAACATCATCACCAGGAAGGCCTACGTAGGCTGCATGAGGAACGTGACCATCGACATCAACAATCGAGTGAACTTCAACAAAGCTGTTCTGGTCAACGGAGCTGTCAGCATTGGAAGCTGTCCGGCAGCATAACACTCATGTCATCTCCATCCCCAATACAGCACTGACCAAACACATAGTAGAAACTGTCTTTCTGTTAAACATACACACTTAGAGTATCATCATCCATTTCACTCTCTGATACTTGTTTCTGTCTGTAATTTGTTGATTCTTGTCTTTTGTCCCACACCAAAAATTAAGACCAAAATGTCCAAATTTATAAATTAACCTGAAAGAAAACATTTATAGGAAAATATACACAAATCTGAATGGAACCAACCTGTGGAACTTACTGTCTTTTCAAGATTTACACTTTCTTTATTCTTAACTGTTCACAATAAGAAACACACACAGTGACATTATTCCATTTTACAGTACAATAAACTCTATCACTCCACTTTGTAATCTTGATGGCACATTTTTTTGTACAAGTTCATGTTCAAACTTTCTATTTTGTACTGTTTAATTTCTGATAATAAATAAATGTTTTACATGCAAGCTTGGCTTTTCACTAAATATTCCTCTGGTCCTTTACACTTGGAGAATTTTAGAAAAATGAAGAAAGATCCTGTGTTTTATTAAAAATTTATGAAGTGGCCGAGAAAGAACACAAAATTTAATAAACGACTTATTCAAGTGGTTTATTTCACTCCCGTTTTTCATTTTTGTTAGTTCCGTAGGACATGCTATGGATACAATAAACGCTGCCCTCTACTGGACACCTGTTTTGGAACAATTTTCCAACCAAAAATTAGAAAATGGGGATAACAATTTTTTACATTATTTAATTATTTATATATTTAGTTAGTTTCTGTTGTTGATTCTTTAGTTTTTATTAGTGTTCTTTGCTATTGCCAATACTGATATGTAAATTTCATGTTTATTATTACTGACTGAATTAATCAATGAGTGAGTATTCAAGCATATTCATTTATTCTTCAGTGGCTTCATTCCTATGGCAGTGAAGCGTTAAGTTTTGAAAACAACTTAACATGTTACTGTAGGGTACATAATGTGATTAAAGTCAGAAACAGATTTTGTTTAAACATTGGAGCGGGGACACATTAAGTAGGGGACTGGACGTACTCCCACAGGAAATTTTGAGCACCAAACACTTTGTGTTTACTTCATTGTGATGAATTTTCATGCAATAATTTGTGCCTTTTCTCCATCAATTTATGGTGAAAACGTCTATTTGTGTAAAGGAAAAGACAGAAACAAAATAAACGCACCAGTTGCCAGTTCAAATCTAATGGAAAATAATGCACTGAGGTTTGCAGGCCATGGTGGTGTTAGGCCTGGGTGTCGTCTCAAACATTGTCTATATATGTGCATAAGCAAAACACTGCTCAGTGCACCATCAGAATCAGAAATACTTTTTGATTCCTGAGGGGAAATTGCTTTGGAATTGGTTGAATAAGAAGCTAAAAGTAGGAAAAAGAGCAGGAGTGACGGCAACAGGCTGTAAGCACAGTGACACATGTACACTTCTATGTGCTACGACACTATTAGGTGTTGTCTTTTGCATATAGGCAGCATGTTAATTCTGATTAATATTAGGTATGTATTTTGGTCTTATGGGACTTTTTGGGTGGACCTTTTCTTCTCACTGGCGCCCGTGTCCTGTCTCCTGGACTATTTAAATACACAGTGAACCCAATGTATAATTAAATACAACTATTTTTACTAAAAATGAAAATGCACATTAAAAACCTATAACATATGCCAATCTCAATCAGCTGATAGCTAAAAATGGCAACCCTGGCCTGGCTGCATTTTATTATAGCTACGTAAATCATATAAATAACATCAATTCCAAGGCACACTGTTATTGTTATATTCATGGAGAGCCGTATTTTGCCTGGAGCACAGTGTCTCACATTTAACTCGCCTATTGGTGGTGCAGTTATCAGATTAAAAACTAAAGATCTGTATGCTGGACGAAGCCCCCAGTTTTTCAAGATCCTAACAACGCCTCTGCTCTTGGGCATACTGTCTGACTTGTAAGTGTTTACTTTCATGTGGATCTGATTTTTTCATTTATTGTTATCTCTGCTGTGTCAAAGCACATAAAGGCATGATAAACTCTTCTGTCATCTTTTATGTCTTTACAAAAATGGAGAAGCAGTGTTTTGATGTCATGCAATATAGAAATGGAATAACCCTCCAAATGATGCTAGACAAACCCCAACACCACCCACAAAACTTTTGTTTTTACACTGCCTGCTCTACCTAGTATTGACCACACAGTTATTTCTAATTCAGTTTTAAATAATTGTTTAATTTATGCATTTTATATCATCTTTTTGCTATTTTAACTGTAAATTTTAAATTGCAAATCATTTAGGTTAATTAAAATTTTAAGTTTGTGTCATTTGCCAAGATTGTATTATGCTGTAAAGCACACTGAATTGCCTCAGTGTTTGAAATGTGCTTTGACCCTGTACTTTAACTCACAAAATAAAGTTGTCTTGGTTTCAGTGAGGCATCTTGCGCTTTTTACTGAGGTATGAACCGCACCGCGCACCGTACCCGCTGTTGCCATGACAATAACGTCATCGACGCTCGACCAAACACAGCTCAAGGCGCGACTTCAAAGAAGCGTTCAAAAGTCTCCTCAAAACCCGGTTAAAGCGGACAGCTGTGGACAAATAATAACTTTTAAAATGGTTTAGGTCGCCGCCACTAAAGAGTTTGTGTGTCGCTGCTGTCATGACACAGTCAGTTGTTGTTCAAGGTGAGTCAAACTTACTTCACGTTAGCATTCACAAGCTAGGTTAGCTTCATGTTGGATGTTTGGTCGTGGAGCGTCGCAACTTCCGTTTATATCAAGCTCACAGTTATTGCATGAAAATTTTGTCTTAGCAATATTTACACGAAACTTTAAACTGATGTTCTTCAGTTGGACAGTGTGGGAACCAGGTTGGCTGCAGGTTTTGGGATCTTGCTTTGCGAGAACACGCCTATGTGAATAAAGTAAGTGCAGAAACACACACACACACACACACACACACACACACACAGTGCAGCAAAGACACGCAGTTACACGAGAACAAGACATTGTGACTTGTCACAGCAGGAAAACACAAGTCCAAGTCTTTATAATGTCTCTATCCCTGTCAGTCAGACTGCACAGACTTTTAAAACCTGTCTGGCTTTAGTCATTATTTCAAATTTTTAACTTTTAATCGATTTAATTTGTGTATCTGTCTATTTGTTTGAAGCTCTTTTTTGTGCCAAATTCAGATATGTATTGTTACCTCATTTTGTTATTTAGATTGTTTTTTTGTTTTTTTTTTACTTATCCTTTCTATAGTTTATCCTTATTGTATTTATGTATTGTGGTGTTACCTTAGTTCCTTAGTCCCTTCTTCCTTTTGCCCTTTTTATCACTTTGCATTACATTCTACATGAATGAAAAGTGCTGTCCAAACAAAGTCTGATATGATTGATTTTCCTGCTATAATAAACCAACATGTCTGCGTGAAAAAGATACATAAACACAATCCCATGAGCAGTGTACTTTCAGCTTTAAAACATAACATCTGCTGATGTTGTGTTTGATTAGACAGAAAGATTTAGGGTGAGGCTAGGATCAGGTTAGCATCCCATAAAATAACTGATTTGGTTCGGGGATAAGGCTGGGTTCAGGTGACAGTGGGGGAAGCAGACTTTCACTTTACAAACTTCCCCTCCAAACTCCAATGGTATGTAGCGACCATTAAGTCATGTTATTACTGACTCCTGTGCTCTTTAAGCTGTCCTTACCCTTCCCCATCCTAAGTTGGAATAGAACTGAAAAATCCATCCATTATCTATACACCGCTTAATCCTCACTAGGGTCGCGGGGAGGCTGGAGCCTATCCCAGCTGACTTAGGGCAAAGGCAGGGTGAACTGAAACATGACTTATAAAATTTATTGTAAAATATGGCAAACAAATAGTGGTCCTGAGTACTTTACAGCCTGAACAAACATAATAATTAGCAAATTTTCAGCCAGTTAGATGCAGAAATTGAAAAGTTTTTCAATTTTTTTACATTTTCTAAGCTTTTTGTAATCTTGTAATATTGCAACTTTGGTCCTAGTTGAGAAGAGATTTTCTCTATTTGTTTTACATTGTCCAACCAAACAAATGTGGTAATGATCCCTCACAGCTTCCCCTGTGTTACACAGTGAATATTAAACTGAAGTTTGACTTTCAAAACAAAATACTGCAAATGAAATTGCATTATTTATCACAAAAATCTCGATTATGTATTTTCCCCAGATTGTTGTGGCCTGGTGGGTTGTTTGTTTTCTTGCATCAGCCTCTTCATCACTTCCATCCGTGTCATCTGATTCTATCTCAAAATCACCCTCTCCATGTTGGATGGTATCAGTCACAGTCTGCACATTATATCAAAAACCTTTCATTCTGGTGGCATTGAAGTGAAAACAGCAGTGAAGATTTTCCAGACTTAATGTTTTAAATGCAAATTAATCCAAACCCTATTTCCATATTCCACTAACGTGACACAGTGAAGTCTGCCTTGCCTATTATGCCCTATGCTTATCATACTAAAAAGGAATACATGCAACCCCCCTGGGGTACTTATATCCCCACATTCAAGGACATTCTCACCTGTCTCTGAACAACGCCATAACCACCCCCCCCCCAAAACATTCTGCAACCTTCAGATACTGTTTCTGCCTCAATCTGATAAACAGCTATTTGGGCAAACAAATAAAGCAGAGAAAAAATATATTAAATCTTTTTTTTTTTTTTTTTAACTGATGAAATACAGGTACGGTTTCAAATCCTGCAACAGAAAAAGTCTCAAGTAATGCAACCGGAAATACATTTTTGGTCGGTACTCAAACTTTTAACAACAAATCCTCAGGCATTATGTTTCTTTTATGTGAACAAGCAAGAAGTGTGGTGTCCTTGTGTCTTGTGTGTGGCACAACTGCTGCTTTGACTACGACATTTAAAAAATAAAATAAAATAAAATGTTAAAAAGGCATTTAAAATATTTGAGTCTTGACATAACCAGTTTGTAGGTTTTGTGACTTAATGGCTAAATGGCTGGGCATAAACACAAACCTGTTGTCTAAAAGCACTGCACAGCTGAACAATAGGACTGTGACTATGTAAATGTTGTCTTTAAAAGTGATGTATGTGATTCTGTCACTGTGGACTTCCAGGATTAGTTGAAGTGCGATTAAAAATAGTAAAATAATTCAAATGGAAACGTTGTTGGCTCCCTCAGTGCATGATTTAAAGGATAATTCCAGGTTATTACAACTTAAGTAATATTTCTTCTGATTCTAGCTGTCACTTCTAGCAGAATAACACCACATTTGCCATCATTTCTAAAACCTGGTAACACAACTACAATGGTTCTGTGAAGTCTGACAGATGGGAACTGTTGCCAAAACTACTAAAAAAAACAGCCTGACCTATCCCTGAAGGGAGGCTTTATGGGAAGATTTATGTCATGTCCTGTTGTGTCTTATAAAAACTGACATGTTTATCACCCACCGCAACTCCTAAAAACACCTCTAATATCCTGCACTTTTCTCCTGCTCAGAAAGGATTGTACGATGAGGCCCTCAGTAGCTTTTTCCGGAATGTGGATTCAAGGTAATTAGACCTGCTTTCTATTCCAATGTCAGTTCATGCAGAGGTTGACAGATGGGGTCCAAATTTAGTCCTTTTTATATTTGGTTTTCTAGGAAAAGTGCCGGTGGAGCCTGTGGTGTCGGTGGGAGAATCCAACATCTAAAGGCTCGGGTAAGTTCGACCAACCATCAAAAAGAAACTTGAGAGAACATTTTTCATCTTCTGCTGTGCAGTTGACAAGATTTACAGGCAACAAGATTTGAATTTACCATATCGAAAGATGCATATAGATTAAACAAAATACCCAGTCCTCAGTCCACATAAACAAAATAATAGCAACAACACGGCAGCAACCGCCAAACTGGCCATATAAGGTCATTTGAGATTAACTGCACCTCATCCAGCAAGCAGACAGTACACGTCCTGTTAGATCCCACTTTAAAAAAATGCTGTCAGACCAATCTATCCATTTGTGTGCAGTCTCTGATAGTTTTAATTCTGACCATGTAGTCCATTAAGATGTTACACTTTCGATCTGTGGTCTCTGCTTGTGGGTAAACCCCCATATGGCATATAGTCTCATGTTAATGAGCACCTTATCAGTTTGGATATAAATGATCTGAGCAGACCTGTCCTTTACAGGCTACATAAATAATTAAAAATAAATTAATAAATGGCCCAATACAGTAAAAAATAAATACAAGACAATAGTTTTCAGAACTGATCCGTCACATATTTAGACTGTCAGAGCTTCACATCTGTATAGATGTGACAACACAAATGTTTCTGTTGTTACTTCAAGAAATAAATTAGTTCAATGTTATTATACAAAAGACTGGAACAGTATAATGTATGCAGTTTATAATATGTGTGTGTGTATATAAAGTTAAAAAATCCAAATCGCTCAAATTAAAAAGAATGAAATATTTCTATCAAATATAATGTTATTTAAACCAATCAGCTGTTAGATCAGGTGAAAGCCAGGTGTTTTTCATCATGCCATGCAGTCACTGGAGAGCTGCAAACTGCAAAACCTGCTGCCTCTTTGACCGTTAAGATTACCTACATTTGCATGATTTGCATATTTTTTTTAAAGAAAAAAATAAACAAAAAGGAGACTTGTTTAAATTCACTCAATCTTTTTTACTACTATATTTTTACAAAAGCGGTGTGTAGCGGTGAATGTGTTTATCCCTTCATAAAATAACAGATTTTCCCAAATACACACAGGCTATATGATGTCTCTGATCCAGTGTCCACATGTTGGAGGTGAAAAGTCTTTCCACTTGCATGAAATAAGCCTTCTGGCAAGAAGTAAAAAAAAAAAAAAAAAGCTGCCACATCAGCTTACCCTGCTCAAGTAAACCTCTTTGGTTTGGACCATTAAGCATGATGAACAACTTTAAACTCGATAACAACATGCTTGAGACTGATTGAGGTGTACATTCTTTTCACAGCTTATTTTAGAGTCAGGCGTGAATTCTGTGTAATGAAGGGTTCGGCATTCATCGGGTTACAAAAAGGAGTTATGGAATGACCATAGTGGTCAAAGGAATGCGCTCAGCATATACGTATAGCAGTGAAATATAGGTGCTGTCTTCATTCTTGCATGTTTGAATCGGCAGGCGGTCCTGGTGGACATGGAGGAGGGCGTCGTGAACGAGATCCTGCAGGGCCCGCTGAGGGAAGTGTTCGACAGCACTCAGCTCCTCACCGACGTGTCAGGTTCAGGCAACAACTGGTGAGAGACAGACTAACCACAGGATGCCACGAGCTCATATGGCAGCAGCAACTGTTGCACGCAAAATCTTTGAACACACTGTCGCTGTTTTGCAATCACTCACACGTTGCCTTATACATCATGCAGAGCTCCAATGTTCAGGGAGTCCTAAAAATTGGATATCCACAGTTTTTTGGAAGTGTTAAATAATTCTATTTTTCTCGCCTGGAAGATTTAAATGCAATTTCTTTTATAGCTGCCATTTTTCAAATCCCCAAGAATGTAAATAAGGAAAGAAACAGAGTGACCTTAACTGTTGGGTGTTATTTTTCTTCCCCAATTTGCCCTTTCTCAAAGTCTGCATAGTATAATTTGGCGGAAAGGTCAGTGGTGCTTCTCGACAGGGCTGGTGTGAAAATTCCCTCTATAGGTTTTCCTTCGCCTGACAGCCATTGTAAAAAGAAACAAAACCTCTCGGCATGTCCAGCAGTGTTGTTTGTGAGACACTGGGAATGGAATTTTCAGCATATTAAAGGGAAGTTCCCATGAGACAGAGCTGTCACAGCGGATAGTTTTCCCCTTCAACAATGACCTGGTTCAGCCTTTATTTCTGAAGTTTCTAAACATGGGCAGTGAAACTGACTTTCAAAATTCTTGTAATAATCACACAGCTCTTTGCTTACAGGCTCGAAACCCGTCAGACTGCACCAAGACGTTTAGCTTCTATTTATTTGTCATGTTAAAATTTTGAATTTTATGTTTGGCATTTTAATGTTATTTCAAGGAGACATTCTTTGCACCACTTATGGAGTTTCAAAACATATTTGCTTTTTGTGACCCAAATACGAAAATGTACACAGTACCTTTTATTAAACGTAGCATTTTTGCCACTATTTGTGATTTATTTTAAAAAATAATATGTTTTATTCATTAACAAGCTTGTCTGTTCCTTGTCCAGGGCAGCCGGACACATGACATACGGCTCGGCCTACAGGGAGCAGATTCTGGATAAGCTGAGGAAGGCAGCAGAACACTGTGACTGTCTGCAGTGCTTCTTTCTTATCCACTCTATGGGAGGAGGTGAGATCCTGAAACAGTTTGAGACATCCATGCATGGATATTTTAAGGAGATCCTTTACCTAAACCTTGCCTCAGTCAAGTAATATTAATGTTACAGATCAAAGTGTCGATTATTTTAATATTTTTTTATATTGAATTTCAAGTCTTGCCCCTCAAACAACTCCTTTATCCTTTATCCCTTTTAAATCTTTCACTTAAGAGTCCCAGTGATGCATGAAGGATGCTACTTGCAAGTCACACAATGACTTAACTAGAAAACCAACATTTTAGGACGCACTAATCCCCTTCATAGATTATGGAAGCTGAGCTTTAAGTTCTAATGACAAACAAATAGATGTGGTTACTGCAGTTATGACTGATTCTGGGTTTAAGGTACTGGCTCCGGTCTTGGGACCAGAGTGCTCAGCCTGCTGGAGGAGGAGTTCCCTGAGGTCTGTCGCATCGTTACCTCCATCTATCCATCTGCAGAAGACGACGTCATCACATCGCCCTACAACAGTGTCCTCGCCATGAGAGAGCTCACAGAGCACGCTGACTGTGTCCTGCCTGTGGAGAACCAGGTTTGTGTGTTTGGAGCCTCTTTCTGCAGATGTCTGGCCATCATGTATAAATCAAACCAGTGAATTTTAACAACATCCCCTCGTTTTCCCCTCACTTCTCTCCTTTCAGTCATTGGTCGACATTGTGAGCAAGATCCAGCTCATGTCTCACAGTGCAAAGCCGGGATCAGTGATCAAGAGAGACAGCACCGTCATCTCTGGGCAGGGGGGCATCAGTGGGCCAGAGAAGCCTTTTGATGCCATGAATAACATTGTGGCTAACTTGTTGCTCAACATTACCAGGTATAGAACAACTGGTAGCTCATATACAGTAGGCCCCTGTGTTCTGAGAGAAACACACCTGTCTCGCAGTGTTTTTTAATGGTGCTCAATAATTGAGCGTTTTGTTTTACAGTAAGACTGACAGAGTCTCATGAAAATTCCTTTTCTCACTGAATCAGTTGTTTCCAATGCATTACCTTAGGTTTCCTTTGTTACAGCTCAGCCCGTTTTGAGGGATCGCTCAACATGGACCTGAATGAGATTGCTATGAACCTGGTGCCCTTCCCTCGGTTGCACTACCTGGTGCCCAGCCTCACCCCTCTCTACACGCTGGCTGACGTCAGTGTTCCCACCAGAAGGTCTGCTGCCTCGCTGTCAGTTATTTTTACATCACAGTTGTTCTGAAGCCCTCAGAGCTCAGAGTACTGAGCTCACGTGAAACCCCCCCCTCCCCCCCGTAAGAAGTGTGCTCAGTTTGTTTGCAGTGTCATTTGAAACGTGATGATGAAACGGTACCAGTCACATGGGACAAATACTTCATGTATTGCACATAGGCCTGGGTGATGTGGGTCGTATCGCATTTGTAAATATGAATATTTTTCTGATGTCTACATAGATTAGGTTACGGCAAGTGAATTAAAATGACTGCATTTATGCATTAGATCAGATAAATGTTTTTATAAAACAAAAACCTCAATGACATTTTTTAATGTGTGCAGAACTACCTAAAATAGTGTTCAAACATCTTTTGATATAATTTAGTTTAGTTGCTCTTTTTTTTTTGCACTTTTCTTTTTACATTTAGAAACAAAAACTGTTTTATTGCCAAGAAGCTTTTTACATATGAGTAATCTGACTTGGTGTCTTTTTACTGTGTAACGGTAACATATTGATTAAAAAAGTATTGCAAGTCAGTGGACAGCAAGTGTTACAAATCAAATTAGCGGCAAGTATAATCAAGGGACTAGAGGCTTTAAAAAGTAATAGAAATGCTTCCAGTGTGCAGGAATGTGCAAATTTATTGCCCAGGCAAAGTCACATCGTATATATTTTGGTAATTTAAAGACCCCCTCTGGTGAATATTGACTTGTTAATGTGTTGAAAAGTTTATATGGTGTTTTTTATATGCAGAAAGTCACATAATGAGCTAAATAAAATATCTTTACCTTGACTGGTTAAATATGTAACTTTGATACACCAAGATGAGTTTTTAGGGGTTTAATCAATGGCCAGAGAGGAAGCTTAAATGTAATTTTTGTCTAATCATTCACATAATTTAAACAAGAGGCATATGATTTTCATTCACCACAAAGCTACCCTATTTTACTTAATCGACAAGGTGCCAACTCTAAGTGCTCTCTGCCTGATTTGGAAAAAACAGGAACCCACATACCTCCTCCCCAACAACAGCTGACATAAACGTGGCCTTGTGTGAACCATAAGGTCCTCGTCTGCTCCAGTGGAGCTGCTCATTGGTCAGAGAGAGCAGTGGTTGTACTGGGTAACTCCCAATGGTAAATATCTGTGACTGTATGAATGCAGAACAGGGTGTTGCTTAAAAATATCTTGACTGCTCAGCAGGACTTTGTGCATGAATAAGTTACAAAAATTAATCAATGTCAACACTGCTCCACTGGTTTTTATGTTAGCTGAACTTGAATGTCTTCAATTCTTTTTCAATTTAAGTTTCTTTTTATTTGATTTGATGATACTATGTGCAGAAAACAATATAAATCTAATATTTGAAATGGATTTTCTGCACAGAAGATTTCTTGTTTGTTCAGTGATGTGAACATTTTTTTTCTTTTACTTTTTCTAACTCTGCTCCTGTAGACTGGATCAGATGTTCAGTGATGCTTTCAGTAAAGACCACCAGCTAATCCGAGCCGACCCAAAGCACAGCCTCTACCTGGCCTGTGCCCTCATGGTCAGGGGCAACGTGCAAGTGTCTGACCTGCGCAGGAATATCGAGAGGTCAGAGCACCATCCTCACACGCCGCCTCCTTCTGCACCACAACACACACTAAGCTCGTGCAGCCACCCTGACAGCTCCAAAAAGGACCTTCACACTCACTCCTGGCAATAGTACCTCCATTCAACACCAGCAGCAATAATTCATGACTGGTCCATTCAGCAGCCACCTCTCCTCCGCTCTGCTCTCACCGCTCTCCCCACAGATCTTGTTTTTGTATGGCACGTAGTCAAAAGAAACTGAAACAGAAGCTGGTGTGAGAGCATATGTATGTGTGACCATAATTTAAAAAAGGAAAGTGGGAGAGAAGAAGGAAAAGTACAGTGCTGCACACCCAAACACTTGTAAAGCCAGGTTTAATCACTGGGCATGTTGTAATTCGTGCATTTTGCTGTTAGTTACATCAGTGTCATGTTTGTGTCATAAAAGAACTACAACTCCTGGATTCAGAAAAGAAATAAAAACGAATGAGATTTTGTCCCTGACAAAAAAATAAATTCCAAATAATGTCGTCGACAGATAAATCGTTTGTCATTTATCAAGCAAAACTGACTTGCCTGTGGTTTCACTGCTCGAATTTGATAATTTGCTACTTTTCATATTTTTAGAACCCAGTGAAATCAATACTTTAGTTTTGGACAATTTTAAGACAAATGCTTGCTCCGAGAACTTAGTTATAGGGATTTTCTTGACAAGATAGCTGTTATTCTGTTTTTGTTTTTTTTAAACTTTATATATTTTTTTCACCTTTATTTGTTAATAGAGAGACTGAGAAACAGAAAATATGAGAGAATAGAGCAGTGACGTGCAGCGAATGGTCCGGCCAGCCGAGATCCCACTGCTCAGGGCGTGGATGCCCATATGTTAGGCGCCCTAGATGCTTAACTGAGTTTAACTGAGTTCCTTGGTGCTTTGTAAACCTCACAACTTTGAGTTTTCAGCTACATCCCTGTGTTAAATATACAGTTATCAGTATCAGTTTTAATCTTGCTCTTCATCCTAGGCTGAGGCCGTCGCTGCCTTTTGTCTCGTGGAACCAGGAAGGTTGGAAGACGGGCCTGTGTTCAGTGCCTCCTGTGGGTCACTCCCACTCCCTGCTAGCTCTGGCCAACAACACCTGTGTGAAGCCCACATTCATGGAGCTGAGAGAACACTTCACCAGGCTCTACAGGAAGAAGGTGCGTTTTCAGTAATCTAATATTTTTAGGCTTTTAGACGGTACAAAAATTAATTTATGAACTATTAAATTCAGTAAAATGTACTTTTTGGAAACATTTCCCTGCAGTAATTTGTGATGACCATTTGTGATTTGCTTGTTACTTGATCTACCACTTTTGTCCAGAAAAACTACTGGGCTGGATCCATCCTCAGAGGATTTCTCTTACTATGTTTGATGATCCCTTCCCCACATTTGTTTTCACATTTTGAGTAAATGTCTAAACACTTCCAACACCTTCAGACAAATTGTGAACTTTTCATGTAGTGCTGCCAAATTTTACTTTGTCTTTCATTTATGATTAAATACCTGCATTTGTATTAATATTTCTGTTAATCTCAGCAAACTAACAAGCTAAACTATTTGAGTGAACATTTTCACAATCAACAATATACTTGCTAAATATTATGTTAGCATGCTGATATTAGCATTTAGCCAAAAGTACAGTCTTAAACAGGTCAGTAAAAGGGGTCGACTGATTGTCAACCTGGCCTCTTATTGGGTCTAATATTCTACATTTTTCAGACTATCCATATTATAATTACTTGCAATACAATACATTGGTTTAAAAATGCATCTGGAGCAGTGTCCCGCCAACAGCACTGATTGGTTACGGATCACAAGTAATAGGCTATCACACCTGAAGGAGACAAGTCAAAAAGTTATCTTTTGAATAAACATATATAAAACACAAATAAACAAAGAAAGCATAGCAAAGTTTTGTGCTTAGTGTATCTACAGTGTGACAGCAAGATTTTTATTTTTACTGCAATTTTTTTGGCTTTGAATAACAATTAAAGATATACTTGATTACTAATAATTAGCATGGGTCCTGAATGTACCATATTTTTAGACCCTTATTGTCGTGTGGCAGGTTACATTTTATAGACTAAACATTTAATTAAAAAGGAACTAAAACAGTCTAGTACAACAGTCCTGCAATAAACCCTTCCTTCACGAAAGATATGATGATTAGTTTTTGTTGCAGCTGTTTTAGGGAAGTGTGATTTCAACTATTTTTTCAAGGCGACCTTTTTGGTGCTGTTGGACCATTGCATTAAACCGTATTGGTTTTAGCTGAATGGACTCATTGAACTGCCAACTGAGTGTATATTTTCCAGTTATTCTTTTTAAAAAATCTTTCAGCACTTGAACTTAACAAATGGGTGTAAAGATTGAAAAGGAATGAACATATTGTCAGTGCCAATGCCAAAACTAAGACACTACCTTTTTTGGCTTTGGGTCATTGGTTTTGAATGGTCACTTGCCCAGAGGAGACAACAAAAGTAATGTTTTTGTTTTGAATAATATTACTTTGTTTGTATCTGGCCTAATAACTTTAAATTTTGTTGTCATCTTTTGCTGTATTTTTAGGCTCACTTACATCACTACTTGCACGTAGAGGGGATGGAGCAGAGCTTCTTCTCAGAGGCCATCGCCTCCCTCAGCTCACTGATTGAAGAGTATCACCATCTGGATGCCACCAAGGCCAGACTCATTCCTGACGCACCCAGACTCAGCATCGCCACATGAAGGTCCGCTCTGTTGTGAATCTGTGTGTAGCTGTCTGTGTTTATTTGTCTGTCTTTTTTTAGAAAGCACTTCACACAACCAAATCATCTGTATATACCGTTATAAGTTATATATCAATACTGTCTAATTTATGACCTGATTAAATGTTCTCTGTCTGAAAAAAACAAGCAGGAACAACATGTAAAAAGAATGTCCGAGTTCAACTCAATCTGTATAACCTGATTTGCCTTTTAAGGCTCCCTGACCGTGGTATTATGAGGTAATGTTGACAGGACAACATCTGCTGTTACAGCTAGTACACTGGCCATATTCCTTGTTATTGCACATACTTGTCCTGAAGACAAGGTTCATAAAAGCTTTCATCATAACTAACAACATTTTTCTTCTTTTATTTAATGGTCTCCACCATTCTTTCTGATCAAATTCGGTTTTGTAGTTGGATTTTTTTGTGTTTTTTAGTTTTCTTGAGGCACATCACTACCGCTAAGGAGAACTTAATAACCAAAGTATGTTTCAGTCCTCAGATTTTACTAGCGGGGCTCGTACTTTGTGTCTGTGTCTCTGGACTTGTTAAATGGTTCCATTACAGTAACCGCAGGTCAGAAAACATGTCGCCCGGATCGTTGCACTTCCTCTGGCACACGCAGGACGATATCCACTGCATCTTCCACTGTGTGTTGGAGCCCCCTTTGCAGGTGAAGTTGACCTTTATCATGCGTGACTTGTTGGGGACACAGCAGCGCTTGTCTGTGCAGACACCGCAGTATGTGGGCTTGAACTTCTTAGTGCTGGTGCAGCCAGAGAGCTTCAGTTTCTCTGCTTTCTTTGCCTGGAATTTCGGCTTACACGTCTTTCCTTTTGGCATCTATCAACAAAAGCAATCACCGATAACTTTTTTTGAATGTGATATAAAAGCACGCCACCAATTAGTTAGATTTAAACAAAATTTTCACCTTAATGCTCTTAAGCATGCTTTTTTCACACGGTCGCAGCAGGCACAGGCGGCGGTCCTTCCTCATCTCACATTTGCTGTTGTCGTTGTTGACACGTACAGAGATGCCAAGGCCGCAGGTCTTGGAGCAGGGACTCCAGGGCGTCGTCTGGATCAGACAGTTCTTCTTCCAGGCTAAAGGAGGATCCCTGTAAGCTTTCAGTGTTACAGTTAAAGGGTACTGTGTCAACAACACCCTACACAAAGCGCTAGCCTGTGTGCTGCCATGCAGAGGACAGATCAGAATCTACCCAACAACCTCAAAATGCCTGGTCTGACTCACCATGACGGAATTCGCCACATAACTTGTAAATGTTCCCTTTGAGCTCCACTAACACAAGATCGCCCCAGAATCTAAGTAGAGTTTCCCTGAAACACACAGATTATTGTATAGATATGTTTCGGCAGAGTTACGCACGAAGCTTACCAAATGAGCTGTCCCGTACATTAAAGTGACATTTCTGGTGCTTTTTAATGAAAACTGAGTTGTCCCTCCTCCTCCTGTTTTTCATAACTGGAACCATCCATCACTCTGTTTTCCTGTGTGAGGCAATCTAACCACAGGCAGTCACATCTCGCGCTGCCAGAGTAATGAATTCCCCTCTCCCCTTCTATTCGGCTAACTTTGACAGCAATTAGCATTCCAGGCCAGACAGGCTGGCCCTTCTCCACAAGTTTACTCTCTAAACACACACCTGACATGTACGTAGTGTCCTGCTGGTGCTTGTTTGGACTCTGGCCACTGCGGAGGCCAGCTGGCCTGTTGCCCATCAGCGGGGCGGGGCCCAGGAGGCCGGCAGGCTTCTGGATGAAAGTGGGGGTGCAGCCGATGGCTCCGGCGATGCATGTGCACTTATAGAGGGGGCTGGGCTGGAAAGCTTCTCCGTTCTCATAGTGGGCCCCATTCAAGTCACAGCCCACTGCCATCATGTCTGAAGGAATGAGGGGAAACATGTCACGACTCATGATGAATTTGTCTTGATGCGGTTACTGTGGAGCTTTAAACTGCATTACATTTCTATGTAAATGAATGTTTTTCTTTCTTTTTGTAACAACCCAAAAAGTTTACCACACTTATTTTCAGCAGAAAGCCAGAAATGGTTTGAAAATGTATGAATGCTTTCTTGTGGTGCTGTTGTTTTACAGCCTAGAACAAATTCCTTGTAGTTCCACACACAAGAAAGTAGGAAATAGACTTTAAACATGAAAATATGCTTCAGTATGTAGACACAAACTGTCAGATGACTAATGTGGGTAGTTTTATTGATTAGTGCATCTGTCTATCAGATGTTTGTAAAACTGTGAAAAAACAAGGTTGTATTACAAAGATGGACGACAGATATGCATTCCTATTAGAGATGCAAGAATGAATTGTGTTTAACTAAATTAAAAGCTAACTGTTTTGCTAATTCAAATAATTGGTTTTGAGTCCTTTTTAAATAAAAAAAAAAAAGAAGAAGAAAAAGTCAAAATTTCGGCTTTTAAAATTGAATATGTTCTTGTTTCTTTACTACTCCGTGACAGTTAACTGAATATCTTTGAGTTGTGGACAAACCAAGGCAACACTGATTACCATTTTTCACTATTTTTGACATCTTATAGACCAAACAACCAACAATAACAATTGAATAAATGAGAAAATAATGAACAGATTAACCAACAGTGAGAATAATTGTTACTTGCAGCCTTGTTTCTTGTGAAAGTTGCCCACTGAGTTTTATTTCCGAAAAGTCCCTGCAGGCGTTTTCATGCTTACAAGTTTCTGAATTCTTTTCCAGCTGAGCCAGTTGAGAGTCTACTCGACTGAGACTTCCACTGACCTTAAAAGAGGCCAGTGTGTTGCTCCCCGCACAGGCAAATGAAAATAACTGGATTATACAGCTCTCTTGGCTCTCAAAATGTTCTTGGACAGAATTAATCAAATTGTGAAAATTCTATCAATCATTTTGGAGTTGTTTTTCTTTAGCCTGCTTATAACTGAAAGTTCATTCCTGTTGCAACACATCTATAACAACACCCTTAGCATTTTTTTTAAACAGATGGCTGCTTTGGGTATGAACACCTGCTAACAGCATGCATCCACTGTCCAAACCTCTAAGTCAGCAAGAGCTATTGATTTAAACAGAAAATGTGAGAACAAAAAAAAAACAGACGCACTCACATGCACACACTCCAACCTCGTATCTCGGCTGGTCTGCTGAGAAGTCGCAGTACATGCCCTTGTGGGGGTCGCACACGTCCCTCTCGTTGCAGGGCTCTCCGATCTGTCGGGCGCAGCTCTTGCAGCAGCCGCACCCGTCCAGGACGGAGCTCACGCCCGGGGCACAGTGGGGTCTCTCTCTGGGGCACTTGCAGGGCCACTGGCAGAACTGCCGCCTCTCGGCTGCAGCCCGCCCGCCCTGAGGAGCCGGCAGCTGCCCATTGTTCTGAGCCTGGCTGAAGCACTGGGTGAGGAAAGACAGATTCAGGGTTCAAAGAGGCATTTTGCTGGAGCTGTGTTCACACCACTTTTATTGCGGGTTGAACTCCTCAATAGATGCAAAATAATATTGTTTCCGCACAGTTTTCTCAGCAGCCCGGATACCTCATGTCCAGCTTTTCTGATTTTAGTCTTACAGAGCTAGTGTTTAGTTTGTTTGTCTGTCCAGCAGTTTGGTTAAGACCAAAATAATTCACTATTTTTATTTTGTTTTTTGCCCCAAATTATTCATACACATGCCGAATTTAGATTTATAGTGAATTTTGGTTTCATCTGGCTGGAAATGCTATAAAGAATTGAGAAGACGTGGTCAGGCACTGTGTCAGAGATGTTAATTCATAGTTTTAACTATTTTTATGTTGTTTTTATTTACTATTTTTACGACTGTTTTATGTTAACCATTTCTTCACCACTTTGACCTTTTTTTTTTCTTTTTTAACTGATCCAGTGAAGTTCCAATGCTGCCCAAGGCTAGGTTTTTCAGATTCTCATGTTTCCCTCCCAAATTTTTTTGTCCTCTTTTTTTCTCGTAATGCCATTTACTACAACAAAAAAACCTGAGGCATTACATTCCCACCATCATGCTTGTCAGTCGGAACCCTGTTCTTCTGGCTGAGTGCTTCTACTTTCTTTTGGCATTTAAAAGCCACATACCTGTGTTCAAACACCTGCGTTCGTGTCTCATCCAACCACAGGACTGATTACTTTAAAAACTGCTTTGTTTTTTCTGGTGAGCTTTTACAAAGACCAGATGAGCTTTTGAGTGTCTGTCTTGGAGAATTTCAAGATTCAAGGCCTTTATTGGTCACATTACAATTGTATATACTGTAATGCGCAGTGAAATGAATTATGCACCTGTTCTAGACCGAAACAATAATAATAAGAAGAAGAGTACCTTGTACTTTTTGATTATGTTTTGCACTTGAAAACACTTGGATAGATGAGTCACAATGCACAACTCCATCTCAGTTATGGGCTCAGATAACAAGGCTGCTAAGCTCTTTGGTTTTCACCATCACTTGTAATTAACTACTGATGTTCTAGAGAGCTACTGCATCAGCTGGTGATAGGAATGCTGCAGAACATATTAGAAATGACCAGGACCATTTAGCAACTGACATTTTCTTTTTTACCACTGCCTGTTGGATTCTTATGTTAGCCCGCTGATATCAGGATATTTAAATCATAGCAACTGGTGCACATTGGTGCGCTATCTCAACTGTAAACAGCAGGTTTGACTGTGAACTTGTTGTCAACTTGTCCACAAGAACAAACTGCAATCCTTTCTAAACTCCTGTTTCCTGTTGGAGTTTCAGTCCAGCTGGAGGCTGAAAGAGGCTGACATTTCAGCAGCTAAGACATACTGTAGCAGCTTAATCAAACATACCTAGTTCTGGTATGTTTCTTTTTTAGCAGTCTGCAAAAAATGAAATGTTCACCTTTACCAGCTCAGTTTTTTTCTGGTTCCAGTTTGCAAACATCCATCTTTCTGACAGTTTCTTGTCTCGCCTCCAAGTTTAGCTACTGTGGAAAATGTTGGAGCAGGACGTTTTGAGCCTGCCACGTATGAGGTCGTTAGTTTGCAGCGCAGACACCTTAATGGGAGGCTTAAGAATAAAATGCCTTCACACACTTAGTTTGCACTTCACTCAAGTGCTTTATGGAAGCCAAGGTCAATATTTTGTGTCAGATATTTTTTTGGTTCAGCTTGAAAGATCTTGAGAGAGAGATGGAAGCAAGGAGAGAGATGGTCCCTGAAAGTTTGTTTTTCCATCTAGAGTGGAAAAAGTAGGCATCTCATGGTATGAGAAATGGATGTGAACGGTTCCGTCATCCTCTTAATGTTAATGTAGCCATAGAGAAATGGCATTTTAGACTGGTAACTGGGAGTTACCTGTTTTTCTCACTGTTAGAATGTGATTGCATTTTGTGATTTAGGAAACTTGTTTTTTGTTTTTGGTTTGTCTATTTTGAGAAAGATATTGTTCCGCTATCTAAATGGTGATGATTTAGATTTAGATTTATCTTTTTTTTTTTCTTTTAAATTTTGTGCTTTTCAGTTTTTACTGTTATGCACCAGAACATCAAGTCAGATTCCTCATATATGAAAGCCTACTTGGCAATAAAACGGAAGGTGTTTCGGATGAAAAAAACAAAATCGCAAAAAAACCCCAAACCACCTGTGAATGTATCTTTCGTTTACACAAAGTAAAGCTGATTCTGATAGTTTTGCAGGTATAAGTGTTGGACAAATAATTTTTATAAAGATTAATTTTTGGCCTTTTATTTCATAGGGACAGCTGAGGAGAGACAGGAAGGGAGGGCGAGAGAGGGAGAGAGACAATGACATGCATCAGAGGGCCAGGCTGGACTTAAACCCAGGCAGCTGTGATAAGGACTCAGCTTCAGTACATGATGCACGTGCACACACTCTACCAGGTGAGTTAGCAGGACGCTGAGAAAAAAATGAAACTTTGCCTTGCTGATGGTGCTGGATTAAAAGGGTTTGATTCACCAGAGAGATGCTGAATATCAGCCTTCCAGAGGCTCAAGAAGAAACGTTGGGGCATCTCCAGAGTCATTGTCTGAAGTTTCCTGGTATTCTAGCTAATGGTTAAAATATTAAAATCAAACAAACACACCAACGCGTTTTTTGAGCCAGCCGCTGTGTAGATAGGTTTAGCTCGACAAGATTATTGGGACATAGACTACCAGTGATTTTGGTCTTATCTTTTAAGTGACAAAGCAGTAAATTACACAAAACCAACATTAAAATCACACAAAGCCTCAGAAATGGGTAAAAACAAAGTGCAGACTGCCCACTGGGCTAGCTGTTTCTTGTTGTTAGCCTTAGCAAAGGCTAATTTAGCCAGTTTTTCCTGTTTCCTGAACTTTAGAAAACTCAGCTTTAATGTCCCAACACCTTAAGATGTGTATTTGTTGTAGGTAATCAGCCATGCATGATGATGCTGTCTGTTCATATGATTTGTTAAGCAACTTTAAATCAGGTGTTTAAATGTATATATTTAGGCTAGAAAGCTGAATAGGAGACAAGAACACATTTAGTTTCCTTTCATTCCTGAGATTGTCCAAATACAGCATGCAGTAGTGAAACAGTTCTTGAGGTTTCATGTAAAGTCAGTAGCAGTAATTAATATCAGACAAAAATACATGAAATTAAGGTTTTACAACTTGAGTAACTGTTGCATAGTTTGTGTAAGAACTTTCAAAATATAACCACTTTTTCCCCTTTATTCCTGTGAATTTGGTGCCATGAATTATACATTTAATTTTGCTGCTATGGTATTAAGTTTTCATATTTGTGTGATGTCTAAATGTGGTTGAGAGACGGTTACAAAATGTCCCATCTTTTAAATTAACATTTAAAACGCAAAAAAACAGCACAAATCAATCAACAATAATTGAAACTTAAAGCATCATCCTGACAGCAGACAGAGTGGGACAGCAGTGAAGGTTTACCACTCCTCACAGCTCAGAGGAATGACAATCAAGCAGCTTTTAAATATTCCAGCACTCACTTTTAGTAATATTACCAATGTTTTCTGCTTTGCTTTGCTCATTTTTCACAGTGGAGAAACTCATGCATGGTGCCGCCTGTGTTCTAATTTCCCCGGCCTGTCAGTGCTTCCAAGGGTCACTGAGGGTTATGCCAAAAATCTGAAGCCTGTCTGCCAGGTTTACTGAATGAGCTCATTTCATGGTGTGAAAATGGGTCCGTGGGAGCTTTAAATACAAAGCTCTCAGAATTTAGCCCTCTTTTGCCAGCTCATACTTTGAAAGACTAAACTTGAGCCCAGTAAAACCACTCTGTATGCAAATAAGTATAAAACCACACTAATGAAAAGGCAAATACTGAGGGTTTGTTTTTCCTAAGTACAGTTTCTGCCGTGTATTTTCCTGTTGTTTCATTTAGGGCAGGTGCTGCGGGATATCAGTTGTCGTCCTAGCAGAGACCCAGTCTGTCTGTAGCATGAGAATAGAAAAAGATAATGCTCTTCTTACCTGTTGAGCAAGGATGAGCAGGAGGGAACGGCAGAGAAGCGATAGCATCTCTTAAGTGTTAAGGTTTGTGTGAGCTCTGGAGGAGAGAGCACAGGGGGACGAGGGAGCAGGAAGGTGGGCTTGAGGGAGGGGGATTGGGAGCTGGCAGAGGAATGGGGTGGGGTGAGGAGAGATTGGGAGAGCTGACCTGTTGAAGACGGGGACAAAGCACCCCTCTGTCTCCTCTCCAAACACACCTTTCCCCGCCTCGCTGATCCAGAAGGGGAAATATTTGTCTTCATAACTGCCGGGCCGCTCCGAGGCCTTCAAGTCCTGCCCACTTGTTTATTCTTAGTCTGCGGACCCTCGCTCACGTTTATCTGGGTTTAAACTAAGAGTTAAATCTGTAAACCATATGTGACAGGCCGCTACATAGCACCCGGCAACGTACATTTCCAGCAGCAGTTCATTCTTAAATTGTCAAACAAAAACCCAAATTCACAAGTGGAGCTCTTCTCAGTAAATACATCCACTGTGTGCCGTTTGGTTAATGTGGTGCTGAAGCTGTACCGTCCCACATGATGTGGACTGACATGTATTTGAGTTCACATTCCATTATTATTTACACTGAGTAAAGAGGTCCCTCTCAGAACGAACTCTCCACCTCCATCCCCGTAAAGCCAACAGCCCTTTGAGAGTTCACATGGAAAGATCCGAACAAAAGCTGTTTGTTTACACAATAACGCTGACAGTAATCCTACTACCTACCATAATGCTCAATTAATGAATGCATATTTTATTTTCATCTGGTCATTTACACGACCCATCCTTCATAAGATTACTAAGAAACATTTGCTGACAACAAACCAAACATTTCAACATGTTAACCCACATCATCGACCATCAGCATCTTCCAGACACAAACCTCGGCATGAGTCAAAAATAAACATTATCCAAACATAAACCCCCCACAAACAACACTCCTGGAGATATTTCACACTGGAAATACAGTAAACACACAAACACCGCCCCTAAACCCAAAACATATGATTTAAAACCAAACTAGACAAATACTACATCTGCTTCTCTGATTTGAAAACATTTCTTATTTGACCCAGTTCACATCTAACAATCCAACAATCAAATACACTCTGAAGAGTTAAATGCCGGACTAAGTAACTGAGTACTTTTACTCAAGTACTGTGCTTAAGAACAAATTTATGATGCTGTATACATTTTATATAACTATATTTTTACTCCATCACTACACTTCAGATGCAAACATTGTGCTTTTTACTTCACTGCATCGAGCTTAAAACATGTTTTTCTGAGCTCATGAAAATTGGATTTTCTAAGAAATATGTCCTTCTCAAAGGACAGCAGTTCTACAAACATGTGGTGATCCTATAGAATATGGCACATTGCTGTAGATTTACCCTCTGAACCCCATCCCTTTTGCTCCTGTTATATTTCACTCACTGAAGGCTCATTTTTCCTGCCCCTCTGTGGAAACAGCACAACCATGTCTAGAAGAGAGAATGCCTTCTGTGCAGTCTGACACAGTTATAATAACATAAATCATCCAAAAAGAAGAAACAAAAGGTGAATTTCTTTATTTATTGTGCAAAAATTGGGGGAAAAAATGAAATAGCATGTACAGCATTTTTGTCCACAGGTGCTACCAATATGGGGAAAAGTGGTGGCTTTACATGCTATAGATATTTACTACTTATCTGCTCTGTACAAGCACAGCCTGCAGTTCAGCCCAGTCCAGTCGAAAAGTCTCTACATTTATGTCACGTGACTGTTGGTCAGAGCTGAGGCACATTTACAGAATCTGGTTAGGGCAGTTTTTTTTTTTGTGCAAAATTCTAAATGGGGCACAAAGAATAAAGTGATTTTGAAGTATCACGATTTTAAGCTTAGATTTGGTTAAAGTTTTCTGGTTGAACTGCACATCACAGATGATTTTTCTGAAGAAATTTCCAAAAGGTGACAATGAGACGACTCTCTCATAAATGGCATAAATATTATTAGTTTTTATGATAACATGCCTTTCAAACCTGCCGGTGGGTTTTGGAGTTCAGATGGTTAAATTACCCAACAACATATAAAGTAGTTAAAATTAAAATAAAAACCTTCAATGGTCTCAGAAAAACCTTTAATCTGACAAAAGTAATAATAAATTAAAAAAAATATTCTATGAAAATTAACCAATGAAAATCAGACGTTGCTTTTGAACTGTAGTTGAACAGAATTATTTAAAAAAATAAACTCATGAAACAGGCCTGGACAAAAATGATGGTACCCTTATCTTAACACTTTGTTGCACAACCTTTTGAGGCAATCACTGCAATCAAACAATTTCTGTAACTGTCAATGAGATTTGTGCACCTCTCAGCAGGTGTTCTGGTCCACTCCTCATGAGCAGACTGCTCCAGTTGTCTCAGGTTTGAAGGGTGCCTTCTCCAGACGGCATGTTTCAGCTCCTTCCACAGATGTTCAATAGGATTTAGATCAGGGATCATAGAAGACCACTTCAGAATAGTCCAATATTTTCCTCTGAGCCATTCTCAGGTGTTTTTTATTGTGTGTTTTGGGTCATTATTCTGTTGCAAGTCCCAAGACCTGCAACTGAGACCAAGCTTTCTGACACTGGGCAGCACATTTCTCTATCTTGATAGTCTTGAGATTTCATTGGACCCTGCACAGATTCAAGACACCCTGTGCCAGATGCAGCAAAGCAGCCCCAGAGCAGAACAGACCCTCCTCCATGTTTCACAGCAGGGACAGTGTTCTTTTCTTGATATGCTTCATGTTTGCGTCTGTGAACATAGAGCTGATGTGCCTTGCCAGAAAGTTCCAGTTTTGTCTTGTCTGTCCAGAGGACATTCTCCCAGAAGCTTTGTGGCTTGTCACCATGCAGTTTGGCAAATTCCAGTCTGGCTTTTTTATGATTTGTTTTCAACAATGGTGTCCTCCTTGGTCGTCTCCCATGAAGTCCACTTTGGCTCAAACAACGACAGATGGTGCGTTCTGATGTACCTTGACCTTAGAGTTCACCTTTAATGTCTTTAGAGGTTGTTCTGGGCTCTTTGTTACCATTCGTATTATCCGTCTCTTCCATTTGTCATCAGTTTTCCTCCTGTGGCCACATCCAAGGAGGTTGTCTACAGTCCATGGATCTTAAATATGTGAAACTGTAGTCAAAGGAACATCAAGCTGCTTGGAGATGGTCTTATAGCCTTTACCTTTTTGTCTATAATTTTCTTTCTAATCTCCTGAGACAACTCTCTCTTTGGCTTCCTCTGGTCCATGTTTAGTGTGGTACACACCATGTCACCAAACAGCACAGTGACTACTTGTAACCCTATAAATAGGCCGACTGACTGATTACAAGTTTGTAGACACCTGTGANCTTGAGATTTCATTGTACCCTGCACAGATTCAAGACACTCTGTGCCAGATGCAGCGAAGCAGCCCTAGAACATAACAGAGCCTCCTCCATGTTTCACAGTAGGGACAGTGTTCTTTTCTTGATATGCTTCATTTTTGCGTCTGAACATAGAGCTGCCTTGCCAAAAAGTTCCAGTTTTGTCTCATCTGTCCATAGGACATTCTCCCAGAAGCTTTGTGGCTTGTCAACATGAAGTTTGGCAAATTCCAGTCTGGCTTTTTTCTGATTTGTTTTCAACAATGGTGTCCTCCTTGGTCGTCTCCCATGAAGTCCACTTTGGCTCAAACAACGACGGATGGTGTGATCTGACACTGATGTACCTTGACCTTAGAGTTCGCCTTTAATGTCTTTAGAGGTTGTTCTGGGCTCTTTGTTACCATTCGTATCATCCGTCTCTTCCATTTGTCATCAGTTTTCCTCCTGTGGCCACATCCAAGGAGGTTGTCTACAGTCCATGGATCATATGTGAAACTGTAGTCACAGGAACATCCAGCTGCTTGGAGATGGTCTTATAGCGTTTACCTTTTTGTCTATAATTTTCTTTCTAATCTCCTGAGACAACTCTCTGTTTGGCTTCCTCTGGTCCATGTTTAGTGTGGTACACACCATGTCCCCAAACAGCACAGTGACTACTTGTAACCCTATAAATAGGCCGACTGACTGATTGCAAGTTCATACACACCTGTGATGCTAATTAGAGGACACACCTTGATTGAACATGTCCCTATGGTCACATTATTTTCAGTCTTTTCTGGGGGTACCATCATTTTTGTCCAGGCCTGTTTCATGAGTTTATTTTTTTTTAATAATTCTATTGAACCACAGTTCAAAAACAATGTCTGATTTTCATTGCTTAATTTTCACTGAATTTTATTCAGTTATTTCTGTGACCGTTGTGGGTTTTTCTTTCATTAACCGAGGGGTACCAACAATTTTGTCCACGTGTGTACAAATGAGTGCAGAAGTATTATTAATCCAGAAGCCACTGACAGGAAACATTGTTTTGCACAATGACTACTTCTGCTTTTTATACTTTAAGTGCATTTGGTAATACTTTTACTTATGCTTTTGAATGCAGGGCTTTTATTTGTTATGGAGTATATTTTTTAGTGTTTTATTAGAGCCTTTACTGGAAGAGTTACTATCCTCCACTTTTCCCATGCTTTTGAAAGATAATCAATAAATGCAGGCACTATCCAACATGTTAAAGCTCCATTCAGCACCTATCACTCTAAATCACAGTTAACATTCACCTTTTTAAAGAGAGTGTCACAGATTTGTTTATCTTCAGTTGCCCTTTAGTTACAGGATGTTCGGTTCGCAGGTTTTTGTTACGTATGAAGTCACTATATGTTTTTATCAATGTTCCTACTTCAAAGGTACAAGGGCTAAAATGAAGCATTTCAGAAAGATGGTGGAGGTGCTGCAGCAATGTACAGAATGAGGAAAATTTTGCATCTTTTGGACATTAAAGCATTTAAATATATTCCTGTAGATGCCTAAAATACAACTACAAACCTGTAAATGTGCATAATATGGACTCTTAATGAACATTTTTGTTTGTCTTTTACAGTAAATAATTAATACTAATTACTCCACATAAGATGCTCTTCAATGTTTGGATTTTTCCAAACAAATGCCAAACATTCTTTTTTATGCATTTCTTTTTGTTTCCTCTTCTGTACCGAAACCACCTTTAGGAGTTGTGTTGAAGCAAAGTTAAGATGACTCTCTGCTATCTTGAGCTTTCTCTTGAAGTATGCATACTATACATCAGGGGTGGGCATTCCTGTTCCTCGAGGGCCACAATCCTGCATGTTTTAGATGTTTCTCTCTTCCAACACACCTGATTCAAATGATCAGCTCATCATCAAGCTCTGCAGAAGCCTGATAACGATCCTGATCATTTGAATCAGGTGTGTTGGAAGAGAGAAACATCTAAAACATGCAGGATTGTGGCCCTCGAGGACCAGGATTGACCACCCCTGCTATACATATTGGGCTGATGGTTTCTGATGACATTCTGACCATGGTTGGGTCAACTGGCCTGATTTGCTCCTCACCAAATGTTTGTGTGCTGTTTTGCTGCCTCAGACTATGTCCACTGTAAGCTGGCTGGGTTTTTTTTTTAACTTCTTAGCTGATATTTAGAGGGGCTACGACCAAAATGGCTGAGCATACATCTATATCAGGGTAAGAAAAAGTCAGACAGGGTTGAGGCATGTGTGATACTCAGATTAAATTGCTACAGTTTTTTTTCCACATTACCCTGTAAAAAGATAGAAAGTGGTGTGGATCAAAAAAAAGGAACAAATAATTAGAATATAATCAGAAACAAGCCCAAAACACAAAGTTTTACAGTTACAGGAAATAGCCAGTAATCCTTCATTTCTGAAAAGCTAAGCCCTGCAGACTTTCAGGTGGCCATACCACTCACCAGACAGACCATCAATAAGTCATCAGCACGACTCCCCTCGGGGACTTTAAAGAAATAGTCCGAACACACCTGAAGCTTGTTGTTAGATTCCACAATCAGCTTCCTTGTTGTTAATGCAGATTGCAAGAAGAAAGCACATTTAAAAAAAAAAAAAAAAGCTTGGTGATGGTTTGAAGTGTAAAGTTGGAGCTGCAGAGCAATTGTCTCCTCTGGTGGTGCTTGAGGGCAACTGCTCCACCTCCTCCTTCTCCTCCTTATATCACCTTTAAAGACCATAATTGGGGCCTTTTGTTTGAACTTTCACACCTCAGCTTTGCAAGGTGCGAGTCTAACATTCCTGCCTTGTTTAGGTAAGCCATCACTCTGGCAGTAGACTTGTAAAAACGAGTTCGCAGAAGCTGGACTGCAGTTTAGGATAGAACATTTCATCTCTGTATAATTTTACTGCAGTGGTTGTAGTTTATTTATTTGTGCCAGTATCTTCAATGTAATTGAAATCATTTGACTTAGTGAGATGAAATAATCGAATGCTGCCACTGCATGGGTCCTTTTTCTAACACGATTACTTTCATGCATTTGGACACCAGATTCCCCTCAAAAGTGCTTGATTGAAAGTTAGGTTGAAAAGTACCACCATTTGATTTATTCTTGTGGCGGGTTTGATTATTTATTTTTTATTTTTTTAATGTGACCACAAGATGGTGCTACGTTTTGTAAAGTAAGGAAGGGCGGAACTGTCAAATGTGGGCCTGAGTCCTGCTGAATACTGGTTGTTTCTATAGAGAGCCTGTTTTCAACCTGTTACTCCAGTTTGTCTCTGAAAAAAAACAACTTTTTCTGGATTTCAGTTTCAGCCTATGATGTAATACAGTCCATTCCCAGGGGATACTTGATTTGCAGCACATACTGTAGCACTCACTCCCTCCTCACTAATATCCTGCTTTGTATTGAAAGGGTGTCTTGTGCTGACTTGCCTCCACCCCAGTCTGACATTTATAGATTTGTTTTTCGTAACCTACTTCTCAACTGCTACTGTTTTGTGCTGTGTTTTTGCATTTGCAGTTTGAACGCTTTGTATAAGATTTCATGTTGACATTATAGAGACTTCAACACAGGAGCCTCATCAAACAATGCCAGTCTACTCAGATTACTCCCAGGAGCTCCGTTCCATTTTTGTCAATGGTTTTGATGGCAATGATAGTTGATCCACTTTGAGCTACATAGCATGCACGAGGATATAGCCAGAGTAAGAATCACTGTGGCTTTCAAATTAAGCAGCACAGGCCAAGAAATGGGAGCTATTGATGATAGGAGTGAGTACAGAGCAGTCAGTGCAGCCTGAATCCTCTCTGCTATCTATCTGCGCCTTTTGTGTCACTGCCTTGGACATTTCCTCCACCCACATCCTCATCCAACAGTAGAATTACTGTGCACCAGTTGGAATGTGCATATCTGTCAGTCCTGCTAAGAAAAAACTGAGTAAGTTTGACAAATCAAAGACATAGAAAAGTGAAACCGCCACATTATACCTGTGCATTTTCTCAATGACATAAATATGATATGACAGTGGTTGTGTTCTGTCCCTTTGCCACTGCAGCTCATAAAATTCCTCGAAATCAGGCCTGTTTGGGTCAAATGAAAGTGTGCAAAAAAACATTTGGTAATAAGTCAGAATGGGTTACCTAATTTTCTGTTATGTTATGAAAGTTTTTGAAGAGGGGTGGAGAGATAAACGCAGAGCAGCTCAGCCATCACACAGAGACTCCTCCCCCCAACAGGCAAAGACCTCCCTCCTGCTTTGGTCCACTCCCATCACTCTTAGGTTAGATCACCGTCAGAGAGCTCCACAGTTCACTACAGACAGCCACAGGTTGCTCTTAGAGTACAACACAGGTGTGACTGCATCTGAGTGAGGACACTTTCTCTGCCTGTTAATCATCAGCCTGGCACAGACTCATTAATTCCAGCCTCTTATCACAGACATTTGACTGACGCTGGGCTCTCTGTTATTATCTGCTTGCGCATCTATGGCTGCTTCATTTTAGAAGCTCTTTTGGACCTTCTGAATTAGAACCTGATCAGTTACAGTTTAAGTCTGCGTCTGCAAACGGTCAGAAAAATGAATTTTGATGAAATTCTCTTCATTATCGGAGGCTTTGGGAAGTTCCAGAAGATCTTGTATGTGTGGATCTGTTTACCTCAGATCTTTCTGGCGTTCCACATGCTGGTGTCGGTGTTCACCGGGGCTGTTCCTCCTCATTTATGCCGCTCCACGTGGCCCTCAGCAGGCACTCCGGCCTCTTCAAACTTCAGCCATCTGGCCACCCCTGATGTCTGGCCTGCGCTGTCCTGCAGAGTCCCTTTCAACCACAGCAATGCAGCAATTCTTGGCGAAGAACAACCTACCGTGAGCTGCCAAGGGGGCTGGGAGTATAGCACAGAAACATTCCAAAACACCATAGTAACTGAGGTGAGTAAAAAGCCAGCAGCCTCTCTGACAGCTTCTCAAATCAGGATTTGAATTTATTGAATTTCAAAATTTTCAGTTGATGTGTTCAACACGAGGACTCCATGCCGCTATGGAATGTGGAGAAGCTTAGCAGCTTTACTACAGTGGGCTCTGGTGATATCTGAGACAAGGGCTAAACGGGATGAGGGTTGAGAGATAGACTCCTGCAGTGCAGGCATCTTCCAGGCGTCCCCACATACCCTGCCATGTTTTGTAGTTCATGGACGTAAGGGGTGGGCGCCAGGGGTAGTTACATGACCAAAATGATTTGATTGGACAAGGCAACGTCACATGTGGCAATGTGACAAGCCATCTGCAGTGACGACACTAAGCAAGAAGTCTGCAGTTGATTTAGGAGACTCTGGAAGTTAACTAGCGCTTGACGGGATGATGTCTGGAGCTTTGTACCATTCCAGCTGTGGAACCTCTGTGGTATATACTACGGGTGGATCACCAACAAACCACGTCTCCTATGTGCAACTTGAGAAGCAAAAGCAATCGAACATGATCACGAGCACCATTAAAGTTTCGAACAGCACAAACTGATGATTTTCATTTATTCCTGCAGCTGTATGAGTAGTAGGGTTTAATGTAGAGGTGCATCTCAAAGGGGAAAGGTCAGGAGGTCTAGCCCATTTGGACTGTGACTCAGAGAGCAAGTTTACTAAAATGTAAAATTTCTTCTTCACAGTGGGACCTGGTCTGTGAGAATGCCAGCCTGAACAACATGGGCTCCTCCATCTACATGTTTGGCCTCCTTGTTGGAGCTGTTGTGTTTGGTAGCCTCGCTGATAAGTAAGTGAACACTTTACATCTTGTTCATTGCTTTTGTCCTGTCTATTACTGACAGAATTTTGCATCTGGGTATAGTTTCCAATGAAGTTCTAAAACCTTTTGTCTTGTTACAGATATGGTCGCAGGATCATCATCCTCATCAATCTCGCTATCCAGGCTGTCTTTGGCGTTGCTGCTGCTTTTGCCCCTAATTTCTATGTTTACACTGCCCTTCGCTTCATGGTTGGAACAACCATCTCTGGTGTTATCATGAATGCCTTTGTGCTAGGTCAGTGTCTTGTATATATTTACCTCAATAATTTTAAAAATGATGGGTGTAGAATTGAAATTGAAAACAGATTAAACAGGACACTAAAAAAAAAAAGCATCTTCTTGGCAAAGTCTCAATGCGTTATGATGATGTGCAATCAGTCATTTCATAAGCGTAACTATGAGTGTTAAAAAACTATTGTTGATGTATCCTTTGGTTTGGTTTCATGGTTAATTTTGATCTGAAGGGAAAGTTTATTCACATTTAAAAAATACATTATGGTACAGAGCCAGGCACATTAGTTTGGTTTTATTTATCATAGTTTTACAATATCCAACAATGATGCTGCCACTCCGATTCATTGGAGCTTAATGTAAGTAGTACTTTAGTCTCGCGTCCAGCATTACAATACCGTTGGCATAATAAACCAAGACTATCTGCAACTATAAATAGAGGTTAGGGGCGAAATATGTTTTGGAAAGAGTGAAAATAAAGACAGTCATCTGTCAATTTAGGTTGAATGAGTGATCAGGGGAAGCTGTGGCTGTGGATTAGTTTAATCAAGTCTTAAAACGTTTGAACTTTGAGACTACAGTTGTTTCAACAGAACAGAAAACAAGATGTGAGCCTTAAGTAAACAGTGTCCAAAAACTGTCAAATGTTATTGTTGGTAAAAACACGACATCATATTGTAATCTGAAGCCTTGATATATGCTTACATGTGTTTTAGTCATTGTTCTGTGTATTCATGTGTCCCTGCCACACAGGCACAGAATGGACGGGATCAAAGGAGCGGATGCTGGCTGGTATAATCACCGACTACTTCTTTGGCTTTGGCTACATTCTTCTGGCCGGTGTGGCTTACCTCATAAGAGACTGGCGCAAACTACAGCTGGCTATATCAGCACCTGGCTTCCTGTTCATCTTCTACATCTGGTAAGTAGGCTGCAGCCTGATGCAGAGTGTACAGAATTTCTAGAAAAAAAAGTTCATTAAAGTTTAAAAAAATGACTTGAACAGTATCATTTAAAATAAATAAATAAAATCCAAAACAGCGTGCTTGTGTTGGGCTTGCAAAACTCTGCGGTTGAAGAAATTCATTCACTCTGTTTGAAACAAAATCTGCAGTGTATGCTGTCATATATGGTTTGTGCCAAATTCCTCTCATTCTTGTAGTGTAGTGCTCCAGGAAACTCCACTGACCTACTTTGAGGGCAACTTGCTTGCCTCTTGCGACAGAGCTCCCACATGATACTCATTTTTAACTGTCAAATATAACTTATAGCAGAAATAACAGCTGCAATTCAGTGTTCCACAATGAAGCACAAAGGGCCAAGTAGATGTTGTGACTTGAACAGTTTGTTTTTACATTTTCTTTAGGGTGTTGCCAAAGTCAGCTCGCTGGCTAATGGCCAATGACAGGACAGAAGAAGCTTGGGAACTGATCCGGAAGGCAGCACAGATGAACGGGAAGCCCCTCACTAAAGACCTTGAGATGTGCCAGGTAGTGGGTGTTTCATAATTTACCAGTCAACAGATGTTTATTTAAGCGACAAAATGTTAACAATAATAACAAAAACCCCTAAACACTCCAAATAAACGCTGTGAAATCAGCCGGCCACTAAGCTCCAACCGCCTTTATTTATCACATTTTTTCTAGAAATTCTTACGAATTAAAAAAAAAAAAAAAAGTAGGATAGCGAATAAATTTCCTTTCCTTTCTTATCATTTTATTGACTAAGAAGTGGAACCTAAGATCTAGTTAACTTTGTGCTTGAACTTTTAATCAATCATGAGTCATTTGAAAGTTCACAGCTGTCATGGAACTAAAATCTCATTTTTCTTTCAACCCCTGAAGGCATCCAGGGCTGTGTTTTTAAATGACCTTCTAAAAAACAGCCTCAAAATTCAGTCAGGAAAAGACCTGTTGTTCCTCATCTGCAACTTTACCAAAAGTGATGCAACAAAAATGAAGCGCAATAATACTGCATCAGTTGTAGTTACAGTTATACTGTATCTTCAGTCCATGTACCATGTTCTGAAACCTTGTCAGCGTGGCATAGGGTTGCATTTTATCAACAGATACGACTTGGTCCTGGTGGAGGGACGTCCAGGGTGGAAAGGGTTAAGGACTTCTCATACAATCTTGGCTAAATGATAGATTTTTATCCTTTAAAACATAAGTTTAGAGTCTGTAGGAATGTCAACACAAGTTTATGAGCACACTTTAGCTTAGCGTTCAAGTGGAGGGGACACAGCAGCAAAACAACTGACAACATATTTGCTGCCGTGAACCACACTGCTTCATTTCATAAACAATGTATGCTTTTGTATTATTTTTTGTTTACTGCATTTCAACACTATAAGCAGAGTAAGTACACAGGCTTTACTGTAATTTCAGATATGGAAAATTGTCGTGCTGTTGTTACAAAACTGCAGAAGATGTTGCATTGTAGGGCAGCAGTGATGGTGTGCTGACGGTGATGGAGGAATGAATGCTCCTTTTCTTGAGGGCTGATGTTGATAAAATAGGCCAAATACGTCAGTACATTGCCGCTGTGCAGACATACATAGAATACAGTGGGTGTTTTGGTATACATCATAAACTGCCTATGTGTGTTGCCCCTTGTTTGAAGCATAAAGTGCTCTGAATTGATTAAAAAAGCAGGACGAAGCCACTAACAGAACCCTAAACTTAAAGAGCAATCAGGACTGCCTTTCTTACACACAGTAAATGTTCTGTCATGAACAGGGTTTTGTGTTTTACACAGTCTTTAACCCAGTGAACTAGTGTACTTAGGAGGGGTAGCAGTAGTTAGTGTGTGCTCTTTGGTCTTTAAAATACCAGGGTATCTAAAAAAAAAAATCTATTGTATTTGAGGTGCATTTTTAGTCCTCTCACACGTCTGGTGGTCTACAAAGGTTCAGGCTGTAGTGTAAAATAGGCATAACTTCCATTACTGCAGAGGCACCTCAAGTAACCCTGCATGTAACACAATAAAATACAAGGATCTCTTTGACAAGAAATTTGTCCAGGAGAGCCTGTAAAAGCAGCCATATGTTGAAAATATAGTCATCATTTGCCATTTAAATAGGCATTTTACTGTACAGAAACTCTCACACAGAATCCAGTGATGTTTCAAAGAGATCAGATGTGTGTTTTGTTCTGTGCTTCGGTAAGCTGCTCCAGCAAGGAAATTGAGTTTTGGGGGAAAAAAACAGAAAGTAAAAAAACCACAAGCCCCTGCTCCATGAAATATATCTGACTTCAGTAAGTCTGCAGTAAATCCTCATGTCTTGATGGCATTCTGAGCTTGATAAGAACCAGCTTGCTGTTTTGTTTTGTGGCCCAAATTCCACTTTCACATAATCAGATGCTTCCCTTTTAAAAAAAATAAATAAATAATGCATTTTTTCTTCTGACTACCATGCAAGTTTGATTATTTACACAACTAGCAGGTAATTTGTTCAAACGTTCCAACACAGCACTTGGTCCAGACTGTGGCAGTCACTCAGAACTTACGTTCTTGTTATTTTCCCACAAAGTCAGAACCCATAACAGACAAACACTTTTCCACTGAATAATTTCCACATTCACACAGATGACCTACATCTGTTAGAGGGGCTGGGCCGTGGTCTGCTTTCACCATCACTGGAAATGTATTCAAGTCAAGCAATGAAAACACATAAATCAGCCGCCAGATTCCTTTTTACACACGAACACTCAACTCAAAGTGTATTTTTACGCTTCAAGTCTTTTTTTTTCTGTGTTTGAAGTGCATCACAGCTCTGCTATTGAGCCGTTCATGCTACTCCTTCTGCACAGACATTGCTTTGCTGTAGGCAATAAACTAGTTAGCTGAGCATGCTAACATTTTCAGGTTAAGTTTGAGCACTGGAAACAAGACATTCAAGCATCACAACCATGACTTTAGTAGCAGTAAAAGTACTCACTGTGCTATTCTGATACTAAAGTGATGACTGCTTGTACTTTGCATGAATGTTTTATCTTGCTATCATTTGAACATGCAAACTACTTTAACACTCACTGTGTAATCGTGACTGCAGCGCCTGTTACTCACGGTTGTACTCATATTTCACCAGGTTTACAAAACTGAAGAGAAAACTGGGCTGAAGAAGAAACACTCGTTCTTCGACCTTGTTCGAACTCCAAAAATGAGGAAGCAGTCTCTGATTGTTTTTTATCTCTGGTGAGTATTAGCAGAAGTCTCCCTTTCTCTGTTTTTTTCTGTCAGATTTCATCAGACTCAGTAGTAGAATGATCAAGTCTGCACGGTCATACAAGTGAAAGCATATTGTCATATCTATATTTTGGCCTTCTCCCCAAATTAAACAATGTTTTTTACCCTTCCATAAAGTGAGCTTTTCCAAAATGTCTACCACAGTGTCTTCAGTATAAAAAGCCTTCTGTCTGCACATGGTGTCCAAACATAGTGATAACATGTCTATAAAAGTCACTGTACAATGTTGCCGTTGTGTTTATTGTGACAGATAAGGTTAAAACCTTGAAATAAGGATGTAATTGGTGGGTCAGCGTAGCAGCAAAGAACTTGATGTTCTTTTTGATGAGCATGTATCAGTTGGTCTGATTGTCTAGTAGCTGTAAAATATGTCAGTGAGAACAGCAAACTGGACAGTTTGGCTTCTCTTAAAAGCGCTGTCCTTCAAATGGGAGGATAAAAGAAATAAATCAATGAAATGCTCCTTAATAAGATGTAGTCCAATACAGCATCGACAGTTAACTCTGAACTTAATAATAAATCTTTGAGCCAAATTAGGTGCCCCACAGTGCCACTTCAAACTAATGATGAATTTCTTTAAGAATTAATTTTTAGTTTAGATGTCTGATCGAATTGCATTCAGTTGTGCCGGATACTGGGTCCAGATGAGTTGAAAACATGATTATGAACTTAAATTCTTCTATGTCAGCAGCATTTTAAGATTGAACTGGCTTAGTGTCGACACAGCCCAACACTGATGCACTGAATATCAACTAGAGTCATAAATTCTTGCGGTGCCGGTATCACAACACTGCTTCGGATGCCATTCGTGTTTCTGGTAGTGGGTCCCTGTCATCTCCTCCTCAGTGATATCACCCAGTTTGTGAAAGATGCCAAGCCATGATTAGTAGCCACCGCGTAAAGCAATAACCAGTTCACAGCATAATTCATCTATAACCACTGACATAAGAAGGAATGAAGATGGAAAAACTACTGCTGACTTTGAATTGTACTGTTGCACTGCAGTAAGCAGCAGTTTACTTGTGGCTGCGACCTCTTTTTTTTTAGTGTTTAACAGTGACAAACCAAACAGCGGCACTTCTCCTGGTTCCTGTATAAAACAGAAGGGCAAGAGTTTTGTTGCCCCTCTACATTCCTCACAATCTGGATCATTGCTTTTCTATTCCAATTTTTTAAAAATTTACTGCATGTTGTCATGTCCCCCTGCTCATGAAAAGCTCAACAAGCAAGGACTTTTTCTTGAGTGTTTTTCTGTTAATACCTCTTACTTTGGGCATTTGTACAGTCTGTTATAGGCAGCATTCGCCAACCTACATTGAAAGCGGAGCGAGCTAAGCTACTACTTACTCTACATTAAATGAAACTTCACTAAACCGAAGCTGCCTGTTGAGAATGTCATGAGCTAAGCTACACCAACATCACAAAGCAGTTTACTACATCAGAATCCCATTAATTATTTGATTCACTTACTGCCTACAGATAATGAAAAACATGTAACTAACTAGTCGTTCATTATTGAGAAGCTGCTAGCTGATGTTTGCAGTAAGGACTGGTGTGTAACATCAAGGTCGTACATAAGCGCTTCTGCTAGCTATGCTGCATGTCCACAGATGAGGGCATAGTCTCATTCTTAATATCACAGACTAATGGAAGCTCTGCTGTGCTTCTTGCTTTAGAAATGTCCAGGAACATGTAGCTTGTGTAGACACTGCTGCACCACTTGATCAATAAAAGAGCATCACTGCTAAAACCCGGTTTGATTCTGAAAAACAGCGCCATTACCACAATGCCACTGTGGAATGCGGTTTAACTTGTAACAGCGCAAAATCGGGTATTGCTACTTTCATTTCATTAAAGCCAACGTCCTTACAAGCAAGTCTCACTGAATATCCCTCTGAGTGAAATAAATGCATCATTAGGAAATAGAAGGAATATTGCACACACATAAATCTATCTAAAGTAGGCCGTTCTCAAAAACTGAGTGAGAGTGCAAGACAGAGACCAGTTAAGGGTGAGATGGGAGAGACTGTAAATACTGTTCTTTGCAAGTCAAGGCTTAATGGGAGTTCGGCAAAACCAGGACCACTGTTGAAAACATCTTGATAAAGTTGGTCAGAAGGCATGTGAAAGACTCTGAAGTCAGCTGGAAGAAGGATTTTCTGTCTGATGAGACCAAAATATAGCTTTGTGGCCATCAGACTAGACACTACATTTGTCCGACTGCACATCATCACAAACACACCATTCCAACTATGAAGCATGGTGGTGGCAGCATTATGGTGGGGATGCTTCTTCTGAACAGGCCCTGAAAAGTTTGTAAAGGTAGAGGGTAAAATAAAAGCAGCAAAGTTTTGGAAATCCTGGAGGACAGCTTGAGACTGTGACTTGTAGCAAGAGTTTTTTTTTTCTTTTTTTCGAACGATGTGGTAAAAACGCAGCGTACAGATTTGTAAGGCCAAAGACCTCTCCACACAGACTCACTGCTGTTATTACGACCAAAGGTGCATCTAGTAAATACAGACTTGAAGGGGGGTAAATACTTATGCAACCACTTGTTTTACATTTTATATTTTAATTATTGACATTACTTTGTAGAAATCTGTTTTCACTTTGACATTAATGAGTCTTTTTTGTAAAGTCTTGTCCAAAAAGCTTAAATTAAACTGTCCATTATTCAGTGCTGAAAAGTTTTAAAAGGGGGAGATTTCTGTGGGAAGCAAATGCTTTTTATAGGCACTGTCTCGACTGTGATTTGATGTTGTAAGGTACTTAAACAATCTTAAAGGTTATATAATTTTATACACACTGAATGCACCTGAGCTTGTAAAGATTCACAATAAGATCACTAGATGTGAATGCATCATCTTTGATGTTCAAAGTTTGGTTGCAATCTTCAGCAGTTGTGATAAAGTAAATGGAAAGTGATCGTGGGGAGCAGATTAACTGGTTTAGAAGGTAATGATTAGCATATATACCATCTTACTGTGGTTTAAGCATGCTGCCACTTGCATCTTCCATATTGCCAATAAGCCACAAACTTGTTTATGGAAGAAGGCAAAGTCAGAGGTTGTTATTATTGTATTCCTTGGATTTTCAGTTCCTGTGTGTCTCTTTGTACCACGTGCTTTAAAACAAACCACAAATGTGTGTTGTTTTTTAAAATATTCTTTATTAATCTTCGAGCATGATTTCAATGTTCCTCTTTTCAAATGCCAGACAGTTTCATTTGGGAAGTTCGATAGTAAAGTAAAGCCAAAACCAAATATAGGAAATGGCTAAAAGCTTAATTGGCAAAAATAACATTTCCCTATGACAGCACATTTTTTTGTGCCCCAGATTAAATTTCTGCATAAGACAAATTCTACAAAACTTTTGGCATAAAAAAAAAACCCTTTCAATAGCCTGTATAAGTTTGTGATATAATGTGTATTTCTTTTTTCACACTCAACAGTTTGTAGGGCCAAGTAGGCTTATTAAAGCCACTATGTATAGTGGTTTGAAAACTTTGCTGCCATCCTTTGGTAGTACCAGAAATCACACTAACAAACAGCAATGGAATGGTTTCATTTTTATTTTACTTTTTAACTTTGGTTGTTTTAGTTATTCATGCAAAAATGTTTGTCTTCAGAATCAGTTGAAAGGTGTTCTAATCTTTTTAAAGTCTCCACGTTGTAACTTTAAAACAAGGATTCACACACAACTGTAGGGTCAAGTAGTCGTACCAGGGTCACACGAGGCAATAAACATTCTTTGTTCCCCATGTGTCTCAGGTTCGTCAATGTCCTTGTGTACTACGGCCTCTCCCTCAATATTTCTGACTTTGGAATGAACATCTACCTGACCCAGCTGATCTTTGGTCTGGTGGAGATGCCTGCACGCACCATTACCCTGTTCACCCTCAACCGATCCCGCAAGATCTCCCAGCTGGCTTTCCTTGCAGTTGGCGGCACCGCCTGCCTGTTGACCATCTTCATCCCCAACGGTAAGAACTCGCGTGCTCATATTCAACAGAACCTCGTGTTCTCGATATCTTCATAGACTGTACAAACAGGAATGAACAGTAGGCTCTATCCTGTCTAAACATGTAGTTGTGGTTTCTATGTTCAATGCTTCCATAGTTTTACAAAACCTGTTCCCTCACCTCTTATCGATATTTCTTGTAGACTTGTCTACCCTCAGAACCATCCTGGCCATGATTGGGAAGTTCGGGATCACTGCCTCTCTGTCCATTATTTATGTCTACTCAGCTGAGGTGTTCCCCACCGTTATCAGGTAAGTGTTACGTGTTCATGACAAAAATGTTCCTCAGCCAGCTTTGGCTACAACCAAACCTGTTCTGGCTTGTGTTCCTAATTGATGTGGGAAACCTTTAGCACTTCAGTTTCTCTTTATGAAGATTTGAAAAAACTGAAAATTTAGTTAAAGTGCCCAATATCAAGTGTTGTTTGATTGGTAGGCTGGTTATTCTGTGGGTTTGTCTGCATATAAGAAGTAGGTGTGAATTATTTGTGGGCCTGCAGTACCAATTTCGGAAATAAATTAATGCACTAATTCACAGTAGCCTACATCATGTCAAGAATTGATCATTCCTCACTTCCACAACAACAAAAAAAGCAGCACTTTTGATTTTACACTATCTAATAGGTTCTCCAGTGAAGACTCATGATCCACAGCTTTTTCACTTCTGCAAACCGAGAGTTGCTTCTTTTTTTTTTACTGTTAGACGAATGAATGAGGGGCTGAGTTTGGTACAAGTTAAAGAATGCTGAGGACATCAGTACACACCTTCTTTTCGTCCAGTTAAGTCTCGTGAAAGCAAAAGAAAAAAAAGGGATCTGAAAGAGCTGTCACATGACAATTGTTTGACCACAGCAATTAAATTTGATGTGTGTAAATTCTCCAGCCTTGTTCATTTCATTATCAGTCCAACAGCAGACTGGATCTTTGGTTACAATTTATATTACAGTCCATCTGTTACAGTGTAACTAATTCAGTAAGCATACTGGATCACACATTAACACACAGTGCTGTAGCTGGCTGATGATGAACACCAGCAGACTCTATAATGGATCCACAAAGTGCAAATGATGTTTGATTTTGTATCAGCGCAGTCTGTAGCACTGCCTTTTAACAGTGCAACCTCAGCACAAATCTCTGCTAGCTAGCCTGAGTTAGCTCGCTACTCTGCCATTAGATATTAAAGGTTAGAGTTATCCATCCATCCATTATCTATACAACGCTTAATCCTCACTCCTAGGGTTGCGGGGGGCTGGAGCCTATCCCAGCAGACTTAGGGCAAAGACAGGGGACACCCTGGACAGGTCGCCAGTCTATCACAGGGCTACACTTAGAGACAGACAACCAAGCACACTCAACATGTTTTTGGACTGTGTGGGAGGAAGCCGGAGAACCCAGAGAGAACCCACACTGCACGGGGAGAACATGCAAACTCCACGCAGAAAGATCCCGGGTGTCAATCTCACAATTTGCTTACATTATATATCGAGACAAAATAATATGGATTTGATGTTTAGAGCAGTCTTCAAGCTACACTGTGGTGCAGTTCAACTACAAGCACAAAACACAGAAATGGGAAAAAATAAAATAAAAATGTGAGTACTTGTTAAAAAATGGAACTCTGAAGCAACAACCCTAATGTAAACAATAAAAAAAAAACAGACAATTATCTGTTTGAGAATTAATCAAAAACATTTCCTATTTGACTTATTTTAATGGTGTGACCCAAATAAAGAACTACAAAGAATTACATGAACCTTGACTGACCCTGGAACAGGCTCTTTTCAGTATTTTATAACTCTGTGTGGGGTTCATTTTGAAAGACAGCCTGCTGTATTCGTGTTTTTTTATTGAACAGCGATGCCAAAAAAGCCATTTGACTCGAGGCAGTCGGCTGTCTGTTGTTTACCGTTAGTTGTACAACCAGCTTTATGAATCAGAGATAACACTTTGCCAACTTGTGTCTGGAGTGATTTTCTATTACTGTTGCATTCGTTTGATTATCATGTAGAACGCTAAGTGAAGTCAAGTCAAGTCCAAGGCAGCTCGTATCTGAAACATGGCTCGTTAAGGGCTTTAGAGAGATTAAAAACAGATAAGAGCAGATCAAACAATACAACAGTACACCACCGTAGGGATTTGGTTTTACTTTTAGTCTTTTGATAGAAAGCTACATTAGTTTTAGTCTAATTCTTGTAATTAGATTTTTGTTTGTTTCAGTCAACAAAAAAAATTAAAAAAAACATTTTATGACTTTTGTGTTTTTTATATTTATATCATTTCAGCATTTTCAGACTGAAGAAATCTCAAGTTGATTCTTCAAAGCTTGCTGTAGTGTCATTCTTACTAATCTGTTAAAATATAGACCCTAATGTGCAGTGCTAGTCAGAATACTTTATAATAACATTTATGATGTTTTTTGATCAAATGTCATCTCATGACAGAGAAAACACAAGCTGTTATTCTGAAGACTTGCAGCATCTTTGAGTTATGTACAAGTCTTAAAGTCGAGCAGTCTGTTTTTGCAATCCTCTACCAGCCTCCTGCCAAAGTTCTATAAGGGTTTCTTTTGAAAATCTGTTTGTCTTATCCTACAGGGACATAAAATACAAACCTCATGGAATTTTGTTTTAGTCCAAGTAGTTAAATCATTTATATGTGCCAAAGATGTAAATAACATCAAATTATCCCCATTCAGAAGACTTTAATTAAAACAAGTCTCCTTATATCCATCTGCATCATGAGACAGTGAGAACTTTAAGTATGGAAAAATATATTTGGCATTTGTGTCTGATATATTACACTGTTTTCCAGAGCAGCATATAGAAACCAGATGCTGAAACATCTGAGGTCAGAGCACAGTAGTACTACAAACTATGTACATCACATTTTGAGGTGTGTGGTTTTTCTAAAAACAACGTACTTTATGTGCATGTTTGATCCAAATAATTTCAATTTATCTGATGGCAATACTGAAATTATGACTGCACTTTATGTTTAAGTACAGCATGATCCTAATCCAGTATTTTCCCCCCACAGTATGTACACCAGTGATTCCCAGACTGGGGCAGTTATTACATTTTTTGAAATTATATATATGTATATGTTTGTGTGCAGAGGACACACATTCACATGAATAGAATTGGAAAACGGTGTTTGGCAAATGTAATCATCTGGTGACACAGGACCCGGCTCCCTCAGCAGAGTCAGCAGTGACAGCTGAGCACCACCTGCTGCATGAAAACTAGTTAGAAAATGAGTTGAGAAGTCAAAATATATTGCTAAAAGTAAAATAAACCTAATGGAAAAAGACACTGAGCCTTAAAACGTGTAGTTCCAGGCTGGATGAAAAATGCAATGATATCCACTTTAACGCAATTAACGGTGTTAAGTACAACAAGTGAGCAGCTCTCAGTAACTTACTATACTTTAACACAATGAAAGAAACATTAATTTAAGCTACTATGTAGCTGTTACATAAAGCAAGTTTATACACAAGTCTGTGTACAGATAAGCCCAAAATTATTCATACTCATGTGAAATTTTATTTGTGTGTTTTGTTTGTCCAATCGATTTCTTCTGGCTGCAAATGACATAAACAAGTGGCACAAGATGGCCACATGGTGTTACATTTTTACTAAAAATCATGCCCAAAATTATTTTTTGTTGCAAATGCAGCTGCTATACAATTTCAAATGTCACAAGAAACCTATTAATTGTCAGATGAAACACTAAGTTGTCAGTTTGCTATCAGATAAGACAAAGAAAAGTAACACCCTCACACAGCAGCAGTAACAAGGTATTTCCAGGTTATTTAGATTTTTTAAAATTTTGCATAAACAGTGACTCGCATAAATGATGATACAGCACACTGGATCATGTAAATATGTATGTAACATGTAGGAGTATGCACACACACATGCACCCACACACTCATGCGTAACAGTACAACACACATAGTGCACAAAGTATACTACACAATCACTACCTCCTTATTATTTATGACATGACTTTTTCTATTTTTCTATGGTTTTTACAAACTCTTTCATCTTGAGTTTTGACTTGAAGATCAAAATAGTTTGCGATCAATTTAGTGTCGCCAACAAATAAATCAAGAGACTGTTTCATTTCTATGTGTATATACTGTTTTATATTATGTGTCAGCGTTTTATGAAAATAATTATTTGATGAAACATTCTTTTAATTGCACAATAAGAGCATATGTCATTGTGGTTTATTATTTGTTCACTTGACTTCTGGGCTGGAACATTAATGTGAAAAGATGCATTTTTAAATCCCATCATATGAAGGCAGGATACGTGTCCTATTGATCTTGTTGCCGTTCCTATCTGTTGCTGAGAAAGATCAATAAAAGTAGAAGATTTCTCTGATATCTCTGTGGTTATCTAGAGACATGGCAACAAAATTATGGACTATGTAGAATCAGTAATGATGCAGCTTTAGGCTACGATAACTTATCTGAATCCAGATAACTTACTGCATAAAGGGAAACACATGGTAGTGCAGATGTGAATCCAGACTGAACACACTGAGATCGGAATGCGATCGCACATTTGGAGGTGGTCGGCACACATTGTATGTGTCAGCGGTAAATACAATCCATACAGCGTGACCGCTTTCGCAACCAACATCTGCTTTACAAGTTGAAAACTACTTAACTTCACTTCTTCCTGCCTGAAAAAGCTACAGATAGTAGCAGGTGCAGATTATATTTTATTACCAACTGTAACTGGAGCCTTTGTCTTTTAATCACTCTAATTTACAGACAAAATGGGATTGGCATCGGCTCCATGTGCGCCCGGACCGGTGGTGTCCTGGCTCCCATGATGTACCTCCTGAGGGCCATCAGTCCTCATGCTCCCATGATTCTGTGTGGCCTCTGCCCACTGCTGGGCTCCGCTCTCACCCTGCTGCTGCCTGAGACGGCCAACAAGCCGCTGCCTGACACCATTGAAGATGTGGAGGGCTCCAACCTCAGGTTTGAACGTCCACAGCGTGTCTTGTTGTAGATAAAGACTGGGCAGAATTGTTCTGTCATAAACCACATCTGCTGACGGGGGATATTTACTGAAGACTTGGCATTTACTGGAGGACTGCACCAATGTTTTGCACCAGTAAAATGAAGAACACTGAGTTTCAGTTGGTTGCATTTTGAGGAATTTCTGTTCATAGGTGCATGAAAGGAGCATCAGCAATATAGATGTTAACAAATAGCACCAATGACAATACAGTGTTTCTTAAACTGCTGTTAATTAGTTCATATTTGACAACAGTACTAATCTGCAGTGTCTAACAACCAGCATGTTGATCATTCTTAAAGAAACTGAATTACCAGCATTAGCCACCAGAACTTTTAGTTGCAGGGTCTGATGTCCAGAGTTTTCCTTTATTGTCTGCATTTCCACCTTCATCTAAAGTCTCACGAAGATGAAGTGTGTCAAGCTTCAAACAGTAGCAAATGTTTATGACAATAGAAAACAATGACTTTAACAAAATTTGAAGGTAGACCCTGCTCTCGGAATCCTGCAGAAAGTCTTTCTCATCGTTAGAGCTCAACAAGGCTGAGACTTTGCTTTTCATGAATCTATAAGAAGAATTTTCTAAGGGATGCAAATGGTTGGCAGTGTTACCAATCAGTACTTGATTATTCATTAACATAAATGATTTATAGTGGACATTATTCCATATGCTGACAGAGTTACTTTTAACCACCACCACATGGCATTAGTTGCATAGGAGGCATCATTATATCACACACTCAGCTGTAAGAATGCTGCCCGAGCAGATCTGGGCTCATCTTTAATAGGTAAGCTCTGGCCAGCAGCCGTTAACCAACACAGAAGTCTTTGTCGTGGTGGCCCTTTGTTAGCGAAACCCTCCCAATGCTCTCTTCTTGCAAACATTGGACTGTCTGTAGTCTGACTGACCACCTCCTCAAGTCACTGCCGTATTAAATGGTTAAACCAGGGATCTCCAACTCCGGTCCGCGTGAGCTGCTGTCCTGCAGGTTTTAGGCATTTCCATACTGCAACACACCTGACTCAGATTAATGGATCATTAACAGACTTGTGTAGAACTTGACAACAAGCTGTTGGAGATCCATTAATTTGAGTCAGTGTGTTGCAGTACGGAAACGTCTAAAACCTGCAGGACAGCAGCTCACGAGGATCGGAGTTGGAGATCTCTGAGTTAAACAGTAAAAGGCTCCACCTGGTGGCAAAACCAGGCATTATACCTAATTTACATTTTCTGACATGCATATCCCGTATCTTCTGCCTTATTGGTTAATATACGCTGCCTGGCCAAAAAAAAAAAGTCACCACCTGGATTTAACTAAGCAAACAGGTAAAGCCTCCTATTGGATAATTAATACATGAGTGATTCTGTTTCAGCTGGTAACAAGTTATATAACTCTAACTGATGCAGTAAGTAGCTTCTCATTTCTTAAACAACCATGTCAGAAGACATCCTGTGGTTGTGGAAAAGATGTTATTCTGTTTCCAAAGGGTCAAATTATTGGCATACATCAAGCAAAGAAAACATCTATGGAGGTTGCTGAAACTACTCAAATTGGGTTAAGAACTGTCCAACGCATTATTAAAAACTGGAAGAATAGTGGGGAACCATCATCTTTGAGGAAGAAATGTGGTTGGGAAAAAATCTTGAATGCTCATGATCAGCGACCACCTAAACGTTTGGTGAAATGAAATTGTTGAAAAAAAAACATTAATTTCAATCAATTTCACACATGATTTGGCCACCACAGATTCCAGACTGTAACCCCATGGAGAATCTTTGGGATGTGTTGGAGAAGACTTTGCGCAGTGATCCAACTCTCCCATCATCAACACGAGATCTTGGCGAAAAATTAATGCAACGCTGGACAGAATAAATGTAACATTGCAAAAGCTTATTGAAATGATGCCACAGAGAATGCGTGCGGTAATCAACGCTAAAGGCAGTCCAACGAAATATTAGAGCATGTGAGGTTTTTTTTTTTGACCAGCCAGTGTATTTTCAATCACTTTAATTATTAATGCTAACAATTAATCATTACTATCCCTCGTTTTCTTCTCTAGCACAAAAGAAAGTAAATGTCTTTGCAGTTTCAGGTTTTTAAAAATGGTGGTTAGAAAACGCTGAGGACAACGATAGAGTACTTGACAGATCAGTGACAACCGCCCCGAGTCCAGCCTTCATTGGGGGTTAACCAATCTTCCTGGAACTTGATTTAAACCCTGGTTAGTCTGATGGAAACAAGAGTAGAAGAACTGAGTCCTCAAAAGGTTCTTATTCCCAGGGGAACGTTACTGCGGTGTGAACCAGGGCCATTAAAATTAGGTTGAATTAAAGAGTCAGACTTTAGGTCTAAGGCCAAACACATGCGAATGCGCTTCAGAGTGCGAGGTTTTGTTAACAAAACCTTTAATGAAGCAGTCGGTAATCTCAGAACTCTCCAGAGAGAGCAGTTTACTACACCTGCCCCAGAAAACAGCAGAAAATAGAATCTCTTTTGTATTAGAATACAATAACATCTCTGGAGAGACTAAAAACATCACAGAAGAACAGGGAGGGTTTGAAATGCAACTCAAGTTTGCCGCAAGCTTCTATGAAGAGGGCAAACATATTAGTTATCATAATAACGACCTGCTGGCTTTCATTCATAACAAAAAGAAATATGAGATCAAAGAGTTTATAAATTATGACCACGCTTGTAATCTATATGCTTAATTACCAGTGTGGTCTTGGACATGTATAAACCAAACGCAAGCTGAAATGGAGAAGCTGTCTGATTGGCTCCTGGTCACTGGTAGCAGCCTGTTAACACTGAAGGATGAATGTTCAAACATTTTCTTTCAATTAAAACATTTTTTTAAAAATGGCATTTTAACAAATTTTATGTTGGAATTTGTGTAAATTTAACACCAAGATTTTTATTTTTTACTGCAAATATATATCATTTCCAAAAAATGGTAATCAAGCTCATTGATTACTAATAATAATCGAACAGTGCCAACTTTACAGACAGGCTGGGCATCAGGTTCAAGGAGATAGAATATTGAAACTTTAAAAAGTTGCCCCTCGGATGGTAATTCGCAACATACATACATCCATCCATCCATCCATCCATCCATCATCTATACACCGCTTCATCCTCACAAGGGTCACGGGGGGGCTGGAGTCTATCCCAGCTGACTTAGGGTGAAGGCAGGAGACACCCTGGACAGGTCACCAGTCTATCACAGGGCTACACTTAGAGACAGACAACCAAGCACACTCACATTCACACCTACGGACAATTTAGAATCACCGATTAACCTTAACATGTTTTTGGACTGTGTGGGAGGAAGCCGGAGAACCCGGAGAGAACCCACACTGCACGGGGAGAACATGCAAACTCCACGCAGAAAGATCCCGGTGCCCCCACTGGGATGCAAACCGGCAACCTTCTTGCTGCGAGGCAACGATGCTAACCACAGAGCCACCTTGCAGCCCCTAATTCGCAACACGTTTACTAAATAGCCCCTCAGACTTCAGCAGGATTGGTTGCAGAATGATCTGATTTCTTTACTTGTCTTAAATGAAGTAAAATGGATGAAGAGTCACTGCTGTTGTCGTTTAAAAACTATTTCTATCTTTTTTCTTTATCAGTGAGGAGGATGGTGGTGTGAAGCCGGTCCTTAATGACTCTTCTAACGCTTGGAACGTCAGCATCAACAGGAAGGACTAAACCTGACCACAGAACCATGATGAACTGCCACGTCCCACGAGGCACTCAGGATCTTTTTAGGACTTTTCCAAAAGACAAAAGTCTTTGCTTCCAGTGGAAGTCACAGTTAGACTTTGTTCTTTGTTCTTCCTTCAAGCTACCCTGATTCTGAACACATAAATAGCAGTTTGTGTGTAAGTATTTTTACTCTTTTGATTTTGATTTTGATTTTTTATTTTTTTTTTACTGCTTTTACTTTGTACTTTTATACGCCAGCTTTGCTTTTGTTCCAGTGTGTTATTCTCAACTTATAATTTTTTGATGGTGAAACAAAACTCAGTGTTATATTAAGAATGAACAATACTCAAAGTCTGTTTTTACATCCACGTGGAGGTAAAACACAAGTTCTCAGCAAGCCCATGTGGATAGAAACTTGGGCCACAACAGATATGCAAGACCTAAAGAAAGAAAACGCAAATATAACTGCAGTAAATCACACGGAGGTCACACAAGCATTTCAGGTAACACATTTTTGTATGCAATACCTTCAATGACACGAGTCTAATGTCTAGGATTATAAAGAGAGTATGTTTAAGGCCTTAAGGCTGCAAAATGTATAATTTGTGGTCGCTTTCGGACAGCAGATCAGTATAAACACAACACTAGCACTGTATCACCTCTTTAAACTGTTTTGTAAAAGAGTTGTTTTTTTTTTTTACAAATCTATAAATTACATTTAATAAAATGTAAAAGTCACATACAATAGTCAGCATAGTGCCCTGATTTCAGATTACATAAATATAACGAAGAAGGATGGAGAACAAGCCAAAGAGCAGTTCTGTAATGAGATTGTTTATTACCACAAACTCATTGTCTCAGACATTCATGTAACTTTTGCTGTAGGTCTGTTCTCCACATGCCGATGAGGAAAACATCTGTATGTTCAGCAGCTAAATATCTCCCTTTCCTTCTCAGCTAGTTGCTACCTGGTGGGAGAAACCAGACTGAAAAGGCTCAGTAGAGCTGAGGGTAACTGCTGATCTGCGTGAAAATTTGCTACATTTTGTTGATAGCTGCAGCTTTATTTAAGACAAACACCTCTATCCACTTATTTCTGTATACTTTAGTCTAGGTCCAGTTTAATTTAGAGATTTCTTAGTGCTAACATGCCCAATGAAATTTTAGACAGTAGTGTTGTTCCAGGTTTGCTTCCATAGTTTGTTTTTGATCGATAAATAAATGCTTTTCTCAGTTTGTTGTGGCAGAACTTGACTTGCACAGAGTCCAGACCTCAACCAGGATGTTAGTGTTTGTGCTCATTATTGTTTTGACTCATCAGTGTTGTTGTATACCTGTATAGATCTGTCATGTACCTTTTATAAACATAAATGCCAGTTCATATCCACCAAACACCGGTGACACGGAGTACATTTAACGTCACAACTTTTCTGACAAAAAGCAAATGTATTTTACAGGCATCCGGTTGGTTTGATGTTGTGAATCTCTCCTTTCTGATCCTTGTTTCAGTCCACATCTTCACAGAATCATTGTGGAATTGTGGTAAAAGGTGATGTGTACAGCATGTTAGGCTGCACTCAAGTTTACATGAATAAACAGCAGCAGGAATTGTCTCATGAAACGCTGGCGCTTGCTGTTGTGCGCAGAGATTCACAGCTTTTCTGGCAGCTCATCGACAGATACTTGAAATTCTACGGAAAAACATGCCAATGCTTCGCATGACTCTTATGTGCATCGATATACTTTTACATTTACATTCTGTGATTTTGCAGAACCAAAGTCTGTGAACCAAGCTGTTGATATTGTGTTTTTACAGACTTTATTTGTACATTAAAGGTTTGTTAAGGGAATTTGAGTTGTGAGTTCTTCATGAGGTTACAAAAAAAGAAAAATTGCTTTTGAGAAACTGTCAGCTGAAATCAAGAACAAACCTTTATTTAGTTCATGAGTTTATTTTACATTTTGGTGCAAAACACAACAAAAACGGTGGCCAAAATAAATGTTAATGATTTGAGTTACATTAGTAACAATGGAACTGGTGTACGATGAATTCTTGTTCCAGAGGCTTTCAAACTTATGGGACATGACCAGATGGAAAAGAAAAGATGAAGCTAAAATTTAACAGGCTTTCCCACAGCTGACTGTTATGTGACAAACACAGATTTAACTATTATCATCACTGTTTTTGGATTTGTAACCAGGTCTAACTAATTACTGAACTATTTTGAAGTATTTTTGACTTCCTACACTGAGAGGATCTAAGAACATTTTAATTGTTTGACTTGTTAAACACATGTAGCTACAGCATGTGCTCTGATTAGTAGTAACCTCACCTGTAATGTGTTCCTGACCTGCTGTGGGGTCACTAACATACTTACTGTAAGCTTGGAGTCAGTTAATCCCAGTAAATGCTGGATACAGATTTGATTGAGGTTGTTTTGAGTAATGAGAGATGGTTTGATGTTTCTTTCTGTGCTGAAAGCTTCTAATTAATCTGCGTTCGGGCTTATTCATGCAGTGCAGGTGCCCTCTTGCAGCGATTTGTGGTAACGTCTGGTAAACCTCTAAATGCCGGGATTTATCTATAAAGTCATGTTAGCTTGTTGTCAGAGATCAAACTTGTTTTTATCACTGTTATTAAGGTTGTTAATTAGAGGCCACATTGTATTTAAACTCATTTCTGTTATTTCTTTTATACTCAAAAGAATTATCTTAAAATGAGGATCTATTTTTTTTCTGTGCTCAAAACCAAATAATCATGTTCCCTTACATCTAGAGGATATGACTGATAGGCCTGAGTCATCTCTGTAGCCCCACAATGCTTCATTTATAATGATATTTTGTCACATATTTTACCTTTATCAAAGAATTGGTGTTCTTGCGATGGGGATGTTAAATTTTGATAAGAATAGGATTTGCTGGACAAGGTTGAACTAATTACCTGGATGACCTGCATTCTGTGACTCTGAGCCTGATCATTTAATTCTTAACGAAAAAGGAACATTTTACCATCACTGCTTTTTGAATTTTCTCAAATGCGTAAATAAAAGCATGATTAATAACATCACTATCATATCATATATTTGCATTATTTGCTGGAATAGGATCAACACTCACATTATTCATTCAACTAGTGCTTTTAGTGTTACAACTCTGTCTGTTGTGATAAAAGGTCTGTGAGTCAGATACATTTGGGAACAACAAAAGCTAAGATTTGGAAACAAGCAACAAGTACAAGCAGTATTGATTGATAAAGTCACTCTGATTCCATCCTCACATGATACAGAGTTTACATGCTGAGTTGGGGATGATTTCAGGGCTACTTACATGAAAGCATGTGAGTCATGGTCAGGGTCTTACCCAGTCCTGCCAAACAGGAACAGCTGTAGGTTATGAGCTGTGGGAAGCTGGCAGAGGGCGGCATGACTGTCATCACTGAGCGACCGGCCAGCAGACATCAGACAGCAACTGGCACTTCGATTAGCAGAGAGTCTGGAGCAGCACTGTCCTCCCTCCACTGTCAGGTTCTGACACTGCAGGTACACCATCATCTGTACTGGTGAAACGTTCTGCAAACACAAGCGACACACAGATAAATTAATAAAGTGTCCAAAAAGTGATTGTTTTTCAGAAACTTTAAACTTTAAGAAGGGTACTTTCCTGACAAATACAGATCCTTCTCACTCTCATGCACTTTCTGCAGCCTCAAAACTCAAACTATGTCCTGACTGCATGTCAATCTAATGCATGATTGTCACACTGATTGTCATACAGAACATTTCTCATGCAGTTATGTCTTATATTTCTATATTTGAACATCATCTTTATTTAGAAGAGAGAGTATTTGGTGCTATCACCAGCGCACAGGAGGAAATCTGTGTCTGTTTCCTTTAAAATAGCTAAGAAAGTGATGCTATCGTAAGACCTTCTTCTGATTTCAATACAGTAAAACTGTGTCATTTTATGGACACGTAAAAAAATTAAATAAAATTACTATTTGTAAATATATATATATATTTTTTTTTTTAAATAATGTGGATATTAAGTAGAGTTTTGGACAGTTTTATTTATTTGTTTGTTTGTTTGTTTATCAGCTTGATTAAACAAAACAGATTAATCTGTAAAATAAATTAGACATTTAAAAAAAAAATATGTACCATGTTTAAAAATCTTAAATAGATTTTCTTTCAGATAATGGAAAATAACTGTAAAACGATTGTATTTTTGTTGATTTAAATTCAGTTTTAAAAAAACAAACCACAAAGTTGTAATTTTATGATAAAATGTTTTGAAGGATACCAACTATTACATTATTTGTAGTTTTGACCTGCTTCCTGTGATTTAATGAAAAATGGAAAATCTGTAAAATAACACTAAATTTACAAAAAAAAAAAAGGTAACTGTTAAAACATTTACATTTTACAGTGTAATGTACTCTACAATTGAAATAAAAAACAACAACAACAAATGAACTACATTTTCTACTGTTTTATTGCTGCTATAGCCATGGAAGAAATATATTTAGTGTGGTAAAATGTTAGGAAACAAACATAATGCCTGCAACAAGTAAATAAAATTGATTTAAAAATAGAATTGTGACTGTAGCTCAGTTCTGTTCAGCATCACGGTTCTGTTCTACGTGTGGACACAAGATGGCGCCCGAACGCCAAGTAGCAAACACTGCAGCCCATACAGCTGTTTATCACTTACTTAGGAGTAAAACATCCACCTTTTACGAAAACTAGACATTTTTTTAAATGGCATGCTGATTTCTTTTTCTACCTTGTCATTAAGCATTTAAACGCTTGAAGATATTTGTTATGAAGCGACGTTCATATAAAATCCTCCTCAACTTCATCTTCATCGCAGAAATCTGTTTACACTCACTTCCCACCCTCAACCCCTCACTCTCCTCCGATTGGACAAGCGTCCTGTCAATCAAAGGACCGGGTCCGTTATGCGCCCTTTGCTTGCTCCTGGAAAGCTCTGGATTTTTGGACTCTCGGAACATTATAGCGTGGCAATAACAGAAAACAACAGTGGCAAAGTTCACCAATGAGAGCAATAGTTTTTTAACTTACTGAAAATAGATAGCTAAGATGATGTTTAGCTAACTGTAGTCGTAATGTGGGCTGTACGTTAGATACACTTGCTAAATGTGGTGATTTTTTTGCGCAATTTTGTACTGTAAACACAACACTCAAGAGCTGTGATATTAACACTAACACTGTCTTTTTCCCCCTCTCTCTATCTCTCTCTGTGGCTTTTTAAGCATATAAATGTTTACCCCGTGTAGCCAAAACCTCGTTGTTGGTTTGTTGTGTCGTGTGGTGTCAGCCAGATTTCGGACAGGCCGTGAAGGCAGCAGCGGGTTCATTGTGGCCCTGCAGAGCTAACGCCATCACACGCAGCGGCTACGACGAGCAGCACGGCGACATCAGGGCCACCACAGCAGCGCAGTCCGTATTACTGTCAAATTATTTCACTGTAACGGCAATGGAATACAGCGCTGCGGATTATTAGACGCGTCTAAACTGGTAAGTGGTACCGTTTCCCCTTCTTTTTTTTTTTTACTCATCATTCAGCTTCGCTCCTGCCTCCAAAGCCGAATGAATTACTTTGATTTTTTTTTCTTTCTTTTTTTTTTTCCTGTCTTTCCTCCTCAGTTTTCTCCCGTTACTATTATTGACGTCTGGTGAACGTGCTTAGCCTGTTAGCTAGCTACACTTTGTATGTGTGGAGAGGATGTCTAGGTGAGGCGTCGGCTGTTTTTAATACCAACAGAAACACACACATCCAGTCTTGTGTAAACTGGGATGAAGAAACGACACCCGGAGCTAATTAAACAAGTAGGTTATCCGCGGTCACTGGCCGAAAAACAAGTGTTTAGCATCACACGGGAGGGTTTTAGCCTTCAGAGCATCTTGACGCATTTTGATCCTCTCTGCTCGGTTGTTTACCATGCCTCCCCCCCCATCTCTCTCCCCTCTCTCCCCCCATCATCATCATCATCATCAGTAGCAGCAGCAGCAGCATCTCCCATTGATGCTCAGTGGAGTCAGATGAAGGACACAACCTCACATGATTCACTGGCTCTCTCAGTGCTCTGCTAACTTTAAGAAGATGTGTTCATGCAGACTGTCCAGTGTGCATCTTGTTGTGATAACGCTGCACTCTCTTCTCAACAAGTTTTCACACAGCAACTCTGGATTTTAATCAGGTTTACATGCACTGTGCTGATTTATCTCCCTCTTCTCCTCATGTAAAGGAAAGTTTGTTCCTCCTTTCCTTTTTGCTAATTGGGGTTAAATGCTCTCTCCACCTCTATTTCCTTCTAAAACAATGAAGGGCATCCCTCCATCTATTCCCTCGGCCCATAAACCTGGCCAGTTCTGAGCCGCAGCCATTTGTTCCGCGTGTTGTTTGCAAAATTAGTGTAATTGATTATATTGTCGGCCGCTGCCATTAGGCGCCCAACACTTTCTCTCTCACACCACCACTTCACTTCTTTCTTAATGAATCAGGCTCAATTTACAACATGCGACACACAGCAAGCCTCGCCGCTCGTAATGAATTTATTTTAGGTGGCACTAAAGGGAGAACAGCAGAAACTGGAGGCTATGTAATGTGATGCAGAGTTGTAATTTCCCCTGCTTTCTTTTGCCTATTTTCAGCAAACCAGCCTCGTTGGGTTTTGAGCGGTGCCAGCAGCTGGCATTCAGCTCGCTGACTCCACTGAGTGTAAGATTTCTGCAGCAAGAAGAAGAAGAAGAAGCTGCTTGTTTCACAACCATGTGATGTTGTGGCCTGCTGAGTTCAGGTGCTGCAGGTGCAGCGTATGGAAGCGCAGTATATTTATCTGTGGATGGATCGGTCCCCATGCTGCAGGGATAATCTCTGTTCAGAAGTAGTAGTCTTGGAAACCGAGCTCAGGAGCCAGTGTGCTTTGTGAAATGTAGTTTTTCTTGTAGAGCAGCACATACACATAGATCTGGATCGTTTGACGTGTGCTGGTAGTCGGCATTAATCACAGAAAATTACAGACGTTAAATAAAAATGTGTTCAATCAGACATTTTTGCAGTGCCATTCTGTATTGCAGATGTCCCCGTCTGACTTGTGGCTTCTTGCAGAAACAATCCTTGTCTTGTCAGGATGAGTTATGAGTTAAGAGCTGCTCCTTTTCATTCTTGGTGCCAATACAATAGGATCAGGCATGCACAATGTTACTGCTGAAAGTCTGTCACGTTTATTGTGTATGTCTATTTAGACAGACGCTTTAAAAAAAAAAAAAAAAAAACCAAGCTTCTCTTTCTTTTACTATGTGGTGAAACGCTGCCAAAGCACTGTGTTCCCAGTCACACTGGTGGGAGCTACCAGAGTAATAAGATGAAGTGCATGATTTTTCTTTTCTTTTTCTTTTCGAATTATCCATTAGAATGTTTATTTACATTTATCTCAAGCTCATCCTGCTGATTTAAAGGACAAACAGTGAGTGGGAAGGACGTGACTGGCACCGTCTTGGCTTTTTGATGAGTACGACAGTGGAGAACTCACTGCACTCTTGGGATTTCACTCATAAAAGGAGGTTTGCATTGGAATTTTGTGCGTTGTTTGGTGTAAACTAATTAAGTGTTTAAATTGCACAGATATATAGAAGTTCGTTATTGAGAAACTGCATAGTTATTCAAGTTTATTATACCAAAGGGCTGGTGAACAACAACACCATCAAGTGTGATAAATGTTAGCTAGCTAGCATTAGCCACAGACTGTATATAAAAGATGGATGTAGCCTCGAGGTCTGAAGTGAAGCCATCGTGGAAATGACTTTTGCCTGCATTCTTTCTAACAGCCAGCAGGGGGCAACTCCTCTGGTTATTAAAAGAAGCCTGGTGGGGTGCAGGCAGGTGGTGGGTTGTGGGAAAATATATATTCGGACACCACAACGACGGGGGCATGGCGGACGAATATTCAGATCTCAAAAATGATGTTCGGATACCACCACAACAACCGAATATTCAGATATTCGGATGCTCAGGGCCAGCCCCATTTTCATTCATGTTCATTTTGTAAATTAGCGGAAAACAGATGATCAAGCCGCGTATGACGACTTTGTGCTTGACAAGTCGCTACTATATTGGCAAGCAAAGTGTCCTCGAGTTCTCAGTCAGATCAGCTGCTCCCTCGTCACATCCGATTTCAAAAGACCAATGGCAACGGCGGAATGTCAAACTCGATGCCCCAGAACCACAGTCACGGTATCTACGTCCATGGTTTACATACAGTGTGTGGCGTTAATGCTGCTGGAATGTAAAATGATGCATTCTCTAAAAGAGTGGACAGCCCACTCATTGGGGTTTGCGGCGAAGTTATGTGCATGTTGTCTGGTGTTGCTGTTGTTTCACAAGACAAAGTGAGCATGCATGTTCATGTTTGTTTGCTGGTGTTGTGGTCCATAGTACAAGCAGCCACAGCCAGAAGCTAACAATACTCCTAGAGGAAAACACATGAGTGTGTTGGTGGGTAATTGACCTGCATGATTTAGGTTTTTTTTGTCTTTTTTTCTTTTATTTTTAACATTGAGATCGACTCCTTTTAGCTGATTTAGGGCATTAAGAGTCAGCTATGTCCTGCTGTGAACTATATTCTGATTGTGTTGATTGATGTGAGTACCGTGGGAAATCCCCTGTTGACATTACTAGCAGATGCAAATGTCTCATAGGTGGGCTTGTTCTCCTTATAGTAATATGCCTATATATCACCAGCTTGAGTGGGTGTCTTCAGGAAGATTGGAGACGATCTATGTGTCATATGCTTTAGGGGAATCTTGAGTGTGGGGCACACCTCCAACACAGCTGTGGTCTGTTGTGCCGCTATGACTGGTGTTGCTGGCTGTATTTTAGCACGATGACACTTCATGATTGATATTTCACAAGATAGAGCCTTGTGACTGAAGCTTTTTATATAATCAATGCAGAGGTGAGACGTGTGTGAGTAATCGACTTTTCAGTGGGTTTTGAAAGGCGCCTTGTTTTTTTTATGTCTTTGTTACTTTTTTTTTCTTACTGATAAATTGTATTTTTGTCCACTGTTTTCAGAGTTCCACACAGTGTTCTGACCTGAAACAGATTGCTTCTTTAATTTAGTCCTCAGTTTCTAAGTTCAGCAAAGTCGTGTTACTATCTGCACTGCAGTTTGTTCTCTTGAGCTAAACTCCGTCTTTATTTTTGTTTTTCTTCAGAACTATACAATGTTCCTTGAGCTTTTATAGAATGATGAGTCAAAACGCTTTTCTAAATATAGTGGTGCAAAAGCTGTTCTGGATAAACGTAGCATGTTGCATGTTTACTAAGAAAAACACACCATGTGTTGTCCACTGCAGGACTGTGTCATATTGTATATACGTTGCAGAGTACAGAGCAGAAAGCATTCCTACACTTTCTGCATAACTTTATGTTGCAGAATGAAATATAAATATAATTGAATTTAATAGAGTTGCTATTTTCCCCATTAAACCACATTCAGTAATCCATAATGATAAAAAATTAATGCAAAATTTTTCAAAAGTGAAGAACTGAAACCTATGAAACATTCAGACTCTTTGCTGTGACACTCAGGTGCATCTTATTTTCTTTAATTATCATGCAGCCGTATATAGAGTCTGATGGGAGTCCACCTGTGATGAGTGGGATTGATTGGACACACACCTGTGAATGTGGGGTCTGTTGGTTCACACTGTTGAAGTAAACATGGGGACATGATTTATTTTCTTCTCAGATAGATCGAGAAGCATTTCTATAGGCCTGAGTGCAGAATATGTTCTATGTTCACAGCTTTTTTTGAGTAAAAATAGGAAAAAAATAAACCTTTTTTTTTTTTTTAAACAGATGCATCCTTTTTCTCATCTAATAACTGATTCGTGACTCCAGACAGCCACTTTGGGAACCACTGATTTTGCAGAATATCTTTTAAAAAAAAAGTTGAACGTATGCCTGAATATTTCCCATTCTTTTCCCGTCTTTCCAAATGAAAACGGCGTGCAGCACATGTGTATCACTACTTGTGTTTTAGGGTAGATCTGAATCCAGATGGAGATGAAAAAAGCCTTTGATATCGTCTGTGATCACAGACTGTGCAGCCTCAGTCCAGCCTCTTGAAGTGATTTAAACTCAGCATTGACCCACTTTAAACCCGATTCAACCTGTACAGCACCTGCTCTTGAAATTCGCTCTGACTCAGGCCATGTGACCGTCATTCACCACGCTTGTGCAGCTTTGATTCATGCTGCCAGAGCGTACTGCACTGTACACTAATGACGTACCGTGATCCCGTTGTGCTCGGCTCAGAAAGGGGTAGCAAACGGCTACGTGGAAGTTGCAGGTGTGGATTGCGCTCGCTGTGGTTGCATCGTGCCCTGATGTCCCTTCGGTCACTGTCTGTCACTGTACACTCTGTGGCTGGAGCCATTTTGAACAGATTTGGGCGTCTGTGCAGTCGCCAGAGCAGAGAGCCGGTGGCAGCGTCCTTGGTAAAGCTTAAATCCTCCCTCCTTTTGCAGCTGTATGTAACCTCTTATCTCTGTTGCAGAAGAATTGTTCACTTTCCTGACTGGAAACAGACATTCTGCAAGCAATTTGCCTTAAACAGCTGACTTCAGAGAAATTCGAAAACAAAGAGTAAGGCTGTAAATTCAGTTTTTTTTTTTTTTTTTAAAGAGCAGAGGAAAATGCCGCCTTTAGTTTGTTGTGTTTGTCAAAAGTTCATTTGCGTCATAAAGGACGTAGATTATTAATTGCTGATTCTTTGAACTTGATCTCAACGTAAAATTTCAACCTTTTAGTACCTCAATCTTGTCCAATAAATGGTACAGCTGTACTTTTTGTTCCCTCGTTCTGGTTCCTCAAGTGGTTATTTACTGCTTGTCTTAGTCCCCTATGATAGTAGTTTGGATATTTTTGTGTTGGGCTTCTAAATTAATCAAATATTAATCTTGACAACAATTTCGGCTTCATGCAATTAAATGAACATGGTCCACTGTGATATTGACGTTTTGAAATGTGTGCTGTGCTCATCAAAAACTCCGCTGCATATCAAATCAAGCCCTTCCTAAACTAACAGACGGCCACCAGGGAGCGGCTGAGATGTTTTGACTTCACTTTTGGAGAGCCGTGCTGCTTGTGCAAAAATTTTATGGATGATGGAGAAGAGTAATATACAAGAGACAGCAGACGGTCTGGAGCTGGAGGTGAAAAGCTACCCCGTGTTTTATTTTGGATTTCGTGCACGTTATGCTAAGCAGGAACAATTTATTCGTGAAGAGAATATGGGGCTTGTGTCTATGCGGTAAAGCAACACAACTAACTTGTTTAACCACCTTGTGGTACAATAAATGCATATAGAGCTTAAGAAGAATAATATCGCTAATATGAACTTGTGCATCATCAACTAAGATACTGTTTCCATAACAACGACGCTGTACAGTGTGCCACTGTGTCATACAAAATATAAGGGAAAGCAGATCTGGTGATTTTAACTTCTATTATTATTTATATCTTGTTTCTAGGAGATGCTGTGAATCTGGCTTGTTTGAGTCTTATTCCAATGGAAACATTTCTGTATTAGCAGGCATGTAGCACAACATGGAAGTGAAAGCAGCAACAAGTATGTCGTCCCTAGAATCAAAGATTCACTAGGGGGGAAAAAATCACATATATCATTTTGGCCATAATGTTACAGTTGAGTCTTTGGGCTGTAGACTGTTGATCACTGAATTTGTCCATTTTCTTGGACATTTTCAAGGAACAAACAAAATAAAAATTCTACAGATTAGTGCATTATGATAATAATAGTTAGTTGAAGCCTTAAAATTAATCAGTACTACTCAGGACTTAGTGGTTGCAAAGTGTTTTTGCCAAGTTGAAGACAGAAACAGAAGTTCATGAGGAATCTGACTCTGATTGTCAGTAGTAATCAATATATACCAATCAGCCACAACATTAATACCATCAGCCTAACATTGTATAGGTCCCCCTTGTGCTGCCAGAACAGCAGTGGCCCATTGAGGAGTGGATTTGATTCGATTGTAGGTTGGGAAGTCTGTGGATCGTGCTCGTTTCGGGGCATCAAATCGATGCTTGATTAGGTTGAGATGCGGCGAGTTTAGATGTTAGGTTAGCACCTTGGGCTCTTGGTCCCATTCCTGAAGCTCTTCCTGAGCAGTTTCAGTAGTGTAGCGTGCCGCATTGCCTTTGCCACAAGAAGTGTGCTGGTCTGCAGCATTGTTTAGGTGGGTGGTGCATGTCAGTGTCACAAGAATGCCAGGATTTGATGTTTCCCAGCAGAACATTGCACGATAACAAGATGATCCATGGTGTTCACCTGTCAGTGGTTTTAATGTTGCTGCTGAGTATATATGAGGTTTATGTCATTTTATTGCCTGTTTCTGTGCAGTAAGCTCAAAGTAAAATCACGTCTGCACAAGTGATTATATGCAATCCCCCCCCCACCCCCACCCCACCACGTCATTAGGAATAGATGAAGAAAACCACCTCCTCCTCGTTAAAGCTCAGCCCAGGACTTGATGTCGTCACACGGAGCTTGCGGTGGGTCAGATGGGCCCGGCTCTTGTGTTCGGGGTTGGGGGTTACAGTCAGCCTCTCCTCCACTTTCAGCGTCACGCCAAAACCGCAGAGGTCAGAAAGACACCACAACAATGCTGTCCTTTGTGTCACGCTTCCAGTGGAGAGAGATGAAATCTCTCCCTCTTCTCTCTCTTACTCTTTGTGCCTTTTTATTCTCTGCTTTGGTGGCTGAATCGTGACGTACTCGCAAGCTCAAATGAAGTTATTGTTACAGATGAGTAAATGTTGAGCCACGGATGAATGCAGGCTATGACGGAGCCAGTGGGGACGTACGCTGACATGTGAGAGCAGAGCTTCTGATCATATGATCGCCTCTGTTAGCCTGCGGTCCCTCCAGCGTCTCCCCATCTCAACTGCTAGTTTTCTTCTCTGCTAATTAAAAACAGAGGTTAGACTTCACTTTTTTGACACTCATTACACGATCCATCAGCTTCATTAAAAAAAATGGGAATGTTTACGAGCCAGGCGTACGCCACTGGGTCACCGTTGCAACGATATCTGGGGAGGAAATGATGTGTGAAAGCGATACACTTGCATGAAAGCTTGTCAAAACGGGGCCCGTGGAGATGTCCGTCTTAGGGGTGTTTCTTCAAAGGAATTCAATTAGCAGGAGTTGTTTGTCTTGCTTCAAGGAGCTGGGCGAACACAGATCCTATCACGCCGATCGCACCACGCACAAACCCCCTTATCAGTCCTCCACTTCCACCTGCCACAGCTCATCTTTGTGTTTGCTTACGGTGTGCTCCAAATGTGCAAAGTCAGTCAGTGGCCGTCGAGTGTGGCTTCATTTCCTCTGAAAAGAATCACAGTTGCTCATTTACATCTGGAGTGCAGGCACGGCGCGAGAGCACCAGCGAGCTCGGCTTCCTCTCATATCCTGCTCAACATTTTCCATTTTTAATCTCCCTCGCTTTTTTTCTTAATCTCTCCAATTCCATTTAGCTCTCAAGTCCATTTAGCCTTTATTCAGGAGTTCAACAGTGCACTGGAGCGCCTCGGTCTATATTTAAAACCTCACCACTGAATAAATCGAGCAGAAATCTTTTAATTCTGCCAGCCGCCACCCAACCCGAAAGTTTATACTGCTGCTGAAGCAGAGGAGCGGCGATGGTAGGTTCCTGTAACAGGTTTCAGCCATATGCGGGCGGCTGAGCAGCTCGCCATAGATCCCAGGCAGCTGGGAGTACCAGAGAGTGATAACTGCCTCCCTGCTTTATGCTTCCTCAGACTTTGTCCCAGACTTCAGATTAGTACTAACAAAGTATGCAGTAGCATTTAGATATTTCTTGAAGTATGTCCCACCTTCCAGGCTGCCTTTTACTCTGCAGTCATTTCACTGAGGATTATGCATGCAGACTTTCCAAATCTGCATTTACAGCTGCTTTGCATTGATAGTGCGGGTTTGACAAAAATTAAAGCAGACGGAGAGTTAATGGGCAAAATTAATGGGCAGCTAACAGGTGTGGAAATTTAAACAAAAAAAACCCCCAAACACACTCTTTTCTTTCCTGACAGTATCCTCAAAAGACCAGCATCCAAAGCAGCCACAGCCTGCGGGTTTTCACATGTATTTTGCAGCAGTGTTAGAAAAGCAAACCCTTCTTCAGTGACATTTTTTGAACAAACTGAGCAAAGCACATGACAGCATTTGGTTAGTCTCACTTTAGAAACACTTCTAGCACTTTAACCTTACAAAAAAAGAGGAATCTTTGTCAGCATGGAGCCGGATAGATGAATCGGATGCTAATGTTGCCTTATTGCAGATACTGGAGGGAGTGAGTGCAGGTGTAGAACATGTCAGTAGTTTTTACTAGAACCAAACAAATAATAATGACAGGTACCATTATCCAAGTTGCATGAGGTGCAATTTTTGGATGAAGGTAGAATGTGTCACAACCATTTTAGATGAAGCAACCATTATATGAATCATATTCTTTAGATCCAACAGGAACGTGCTTGTTTGGTGACATTGTCATTTTACAAAAATAGCCATCCTCACTGAAACCATTACTCATATTGCAATATCTTCTATTTTTGCTCTGCAGTTTCTTGTTACCTATCAGTTTATCTGTGACCATGTTTTCTCAGGAAATTGTTTCACAGTGGTGGTAAGTGCCAACCTACCAAAGCCTTTCCTGTAAAACATTTGACTTTAATGTTGAGACTGTAGTTTGTAGGAAGTCCCTCTTTGAGTACGTGTTTTTCATCAGTAACTAACATAAGGAACAGTTAGGTGATTACATAAAATGATGCGAGCATACTTGTCAACTGTTGAGTACCACACTCAAACCCAGATTCACATCCAGCTCTAATAGGTATTCTGGTAAAAGCATTAAATCATTAACTGAAGCACAAGCAAAAAGAAGCGTGGGTGGAGTGACAGTCTGCATCAACTGTGTAGATGTTTCCTTAGAAAACAGCTGTCTAAATAAATCCAATGTGTCAGACTGATTATGTGTAGTGAATCCGTTTAATAGTGGGGTCTTTGTTTCATTCTGCAATAGAAATTGTTAACAGTTTTTTTTTATTATTGTTAAAATGGATTTAGAATCAGTTTTCTTGGCAAGTTCACGTACAAGAAATATGACTTGGTGTTTTTATGCACCGCTAAAAAACATCACCATGTAGAAAGAGAAAAAGAAACAAAAGCACACGTTGCAAGTCAAATGTAGCAAATCCAATGAATTTAAAGGTAATAAAAAGTCATATAAATGTTTAGATTGTGCAGGGATGTGCAAATTATTCACCTGAGAATGTGTAAGTTGATGATTTTTGCCGGGATCTGATGAGCATTTCACCAGCGGAGCATGTGATGTTTTGGATGAGGTCGTGGGCTTCATGTGCAGTCTGTATCTGCAAAAGCTCAGCGCGTCTCCAGTAAACATCTTAAAGCTGCCAGGAGCAAGTAGGAATCACGTGGGCGTTGTTGTTCAGCGCTGAAACGGTGGCTGAGTAGGGTGAAGCACGTCGCCACGCTGTATTATTTATTAATGATATGTTTACCGTAGTGGTAGGCTGACTGGTGACAAGTGTTTGTGTTTTGTGGGGCAAACAAAAGTGCTTTCTGTACGTATGTTAATGGCCTGGAGAGTTTTCATACATAATTAACTTGCTCTTGCTGTGTCTAATGTCATGTGTGTGAGTGACAAAGGCTAGATTCTGTCCCAACAAAGCCTCCCTGTGCTGCTTGTGGAAATCTGCATTGCAAAGAAGCTATTATGTTTTATGGTTTCTATGAATTTCAATGCGGACGTTCTGATTTTTGCCTCATGCCCTCAGATTTCCACTCAGAGCCCAGCAGAAGAGTGAGCGTTTGTGTGGAGCTCTTCCCTCTGAGCCTTCATCTTATCTCGGATAGTAACTGTGTTCTCGCCAAGAGCTTCTATTACGGCCAATTTCCACTGCAGTGTACAGTCTCCTGATCTGTCTGCTCCCTCCGTGTTACACTCTGCTCTCTGTTTAACTGTGCAGCATCGTCTCTCTGCATTGCTGATGCAGCTGCAAGATGCTGACAAAGGAGATGATTGCTCACCCTGGCACCAGCGACATGCTGGCAGGCCGGACCTGGGCCTTCACCAGGCCCTGTTAAAAGGCTGTGACATCGCTCAGGGAGAGAGAACTGTGTTGGCAGAGTCACGGGGCTTTATCTTCACGATGCTCTGGCACATGTTAAACAACCCCTGAAGCAAAAGCTTTGAACATATATGATAATCAGGCTTGGCTTACGCATTATCATGCAGTCATCCACAATCTGATATTTTTAATATTTCCAATGAAAGCCCTGGGAAAAATGTACTATATTAGGCTTTAAATTATTTGTAATGAAATGTTCATTTAGAAGAGTGACATAACTGTAGAATGCTTCTGAATTTATCCCAAGATACCACCGCCATAGTTAAAAGGTTGAATCTTCCTTGTGATGGAGCACCACTGACATGTTGACTGCAAGAGTTGTTGAAATAGGATGAAACTTTAAAATTGCTGTAATTTTTTCACCAGAAAATGACGTCTCAATTTTACAGATTTTTATATATATATGGAAGGTAAAAGGATACAGTCATTGTTTATTGACTCCAGCAGTGTTTTCTGGAAACTAGTTAACATCTTACCACAAAGACACCACTTGACTCTCGTCAGTTTGTTGTATGTGAAATAGTTCAGTCATGGGAAGTGGTTTCTGAACAGTCAAATGTTAGCTTAGCAGAAGATGTTTGTTTTGTAATCCTCTTGTGGTCCTTTAGATTTATTCTCTGACTCCTCAGGGGATCCTAGACCCCTTGTTGGGTTTGATTTCTTTTTACCATGTGGGTCTCAGTATAGTACTCACATGCTATATGAATGCAGTGAAAGAGCTGCTGGCTGCTGTAATCAGTCCTCCTCTCCACACTGGCTGTGATGTGTCGCCTTCACAATCACCAAAGACATGATGGCACAAAATCCACAGTCCTCAGATCTCAGGAGGGCCTCATTCTGGGGGCGCTCACGTTTCAAAACAGAGCCCGGCCTTTAAATATTTCACTCCACTCAGATGAAATAAACTGCAGCGGGAGTTGAAGTTGGATTACTGGATTTCTTTGGCACATTTAATTTAAAAAAAAAAAATTCAAATAAATCCCCTATTAACCATATCTGCACCTGCAAGTCTGTGTTTCTTATTAATGTATTACATTTTGTGGCCTACTTGGTTACTTTATCCATGAACAGAATGTGCTATGCAGTCACACGGATGATACCACAAAGTGACATTTCCTCTACATCCTCCACTTCTCGTGCCAGTCTCTAAGGGGTTTCCCTCGCTGTCTGTCCAGGGAGGCCCCACTGGGAATCAGATCAGCTGTTAATTCTTCCTATGAAGGCACAAAATCCGTCCACTGCTTCTGAAGTGTTTCCTCTTGATCTGAAAAAAAAAAAAAAAACACCCTCATTTTTTTTTTCTCTGCCTCTGTAATGCTTTAATCACCTGGCAAATCCCTCCGTCATGTGGAGTAGATGCAGAAAGCCAGCACCGACACAGTACAGGAGGCCTAATGTGCAGGGAGGATAATTGTCCATTTTAATCCACTCCTCGGCGGTTTCTGCCAGTCAGCCTCTCAGCTGGCAGCCCACTGGCGGTCCTGACCCGTCAATCACAACGCATCACATCTGTCAGGGCTCACGGGAATGAGAATGAAGCATCTGAGATGTTTTAACGTGTCATATCTTCACCGTGAACTGCATGACAGCGTCGGAGAGGAAAAAAAAACAAAAACCACAGGCAGCAGGTTATGTTATCACTACTGAGCCACCACACAGTCTGCAAGGTTGCTCTAAATCCACGTAAAGGATGTAGCCTGCAGCTGTAAGCTTTGCAAATGCAGCTATTATTGAAATGGCAAAGTGCCCTACTTACCCTTTAGAGACTAGCCCTGAAATGAACCAGAAGTGGGTGGCTGACGGCGAGCTTTATGTTAAACTGTACAAGGCAGAGAGAAAGCAGTCGCCTACTGCTACAGAGACTTGGGTTCACTTCCCAGCAGGGGTGCCTCCGCCTTGGCTGGGACCCCCCCAAAGAATACAGCTAGCAGTGTTGCTCTGTGACTTATTCAGTGAGGGAGCATGTCTGGGAGAAAGCTTCCTCTCCAGACCTGCTCAGTCAATTTTTTTTCTGCTCGTTTTCTCTCCTCTTGCACAAACGCTTGTCTTCTACCAGGAAGTGAGTTGGAGGAATCAAGAAAAGAGCAGGATGAAAGTAAACACACAGAGTAGGCTGCTGTTTGCTTTATTATTAGACCTATATAACGAGTCTGCATCCATTTGGAAGTATGTGGACCTGTGAGAAGTCACAAGTAGAGCTGCAACTAATACTTGTTTTCCCTGCTGAATAATCTGCTGATTATTTCTCGATTAATCGATGAGTTGTTTGGTCCATAAATGTCAGAAAATGGTTAAAAAAAACAAAACAAAAACTGCTAATCAAAGACCAAACTGACATCCTTAACCCAAAGATTATTAGTTTGCTGCCATAGATGAGAGAAGAAACCAGAAAATATTCCCGTTTAAAAAGCTGGAATAAGAGATTGTAGACTTTAAATATATAATATCCAACTATATTAATAGTTGACAACTTAATGATTGATCGATTAATCATTACAGCTTGGGCCTGGAGATCTACAATCTATTTTAATACTTTATAATGTGTATACATTAGTCGTAATTGTAATAATAGCTTCATTTATATAACACCTTTTAATGACAGTAGTTTGACAGACCATAGACAATATTTTTAAATTTTTTCTTAAAAGACCTGACTAGCAAAATATGGAGAAATAGAATTAAACATAGCAAAAGACACTAAAGACAGTATCTGAATATAAATAAATCCATACAACAAACACAGCTTAGTACAAATAACATATTAAAATGCCGTAGCACATTTGAGGAACGAAAAAAAACAGATACACGGTAGAAGAGCTAAAGAAAAAGGCTAAAAAAAAAAAAAAAAAAGCATAAAACAAGAGTAAAATGGAAAAAGGGGTAAAAGAGAGTCAAATACATAAAAAGCACATAAAAATTTGAAGAGGATATTTAAAAAAATGAACTTGTGTTTATCAAGTAATTGTTGTACTCGTTTACCACTTTCGGTTTATTTTTCAGCATCAAATACTCACTGAAGGCTTTAACAGTGGCTTTTTTTTTTTTTAAGTTCGTAGTGTGCTGTTTTTATGAAGCCTGGATTCACAGCGGTTCTTGCGGCGCCATTGGTGGCCCAGAAGTCGATGCAAAAACTCCCAACAACTAGTATTTTAATTGAAGTAGATACGTTTTTAGTGAAGTCGTCCTTTTAAAGAACAGAGTATTTAATGTGTTCATGCTTTGGCATCAAAGGGGAACTGCTCTGATTTTATACTTCAAGATGAGTTCATGTCTCTTGCAGAGTGTTACAGCAGTGGAATCACTTGTTAGATGTCTTTTGTGGTTCTGGAGGAGCTTTTCACAACAATAGAAAACAAAAACCCCGATGACTTCTTTCTTTTTTTTAAATTCTACATCTCGAAAGTCCTCTAGTTTTATGGGCACTACTGCACTGGTTTGAAATATGACCGTATAAGTCCTCGTGTGTCCTCAGGGGAAGCTGTGTGAGGTCTGATAAATGTCCTCAAGGGCTTTTGAAAAGTCAAAACAAAAAATATGGTGGTGTGGAGTCGCTATTGGTAGCCTAATGGTCAGCGGCCAAGTTGCATTGTGGGTAACGTAGGCTCCAGGTTCTGTCAACATATTTGGCTTCCCTAAATATTTTGGTTCTTGTCCAAATGGCTTTTCTATAGTTGTTGTGTTTTTATCACAAAAAAAGCAAAGAGTCAAAAGGAAAGAAGGAAGCTATTGACTAATCATAGAATGTAGGGCTGCATGATCGTGGAAAACAGTGAAATTTTGTTTTTCTGCGATATTTTGATATTAAGAAATACATGATTTTTCACCAGATTAATTGAACTTAATTTGGAAAGAAATATGCACTCTGAGTGAGTATGGTGATTTTGTTAGGGATATGGATTTATATTTTCTGCACAGAAAATTAAAAAAATATATTTAAAAAAAGCTGTAAAATGACTATCTGCCGTCTCTTTCGAGTGTGAACCATTTGGAAGCTTTCTCCACTGGTGTAACACCAGCAAAGACGTTCATCTTTTTTTTTTTTTTTGCTTTGGATGCCATTCAGATCTGGCTTTGCATTTATCACACAGAGCTTGGTGGAGCTGATTTAAGTGGTCAAACAAATTAGTCTTGTCGCCTCGTTTGACAGCAACAATCGCAAAACCCTGCCGACAAAGGACCCCTTTTTGATCATTCTTTCTGTAGCCAAAATATTTCCATAACACTGACATTTGTGTTTCTTTTTGAAACCAAATCTTCCTTTTCTTTCCAGTTCCTCTTTCCCTTTGCAGTGCACATGTGGAGTCTGCATGTGAACAAACTCTGTGTCTTGTAAATAAAGTTAAAAGGGGGAACAAGAACCCTTAAATCAGAGTAGATGACATGATATCAGACAGACTTCTGTTGCACATTAGTCATGGAAAATGAGAACCCTGCAGGTTTAGTTTGTATCAAGCTACAAATAAGTGCAATGTGATGATGTGTTGATGCTCAAATGATATATTGTGCAGCCGTAATAGAAGGTGCTGTATTTGTATCAGAGGTGGTCTGGCAGTGACAGGAGCTCTAATAGAAATATAATGGCTGATGGTGAATTTAAGGATAAAAACTATTCAGAGTGCAGCCAACATAGTTTTATTGAAATCTGGTAACTGTGAAGGTCACAATGTATGATTCATTTCATACTCATTGAACCCGTTAGTGACCCCCCGTGTCCTGTGGAGTTATTGTCAACCTGGAAGAGACCGCTCCCATCAGAATAAAGGTGATCACTCAGAGCAACTCTGTATTGATCTGCAGTGACCCTTCCGTTTAAGGGAACAAGTGGACCCAAACAGTGCCAGACAAATGTCCCGCTACAGCATAACAGAGCCACCAGAGCTCCTCACTGTAGGGGTCAAGGGTTCAGGTTTTCCTTTTAGTGTGTAACCCGCCTGTATATGAGACTACACTGAGGCAAACAGAGAGAAATGAAAGTGTGAAAAAGTAAGCTCAAAGCTTGATTTGTCTGCTTGAACTCTGGCTGCACAGCACAATCCACGCAGCGTTTGCCTTCCTGCCTGCTGGTCCTCAGTGGCGGCTCAGCACACTGAATCCGGTCCGCTCTCTCTGGAACCTGCTGCATCTCCGGACACTCCAGTCGCCCATTCATCTGCCTCGCTATCCGAGCAGCCGCAGAGCAGAATGACTGGGCCCGTTGTGTCTCAGCCGGTCATGTGAAGGCTCCGAGTGGCTGAATGACTTTACCCCTGCAGCCCCGCTGCCATTATGTTTTATGGAAGGGGGCTGCTGCTTGAAAAGAGAGAGTCAGCTCTCTTTCTCTGAGGCTTCACACGCTCTCGGCAAAGCCTGCTGGGAGCCTGTCGCCATGACGGCCTCGGACTACGGGGCGGAGAGGAAGGAGGAGTGAGCGCAGACGTGTGGGGCAGCCAAATGGCAATTTTCTGCTGGTAAAGAAGACTTAAATCACATGTTTCACTCACACACTGAGGTCAGCTGGAGTATTTTGAGACTCCCTCGCTGCTCTTATGTACAGATCTCCAAAATAGAAGCCTCGTAACCTGCAACTGAAAAAGCAGTTCTGTTTCTGGTTGAACACTGAGTACTGTATGCTATAGTAAGAGCTCACTTCATTTTCATTTCTGTACTTTTTTCAGTCGCTTGGGTCGTTTTCTACCGAGTCGCATCCACAGGTGTGTGAGATGTCATTGATGAAAATGAAAACAGAACACTGCAGACTTCACCAGAAAGGAAGAATGCCAAACCACATCTGTTCGCATCCTGTTGTCCTCATTTCTAATTTTCTCTCTGTCTCTTCTTTTAACTTTGTTTGTTCTGTGTCTGCAAAGAGACACGGAATATCTATGAATTTCAGTTAACTTTGTTTTTTTGTTTTTTTTTTAGGAATAATTTAGGTAGTATTTTTTCAAATATTGTATAAAATAATTATCTGTAAAATTTTGGTATATCTGTTTTAAATATGATCAAACTGTAATTTTATGGTCACACATTATAAAAGGAAAAAATCACTATAAAAATAGTTTTTTTTTATGTTGACAATATTTATAGTTTTGATCATTTTGCTAAACATATAAATTAACATTATTTTCTGTAATTTTACTGGATTTTATCTGTAATTTAACCAAAGATGGAAAATCTGTAAAATCACAGTTTGATAAATTATACATACATACAGAATTGTTCAGGCAAATATCTTCACAAATAATTATATTTTAGTCTATTTTAAATACAGTACATTATTTGGTCACACACTGTAAAAACACTGATTTTTGACGTGGACATTATTTACAGTTTAGACTGTTTTTTTTTTTTTATTATTGCAGTTAACATGTAAATTAATATTTTTTTCCTGTTTTACTAGATATTATCTGATATGAAAATCTGTTAAATAACATTTAATAACAAGACTGTTCAAAGTGTTTACAGTGCTGTTACAGTCTCGTCGTCTACGTTTTGATACACAACATAAAAGCTGCACACACAAACTGATGCATAGCCTTCAGGTTGTTTCCCATCATGCCCTACTTTACATTTATTGATCTCGCTTTTGTCAGATAAACCAGTCGGTCTGTGGAGGCCTCGTTCAACCAATAACAGGAAATGTTCATGTAAGAGACCCCCACAAACACAACTCGCCAGCAGCAGTAGCAGCAGTAGCAGCTTTCCGTGTGGGCGTCTGCTGTTGCAGAACAAACAGTTGCATCACATCGGCAAAGCCGGCGTGCACTTGCAGCGTCATTACCGCTCTGCTCCAGCAATCAGCGGAGCCGCAGAGACAGATTAAATTAGATTAGCAGGGCTGAGCTTTAAAGTCAAATCAGCAGCTAATGGGTTCTAACATATCTGGCAGCAGTGACAGCGCGTCTTTTGTAAATAAAGGGCAGTTAGGAGGCGCGCCATGCAGTTAACCTCGACCCTCCTGCCACACAATGACTCCACTGTGTAATTCTGCTGTCAGTCACAGAGCTGGCAGCCACTGTAAAGTTTATCCACGCTGGTGGACATTTATCTTGTAAATAAAAGTTACCATGTAGAGCTTCAGAAATGCCCTCTACGGTTTGGTTCTGCACTTTTGTTCCCTGCAGTTTTTTTGCGCATAGTTTGGAGGTTTACAAAGATCTTATTCTGTGGTAGAAGTTAATAAAAGCAACGAGAGCATCAGCTGAATGCTAAAATAGTTGAAACAGAATCCCAGCTCTTTTTATTTCAGAGCGGGTGCGTTTGGACATAATAGAATTGTTAACCTTTTTTTTTAACTTCCCAGAGCTGGAAAGCAGTTGTGCCATACTGTATTTAAGTGCAAAAACAAAACAAGTATTTTGCTTCTTTACACAACACATCCACACTTATCCAGCTATGCTTATGTTCAATTTATGCACCAAATATACGCTGAATGTGAATTCTGCTGCTGTATTTTGAGCCACATCAGCCCATTTTTAATCACGAGGCCTTATTTGAAAGTGCAGTGAGTCCAATGCTGGAGCGAGTACACAGCAAAACAGTACTTAATTATCTTTTTAGTCATCAATAGTGGTACATACTTGTTGAATCACTTTGTGGTGCACGCTGCTTTTATCTTCAAACGTCTCGTATTTTCTCGTAAAAACAAGTGAGTGAACGTTAAAGGGTTTAACCAGTGGCTCCGACTGGTTTTGCTTGTAATCGCTTACAAACATGGTCGGAGGCTCTGACTGTGTTACAGATGTGCATTCCCATCCACATGTTTTTATGCACTTTTTTGTGCACAAACTCGATGTGTGGAAACGCACTGTTGCAAATCTCTTCACAAAGTAAATCGGTGTATCAATAAAAAACAAGTGTGACAAAGTGAAATAGAAATGTGACTTAAATGTCATCCTAGCTTTCACAGAAGAAAAGAAAAGTCGTCTTGAATGAAAACATAAAATCACATACATGAACCAAACAGGAGGACCATACTTCTATTGCATTGGGTTCTGTCACCTCTTCGGATCCACGTCTTCTGCAGTGGTTTTATTGCACCCGACTTGAGTATTAATTCAACTCCTAGTTTTTGGATGTCTATAGGGGATTATGTACCAATTCTGTTCAAATTTGCACTAAATTTGGATGCAAATGTAACCATTGCCTCCTCTCCAAACTTCTCAGGTGGGCTGATTTAAATATGTGTTTGAGGGCATGAATAGGTCAAATTATTCATTATTTCACAAAAACAGCTAGGATGAGAGAGAATTCCAAGAACTTATGTAAATGTGTATAACAAAAACATGTTTTCTTCTTCCCTCTCCCATTAGCCATCCCGTTGGCCCTCAGAGTTTGTCCTTGTCACTTTAAAGGGTCACATAATGGGGCTAAACCACTCGTCTGTGTTTATAATAAGGCAGAAAAAGGCTGCTTACACACTCGGTGCATCTCTTCGCTGTCTCACAAGGGCCATTTTCCTGCAGTACAAGTGCTTTAACGTGTAATATTTTAGAGAATATGTCTTTACTTATCTGTAGGTAGGATGCAGGACTTGAACCTGCTTAAAATGGAATATTTTACCACTGATGTAGCGGTACTCTTGCTTTCTGAATACATCTCCCATCACTGTTTATGGTTTGGTTCTCACTACTGAGGGGGCTTTATGATTTAAGGTTGTCTGTATGTCTATACGTCCCTTTCTCAAGAATGCAATATCTCTAAAACACCTTGAGGGGTTTTCTTCAAACCTTGCAGAAGTTTTTAGTTGGATTAGATTTTGGTGGTCAAACGTTAATCTGATGTCACATCCATCTCATTCTCGTAAGTGAGATACATCAGGAACGCCTGGTGGGAATTTCTGGACTCGAGGATGGACTGATAAGAATTTGTTCGTCAGAAGTCACTTTGACCTCACTAAACATGGCCATAACTCAAGAATTAATTCTCTGATTATTGCAAAACTTCATACAAAAATATGAAGCAGTGACATTTTATATCCAACAGGTGGACAGTCAACTTCTCTGTGACGTCTAAACACTTTTCTAACTATTATTCAATGCCATAACTTACAAACAGAAGAAGAAATTGTGACCATATTTCGGTACCCACCTATTAAACGTCTTCTACATATATAAGTCTGGATTGACATGGATGTAAACAGCAACCTAACCCTAACCCCGGTTGGCGGAAGTATACACCTGCTAGGTGTTACTTCTAGTTTCTTCACTGTTCAGAGAATCCGTTTTGTGAGTTTGGAGACTCAGAACTGACAACAGGCTAAAAGTTTATGCGACTAGTCAAAACTATAACTGCAAATTGGATGTTGACTGAGCCAGGGTGGCTGTCGGTGCCTGTCATTATCATTCCAGGGAAAAATCTACAGATAGAAACATGATTAAATGTGTGCCAAGATCAAAAAATAGTAAAGTGAAAATGAAATGAGCTGTTAAAAGACCCACAGAAGAAAGAGAGTAAATATAGTTTTCGTGTGTTTATTTCATTTATTGGTTGGGGGATTTAATTTACATGTCTTTTTATACTCAAATTTAATTATTTAATATCATTTATTGATGTTATTGTGACATATCCGAGCATTTTTACTGCTTACTGGCTTCCACAAACGAGTGCATCTGCTAAATACTAAAACTGAAAGCAGCAACATTCTGATTATTTAAAAACGTATTTTGACAAAGTGGATATATTGCAGTTTTTGCTTTTTGCCTGTAGAGCAAGCAGCCTTTATTTGTGCTTCTGTACATGAAGTCCACTGCCAGATGGCACTGAGGATTTTTTATTTATTTTTTTCCAAGCTGCCTGTGATGCCCTACATTTAATAGCATCGTCTTGTTCACACCTGGAAAAGTGAATGAATGGATTTCCAAAATCCACCTGCTGGAGAGGCAGAAAAAAAAAAAAACCCCTCCAGAGCAGTGAAATGAGGCCATCACACTGGCTTTTCATTAAAGCTGGCAGCTCTCTTGTTTACTAGTTGAAATATTACGGTCACAGCACCGACATGTTTCTGTGTCAGTCAGGTGAGACTTTTTTTGTCCTTCTCTTCACATTGTTTCGGTTTTTTCTCACAGCGATAACAGGTTAAAACAGCTGCACTAATAGACTCTGAGGCTGACAGTCTCTTGATGCCCTCCCAAAGCATTCTGGAAAAAAAAAGTCAAATAAACTTCACAAGACCCATTTTCGCAAAGAAGCGTGAATGACGGCGACTCGCACATGCAGTTGATATCCATGTTTTATTGAATGCGACAATGAATAATTGAGCGTCTCTGTGTCCCCGCAGGGCCTCTGTTTTGGCGGCGCACAAAGCAATGTGGAGGAAATAAAGATCCTGATACGCTGAAAAACCAGAGGTATGACTCTTTCAAACTCCACCAGACTTGCACACACGCTCTCGCACGCATTTGTAACCTCACACAAAACACACTTGTAGATGAACTCGGGCGTGTTTACTCCCACGCGCCATATGAGAGTAACCTCGTGTAGCTACTGACAGCAGATGGCTGGACTGCAAAACGCGCTCATTCTGGAGGATTTTCCTTGTCTTTAAACGGATGTGGGTCATGGGGATGGTGGAGCGAGCACACACACATACGTTAAACCACGCACAGACGCACACAACTAGCTGAGATTGTTTGCCAGAGGCCAACCTGCTGTCCCGAGTACATACACATACCTGTGGTGCATTCGCTTAGACTGCATGCTCTGCTCTGCGCTTTATGAAATGAAACGGTCACCTGTGCACCTCTTCTCGCACGAGTGGTGCACTGCTGCTATTGTTGTTGTTGCAAGTTTGACCCACAGGTGAGCAGATGCAACCAGCTAAAAGCGAAAGTGGTGTATTCCTTTATGACCCAGCCCTCTGGTTTTTTTTTGTTGTTTTTTTTTTTTCCTGCTGCCATCTTTAATCCGCAGTGCAGCAGTAAGGTCAACACATAACATTCCCGCGGGAGTTAATGTGAGGTTACGCTGCAATCCTTTCCTCAGCCATGTGTGTGTGTGTGTTTTTCCTTATCCCATGCAACATATTTCCGGGCTAAAATCGCAGCAGATGAAAGATGTTACAGCCATTTCCTAATCTGAGCGTTAGCGTGCTTGCGAGGTCAGAGAGGAACACGAATGGCAGCGATGTCAGATTAGTTATCGACAGCCGGCAGCAGCGTGTGTCTTTGCCTCCTTGAGTCAGAGCAGAGCATCACGGGCAGGCCGCTGGAGACCGGAGCTATTCACAAGTCCGAGATGCATGTCAAGTCCAAGAAATGTTTGAGCACGGTGCTGCATCAAAAGAGACTTTGGCACCACACATGGATTGTAAGAAAGCAGTCAGAAGTGAGCGACTATCATGTCTGACAAACCTCTCATCTCAGTTCTCAGTTTGTACATCCTCGATTCCTTTCCTCCTACTTGAGACAAAAGCAGAGGAGGTGAGGAGGAGAGATGAGGAGTGCAGGTATTTAACAAAATGAGACAGCCTTGTTTTGTAGCCATCCTTTTAAAGTAACATCAATTCAAATGTGTGTGCAGCACATCTGGATCATCTGTCCATTCACTAGTTTAAAGCCCTACTGTTGTATTTTATGACCTCTGTCAGATGAGCAAATATTTGTATGCGATGTGCTTTACAGATACCACCACACAAATAGTCTGGGGCAGGAAGTGTGGTCATGCATTTGATCATCTTATTTAACTGATAGAGCACCAGATTAACCGTCTGAAACCCCAAACCCTACCGACAAATTTCGAAGGCCTGCTGTAACATTCATCAGAGGTAGAAACGACAGAGTTGTGGGATTTCTGACAGTCCTTGAACTAATCATGTGTGATACAATATCTCATAGAAAAAGAAATGTCCAAACCTAAGCCTAAAGTTGTGATATTTTGTCAGAATCACCTTAGTCTACTTGACTTATTTAACAAACTAATCACAAATAAGCTGTTTATACCAAATTCTGTTAAAAATAAATAAATAAATAAAATTCTGCGCTTTTGAACACAACTTCGAAGCTATTAGTGACAGAAATTAAGGTACTTTTGAGCTGAATTGAACTACAAGATGAGTTTACACACAGCAAATATGGAAACAAATTCAAAATGCTAGTAGTGAAATGTCTGTAGTATGTCGACTCACCATGTTTTTCCAGTACTGGTGACACCTGTGGGCGCTTGGAAAATGTATGTTGACTGCCAGTTTTTTATTTTTTCTTAAATCAGTAATTAAATGAATGTAACTGTAGTTTTTTCTCTTTTATGTTTATGGCATTAGAATTTCGTTAGATTTCGTATTTGTGCCGTTTACATAAAGGTGCAGAACTTCAAATTTTAGTAAAAAGCGAAGCCACTGTGACTAAAAGTCGCCCAGAAATTGCTTGCAGTTTGTGGGGATGAATAACTAATACAACTTCTGATAAGCCTACAAAGAAACAGTTGCATTTGAGTCCTGGTCCCACCATGTTTTGTATATTCGCCCTTGCAACCTCGCTCATAGCTCCTCTGGCTCCTTTATTCTCAAGATGCATTTTAGGATTTGAGATCCACGATATCAAGCTGAGATGGATTTCTGGGTCACACAGGACTGTCGGGAGACGAGGTGACGCGAAGTAGAGAAATGAGAAGAGCCCTCAGTGCCAGAAAGCAGCATAACCGACTTTTTATTCTCACTTTGATCTCCGCTGTAATTTTTGCAAAGACTTTTCTGATTTAACCACAATCTGATCTGAAGTTTTACCGTAGTTGCCTTAGGCTGAACACCTACTTAACAGCACTGAGCTGGAGGGCATTTACCTTATACTTTGCCAGACTGTGATGCCTGCTTTGACAACCTAAAATATATATATTTCTGTATGCTTTTAGCAGAGCAGACAAAAGGAACGCAGAATATAACATTTTGGTCATCTATCTTGAAAATGATTAGTGCTCATGATTTCTACTGTAAAATAAAAGTGCTCAAATGTCAGTCTTCCAAAGCCGACCAGCAAATATAAAGAAAATTAAAAATGTTATTAGACAAGTGCATCATGTTTCTGATTCATTTCAATCGACAGTTGGAGTTGGCTGTGCAGTTTTTTGCATGCAGTCACATTTTTTTAACATTAGAAACTGTCAAGACTCACTTTGTTTTCATGTTTTACACAGTTTAATAGCTCCAGTGGATCCAGAGGTTAGAATGCTGCGGTATTAGATAGCATGAGCTAATTCGACAGTAATTATTCGGTTCACGGCCGAACCGAACGTCTTATACTGCAGCGGTTTTTGGAGGATAAATTTGAGGAAGTCAGCAGATGATTAAAGGGGAAAAAAACGAAAGAAAATACCAGAAAGAGGAAATATTTTTTTGGAAAATTGTCGTTCATCCCTTCAGTTGAGGTCCAAAGACTGGAAATATCTGCTGAATAAAAAAACAACACTAGAAGTGAAGCACAACGTCTGCTCCTGGCAAACAGCTGGCAATCCATCCTCATCATATTTTTAGTTTCCTGGACAATTTCTGTGAAGTCAAGAACCTTCTGTTCTACACAGGAGCTGCTTGTTAGCTCCACTTGTTTTACAACCTGTTTGAAAGTCAAAGAAATGTCGGTGTCTATACAGGTCAGGGGTGTTTAACTCCTTAACTTCACCCTCAGAGGTTCCAACAATGTGAAACAACCTGCTGACAGAGGAGATGCAATGTAAAAAAATAAAAAATAAAAACCCCAGCAGAGCAACCAACAAATAGTTATAAATAGAGAGGAAAGTTTTTGGGGTAGATTTCATCAATGGGTTAGTGGAAACAAGCTGAACAAGGGAATTCTTCCAGGAAACTGAAGTCAGCTGAGCATCCGACATTCACAGCGAATGTATTCATTATGCAGGCTCAGTCATCGCTGCACTAATAGCTCCTTTATTATGTGTGCTCCAGTTTCCTACGGTGGCTTCGGCGACGGAGCTCGGGCTCATCGCAGAGCGCAGTCACAGTTTGCCGTGTGACTCAGCCCTTTTCGGAAGAGCTTTCTCCGTGTGTGTGAAATGGAAGGCGAGCTACGGTACGGCGGCGTGGCGGGCGTCAGAAGAAGCTCCGCAGAGCTGCAACTGTAGCACATCAAGAGCACCCGTACTGTGGGACTGTGGAACTGATGTGTGTGTGTGTGTGTGTGTGTGTGTGTGTGTGTGCTGGGTGGGTGGTATTGTAGGCTGGTGAGAAAGAGAAAATGAGTCACCGATTCCAATCATGTTTTCATGCTTCCACTCTAACCCTCTTCCACGCAGAAAGAAGAGCTAAACAGCACAGTGGTAATTATCCTCACATTATCCCAGACATTGATATTCATTGCTAGAATCATTCGCAGCCACGACACAAACACACACTTGTATTCGCCTTTAGCCTCCAGAGCTCCAGAGCCGACTGCTCGCCCTCTCCTCCTCCCAGCTTGTTACCTCCACGATAATGACTCTGCCAGTGTGGGCTGTGCAGCTATTCAGTGAAATGTCAGCGTTGCCCTCAGACTGTGGCTCCATTGTGGTTCCCAGTTTGCCTGATGGTAAGGAGATGCAGTCCGTGGGTAGAAGTGTTGCCGCTAATGAACCTTGTTAAGCCTCACTCCATTATATTGACACATCTGGTGGCATTTTTCATCCGCTTCCTCTGCCTAATTAAGTGATCTGTTCAGGATTCGGGCTGCAAAGTGAAGCACAGAACACACCGGATGTTCTCTGCTGCGTGCCGGCTCTGCGCTTGTTACCCAGTTTTAAAGTGGCCTCAGCGTGACACATCGGCGGCGGATTCTGCTCAACAGGAACGCACCGCCAGTCTTCCTTCGGCCAACTGATGGCCATTAAGTATCCTACTTATATAAAACGCTCTGTCTTGACCGTCACATCCATTCACATCAGAGCGTCTCGTTGCCGGCGTCACTACGCTGTCGAGGTTTGAGAAAGCGGAGACGTCAGCGAATTAACGGCAGTGCTCTGCCCCGCTGAGAAACATCAGCTCTGAGGAACATCAGTGCTGCTGTGGTGCTCTGGATCTGCAGTCATCGCTGGGATCTGTCTCAGAAATCACATCCATCTGTGACATCTTATGTACTGCAGAATGTGTGCCCGATTGTGTCTGTTAATGCAAGGATTTATTTATTATTCAGGGATTGCTCACATAGGCACAGTGAAGGAGGAAAACTCCAGATGATTTGTTGACGTACCGGCTAACTTTAACTGAGTTGTAAGTCCACCTTGAACGCTTTGGAACAGCTTTAATGCTGCTTGTCATAGAAGTCTGTGAACCTCTTCGAAAAACGATTCTGGTGCTGAAGCAATGTGTTAGTTATTTTCATTACACATTAGATTATTTGGTTTTTGTCATCTTTGTGATCATTTTTTGTTCTTTTTGGGTTTGGTTAGTTGACTTTGGGTTTATACTAATCATGAAACTCAATTTTAAGCAGTTTTTTGAGCTTCCAACGTAGAAATATTGATTGGTTTTCTGAGTTGGTATTCGATCATTTATTTGTTCTCTTTTGGTTCTGGTCTGTTGCTCTGACTAAATGAGCTGTTTGAAGATGTAACTTTGGGCTTTTGAAAGCTTTGATAAACATTTCACTCCATTTGGTGCCACTTTCTTTTACAGCAGACAATGTGATTATCAATAGTCATGTTTCTATAACATATTTTAAGTGCAGTTTGAAGCCTGACATTAGATGATTAATGGAAATAGCAGAAACAATGTTATGAGCCAAGTCTAGGGGAAAACTTCTCATAACATGTTGTGCGATTCCCTACTCTTCCTACTACCAAGGAATGAACACTACAATTCACAATTTAAAGCAGTTTTATTTTAATATGAAGTTGAGCAGAGTCCTGAAAGGAGGACGTAGCATCAACCCTAAAACTTTTCTAGTTGTAAACAACAACAAAAAAAGAAAAAAAAAGCTTCAGTTTCACAGAACTTTTAACAATTGCTTGAGCTGATTTTGGACTTTCTTAGTAAATGTTGAGATCTAACTCAGGTGACTGATCAGCTGTTTTTGCTTTTTTCGTTGTCTTCACCTCTGGACAGGAAGAAACCTGACCAGCTTACATGAAAGGATAATTAACTTGCTTGATTGAAAATGGTTCCTGAAGACTTTTATCAGTTTTTTTCTCATATTTCGCCAAAGATTAGTTTCTTCTTCTTCGAGGTTTTTTCACGTTCTGGTATTGTTGCAGGCTTCTACTACTCTGCTGGTTACAGGCATGTGTACACGTCACCTTCTGACCCCACAAAAACAACTTTATTCACTTCAAAGAGATAATGGAAACAAGTCTAATTCTTGGTTTTTTTTTCTTCTTTCTTCTCTGTAGTTAGTCCCTTCACGTTAATCAATAATAAAGGCGACACAGCTCTAAACCCTTCCATGAACCCTTGTTGCCTGAGTGAAAGCATCTACATCTTGTTATAATGCACCGGTTCTTTTTCCTACATTTCCCAAAATGCACTTCCCTGTGAACGGGCCTGCTGCTTTCAGTTGGTTATCCATGTCAGCAGAGAATCATGTTGTTGCTGTATTTCATTCTGGTCTATTGTCAGTGAACGACTCAACAACAACAGTGTGGTAGGAGATAAAAATATACACCCAAACAGCAAAATAGCTCCAAAAAATGCAGGTTTGCTTTCCAGTAGCTGTCTGCACAGCAAGAATTATATCTATTCTAGGTCTCTGCTCTTCTACTGCTTACATTTATTTTATTTTTTTCAAGCAAAACAAGAGAATCCAGAGGAGCAAAAAGCAATAGATAAGGTGGGACGACATGTTTTTTCCCAGCAGCACCAGAAATAATATAAATAGAGAATAAAAAATATTCAGACATATTTCTTTATCTGTTTTGATAAATGTTTCATTTACTCAAGCATAACAGACGTTTTTGTTCATCAGATAGTCAGAAATAATTGGAAAATGCGTAGATTTCTGTCCCATAAGGCGACAGAGACCCGCTGCTTTTACTGTACCAATCACGCTTGCACCTTACAAAGGCCTATTTAGCTCCAGAAAACCCCTCTGGGACACGTGACAACCTGTTCCAACTGGCTTTAATCTGCACCTCTGCGGACACCTCTTTTGATGTTTCGCCCTCTCTTTCATATGAGTAGAAGTGGAAGGATGTCTGAAACCCATTTTCCCACTTAAAGCCCCGTCCAGCGCCGGCTGTGACAGCGGTCGGCCGGGTGGGCGGAGGGCCACGTGCAGCAGGCCAGAAGCTTGGCTCAGGCTGGGACCGTAATGTTTATGAAGCGTGTCGTCTGTTTAAACTGATTTGTCTTGTTTGTTTGACTGGGGGGAAGTTTCGAGCTTGTGAACTGTCTCTGCTCGGTGCGTCGACAGCTGGCTGCTGTGGGTGCGAGTTGGCTGCAGTGTGTTGTTGTGCTGCTTACAGGATGGGTGGTTGTGTATATGTCTGTGTGTGTGATTGATGCTACTGTGCAGATGGTGCAGTACCATAACCTCATCCTGTGTCACTGTTTCGCCAACTTGCTAAAGAGCCATCTCCTCCACACATCTGCCAGTGCATGCTAATGACAAGTGTCGGACCTGTTAAGCACTTGTTGTCTTCACTGTATTTCCTGTGTGTCTTTGTGAGGTTTAAGGTGTGAGTGTATTCTATGTCACAGTATGATCATTGCTCTCTTGCTAATCTCCACTGCATGTTGCTAACATAGCAGAAAATCACAGAAATAAGACATTAGGTGAGCTGCCTGTGTGTATGCATGCAGATGACGAGGCCACCATATGGCCAGAATAGAACACAGATTTTTTTTATTGGCCGATTTTTTACAAAAAAGTCGGGGTGGGGAGTCAGACGGTCCTGAACAACAGCAGCTGTAACTCCTCTCTGACAAGCTTTAGACTTACTGCCCAGCCCGCTGAGCGCTGTGACAGGTATATTGTCACCGCTCTGGGTGTACCAGGCCTTCCTTCACACTCGGATGGGCTTATTATGGACACATCCTCACAGGGGTCCAACAATGGAGTTTTTCACTCTGCCGCGGCAGGGCTGAAAACCTCACACGGAAACATTTTCTGCTTTGCAAATTAGCCTAATCTGAACCCACCCAGGCAAGAAGACCATCGATCCCACAAAGAAAACTTCTGTTGCAGAAACCTATATAACTCTCATGGGGCACTGAGATCACTTCACAGAGCTGCAGTTATCTGAATTCACCACATTGACCCTCAAAGTATTCCTGCTAGGCTTTGTCATTATGTGTTACGTACCGGTTTCCTCACTCGGGACGCTCTGAATGTTGCTCCGGCTTCCTGTATTCGGGCCTGTCAATAATCGCCCACAGTGTCCATCAGCGCTCCACATGTTGGAGGTTTAGCAGTGACGTGCTTTTAATTATAATGGGGGCGGGGATAAGGGCGGCTGTTTGGGCTGCGGCCATATGTCCCTCGGGTCCCCGGGGACTTAAGCCAGCAGCTTAATGAGCAGCCCCGCAGGAATTAGTGCTACTTTAACCACTGTGTTTTGACTGCTGGGAGAGGCCCGCTGCTCAGCTGATTTACAGCTGCTGAAGGGTGGTGGAGGAGGAGGAGGAGGAGGAGGAGGACCTGCAGAGGACGCTTGAACCTCATCCTGTCTGTTAATAGTCATGTTAAACTGTTCAAACACTGGCCTGACTGGAGTTTGAACACAGCACTGACCGTAACACAGATGACATTAAAAACTCTAATCCTCTAGTCTCCATTAGAAGATTTTCAAAAGTCGACTTTTTTTTCCCCTCCACAAAACCTCTTTTTTTTCATTTAGCAAAAGAAGCCACATTTCTAAATTGCGATGTAACTTTAAAGACTTTGGCTAAATTTAGTGATGTCAAATTTGCAGAATAAAGGACATGTTTATTACAAATCAAATTCAATACCAACAACAGTGATTTAGTACCCGTTCCTATCTATCACACGACAGATAGAACTAAAAACACCCCAAAAAAATCTAATCTAGAAACATCATTATACTGTGCCATTAACATTTAGCGACCTAAATATAAGCAGTGAAAATTCTGCTGCAGTCTTTCAGCCCATTCAGAATCATGTTAAACAGGCAGTGTAGAGTTCAAGGAACACACAGGGGATATGTCCCCTTCAATATTTAGAACACGTGCATTTCTGATCCCAAAACACAGATAGGTTATGTGTGGTGTGTTTTAAGCGTGCAGAAAGTGTTCAACGTGAGCGTTACTAACGTGAAAAGGCGCCACATGCTCAATTAACAAGGTTACTGCCCCAAAGAAAAAAACACAAAAGCGGACAGGGGAGTAAATCATGCCTTTATGTGTGTTGACTCAGCAGGGGATAATATTAAATGAGAAAAGTCGATCTAAAGGTAAAACTGTATTTGAAAGCAATGCAGAATCCCTGGGAGCCTTACTGCATTATGTTAGGTTGTATTTTAAATTGTTACCTGACGCCTGAGTTTGTTTGTTTGCTTTACATGTCTCATAAAGTCATTTACATGCTAAATTGATGCAGAGAAATTCCCAGAGGTGGACACATAGATCTCTCGCCTATTTAAACAAAACCGGCCCCCGTATGTTCAGCAAACTGTTTGAAAGCACGAGGATTCATTAGAATGTGGTCTATAGGGGCGACAGAAAAAAACACTCAAGTTGAAAACCAGCCGTTCTGATCATGTGTGGACATGAAGAGAAGTAATGAGGCGCCGTTACTGCCGTGTGGCATCGCGTTGCAAAATAAATCTGGGCAGGAAATCCTCTGGAACCTGCTCCGTGTCCAAATCTAATATTAAATGCTGTCATAAAAGCTGTAGTGCAGTGAATGTAGTCAGCTTTTACAGACGTCTTTTTTTTTTTTTTTCCCGGCTGCGCTGTTGCAACAATAGAATTAAACTTTGGACAGAAAGGAAAGCAAAACCCACAAAGCTCGGTTACACGAAATACAATTCAGCTTAAATAAATCTCAATTAAACCCTCACGTTTTGTTGTGTTCTGAGCAGCACGCCAGCGGCCACTTCCTGAGCGATTTGCTTACACACGGCCAACGGTGGGTTGCTGCTTGTTCACACACACAGCGTCCATGTGAGTCAGCTCTGCAACAACACAACAACACACTGACTCTCCAGTTAGCATTTCCAACTTCATTTCCAAACATTTCTGCCCACCTTCTATTAGCATCACCGCAGCTACCTGTTCTCTTCACCGAAGAGCAGCAAGCGTTTCAGAAGCTGGATTCAATCACGTCTTCACTGAACTACTACTGACTGTCATGAGTTTAGTTCTTGAAAATGCAAAACTGTCATATGATGTGACATGCACTGCTGCTGTTCATCCTGCTATTTTGTTGTGGTCTCGCTCAGCTGTTTTGCTTTTTCTTCATCTGTCTTTTTGTTTTATCTTCTTTATCCACTGTAAAGCATTGTGCCATAT